>NC_056745.1:218464786-218792286 GCF_019279795.1 Protopterus annectens
CTGTAAGAAGGACATAGTATTAAAGGCGACAGCAAGTGTTGTGAAGAAATAATTCATGCTGTAAACCTGGCAGAAAAAGGCATATATTCCAGTAGTGGGAGATGTAAGCAAGTGGGTAGTCAGCTGCTGCCCAGCCAACTGTCTTCTGAATGTTTTTCCTGGAGGATTTAAGTCATTTTTTGAGAACATCACTGATGAAATGCAAAGTTTGCATGAATGGCATGATGGGATAAAAGTAAATAGATTTAAAACAGTGGAGATGAAAATACGGCCCCTAAGGATGAAAACAGAGGTGCTGAGGGGCTGAGAAAGTTAAAATTACAAAACCAGGAGTCACAAGAGCTGATTACTGCAGGGTACTAAGAGAAAATAAGTGAACACTTGAATAATAAGTATGAGTTTAGAAAGATTGCTGTTAAACAACCTTTTATTGCTAATAATTAAAAAATTTTAAAATGTATAAAAAATAAAATTGTATTTATATAAAATAAATTAAATTATAGATTATTAAATATTTAAATTTTATGAAAATTTTATAAATAAATAAAATAAAAAAACATAAATATTTATAAATTAAATATAATTAAGGGAGATGGGTAAAATTAAAGTTGGGAAAATAATGGTGTGTGTTTAAGGATGTTGATTTAAAATGGGTTTGTTGTGTAAGTTGATGGATTAAATTTTTTGGGGTATTAATTATAATTTTATTATTTATAAAATAATTTTAGTTTTTTTAAAGAAGTGTTTTAAATGGGTGGTAGAAAAATTATATTTAAAGATTTAAAATAATATTAATTTTTTGTAGGATTAAAAAAGTAATAATTTTAATTTTAAAAAAATAATTATAAAGATTTATTTATTTATTTTTGAAAAATTTAGTTTTATTAAATTTTAATTGTAAATTTTTTTGGTGGGGTTTTGTTAATTTATTGGTGGGATTGGGTTTAAAAAGGGGAAAAGGTTTTTGGGTGGTTTGGGGGGAAATAAAGGTTTGTTTGGGAAAGAAAGGGTTTTTTTTAAGTTTATTAATTTAAATTGTTAAATTTTTTGATTTATTTTTATTTTAAATTTTAATATTTTATATTTAAATTTTTGGGGGATTAATATATTTAAAATTTTAACTTTTAGGGAAAAAATTTTAAAATATAAATTTGTTTTAAATTAAAATTTTTTTAGTTAAAATTTTATTAGGAATTATTTTTTAATTAAATTAATAAAAAGGGGTTTAATTAGGGGAGGTGAGAGGGGTTTTAGAGTTTTACAATGATTCCTTTTATATTCAATATATAATAAGGGTTTTTATGAGGATTGATGTAAATTAAACCTTTGTTGAGGAAATTTTTTTGGGGGAATTTATTTTTGGGGCTTTATGGGGGGGAGGGATTTAAATTTAGAAAAGGTTAAATTTTATTTATCGATCCCGGGTATAAAGGCATCAGCCGGCCATTTTCCTCAGTCTTTCTTGCCGCGTGGCACCGAAGCAGAAGCTGTTTGCAAGTGCGGTCGGTCAGAACCAGAGATTACTACTTCAAGACTTCTAAAAGCTGGTACCCGTTGGGGACTCTTTCTTGCCTCAGCCGATGTCAGAAAAAGTGAATAACTGTTTAACTTGTGGGAAACAAATACCTCATAAAGATTTCCACTCTTACTGCTTACCTTGTTTAGGCCCAGACCACGGCGTAGTAGCTTGTCTAGCCTGTGCTTCTTTAACCGACGGACGCTTAGGCGTCGGTCGGAATTTGCTGAGGAGTTTTTCGGCCCGATTTTGCTTACATTATGCCGTCGGATCCTCCGACTACGCAAATATCAAAAGCGCAAGGAAAAGGACCGACACTCGCGGTCTGCGGTTTCGGCGAAACGCGGTTAGGCCAACCGCGAGTGTCTCTGTTTCGCTGAAACCAAGCAAAGCGGTTCTTCCTTCAGCCGAAACTTACCTCCTACCGAGGCCTCTTCCAACCTCGTGGAATCGGCTTCTGATTTACCTTATGCTCTTGCAGTTTCTCAGGAATTGTCTGACACTATCCCCTTGGATATCTCCACCCCTGCACGTGGAGCTGCTAGGCCACCTGCATCCATGTCCATTAAGGCTTTTGCCAGGGCTAAAGCAGCTAAAACTACTAAATCTGTGCCTGCTAAGACCCCCTCTCACAGGCCTAGCTCTAGTTCACAAATTCTTAGTCTAGCAGAGGATCTCATTTCTTTAATCCGGGGATCTCAATCTCACACAGACAGGGCCTCTCACCCACCTCCAGAGAAGAGGCCTAGAGCAGAGCCCCCTGAACCAGTTTCTACAGATGATTCCTCTGATGATTCAGATGATACTAACCCTCTAGAGGCTTCTTTCTCCCCTTATGAGGACTCAGATGCTGAAGAGTCCATCCCTTCTGCCTCTCCGCCTGAGGAAATTTCCTTTGGGGAAACCTTGCATGCTATGAGGGAACAATTTCAGTGGCAGGGCCAGGATTTCTCAGACTCTAGAAAGAGGCTTAGAACCTTTCTGCATTTACCACAACATAGGCCTTTAGCCATTCCTCCAGTTCTCTGTTGTAGATGATGCATTTAATGATGCTTGTACTGCTCCTGATTCACTTCCTCCGGCCCCTGCTAAGCCCGATAGGTACTACAGGGTTCCGGATACTCATCACCATTTGTATAAGGCTCCTTTTGCAGATCCCGAGACTATCTCCCAGGGTCCTAAGGCTGTAGCAGCTACCTCTGCCAAAACCCCTCCTCTGAAAGGGAATCCAGGTCCTTAGAGAGATGGGGTAAAAGTTTACACTTCTGCTACTCTTTCAGCTAGAGCATTGAACTGTCAATTCCACATGATCCAGTATCAAGAATTTATGCTAGACCAGTTAACCAAGAAGTTGTCCTCAGATGAACCATTAGACAGAAAATCTGTTCAGGAAATGGTACATAACATTCAGCAGGTCAGTAACCATTCCTTAAAATGCGGCTATGATGCACTGGAAGCTTCCTTCAGATCAGCCATGACTGGCACAGTTATCAGAAGGCATGCATGGTTAAAAGAGCAGGCCTTACCAGACTATGTGAAATCCAAATTACTAGATGCTCCCATGGACAAGATCAATTTGTTTGGCTCTCCTGCACAACAGGTGCTGAAGAAGATGGAAGAGAAGGCAAAATCTGTCCAAACAGTGAAAAATTTCTTACAGGTCAAACCTCCAAGGTTTAGCAGGAATTGGCCCTCCAAAAATTGGTCCTTTCCAGAACCCTCCAGAGTCCAGAGAGGCAGGAATAGGCGTCCAAGAGGCCGAAGTCAATCCAGGGGTGCCTACAGGGGACGTCAGTGGCAGGGTAACAACCAGCGAGGTGCAGCCACGGACACATCCACCACAACTACTACACAATCACAGTGACTTGGCTCTAGCACCGCCTACCAGGGAACAACTAAAAGCACCCTTGGGCGGGAAGCTAGCTTTGTTTTCAGTAAACTGGCATTACATCACAAGAGACAAGTGGATTTTGCAGACAATAGACCAAGGTTACAGGTTTCACTTCCATACTCTACCAGGGAAGAGAGGAATGCCAAACCTACCTCCAAATCAAAGGGCAGAAGCTCTAAAACAAATATCTCAATTATTAAACATGAGAGCTGTGGAAAAGGTACCATCTATGGAGCAAGGACAGGGATTTTACTCCAGACTCTTCCTGGTACCAAGAAAAGGAAGCAAATGGAGACCTATTCTCGACCTGTCCGCTTTAAACACATTCATCATTGTTCCAAAATTCAAAATGCTGACCCTACAGCAGCTTCTTCCCATGCTGGGCAAGGAGTCTTGGCTGGTAACTCTAGATCTCAATGAGGCATACCTGCACGTCCCCATATGACCAAATTGCAGAAGATACCTCAGATTTCTTGCAGGATCAGAGCATTATCAATTCTCAGCATTGCCCTTTGGCTTATCTACTGCGCCCAGAGTGTTCATGAAATGCCTGGCATCAGTAATTGCTCATTGCAGGCTCCAGGGAATCCAAATCTACCCTTACCTGGACGACTGCCTGATACAAGTGGACAACAAATTCAAGTTAGCAGAAGACTTGAAAAGGGTCATTTACCTACTACAAGCCCTGGGATACACAGTCAATATAAACAAGTCAAGGCTGATACCATCCCAAAGGATAACCTTCTTGGGTGCAGAGCTGGACACATCGAAACAAATGGCATTCCTAACAGTAGAAAAACAAGAGCAACTCCCTCTATACTTCTTGGCATTAACAAAGCAGAACCAGCTAACAGCAAGAAAAGTCCTGCAAGCCTTGGGTTTCATGGCATCCTGCATAATATTGGTTCCACATGCCAGACTGCATATGAGAAAGTTACAGTGGTACCTAAGGAATTTATGGTCTCAGCACAAGCACAGCCTAGAAACCCTAATTCCAATAATTCCATGCCTGAAGCAAGAGTTCCAATGGTGGGCTCAGGCTTGTCAATCAAACAAAGGATTGCTCTTCCACAACAGTCAACCAAGCCAAACCATTACCACGGACGCCTCAGACCTCGGTTGGGGGGTCCACATGCTGGACAAGTGCATACAAGGCTTATGGACTCAAGACCAGCTGTACCTACACATAAATCAAAAGGAAATGCTGGCAGTAAATCTGGCAATTCAGACATTCAGACCATTTCTTCGACAAGGTCAACTGTTGATAAGGACAGACAACACCACAGTTATGTGGTACATCAACAAACAGGGAGGCACACATTCGTACCCTCTATGCCGGATGGCAATGGATCTCTGGAATGTGGTCCTGAGTTACAACGTTCAGTTACAAGCAATTTTTGTACCAGGAAAAGAAAACATTCTAGCAGACATACTAAGCAGGACTACCACGGATGCCCACGAATGGATGCTGCATCCGGACATCTTCATAACCATTACAAGAAAATGGGGGCTCCCTCAAATAGACTTATTTGCATCCCCACTCAATCACCAACTAAAGAAATTCTGCACAAGGACGTACCACCCACTTGCTTGGAAGGTGGACTCCCTATCTTTCAGTTGGAAAAACCTGACAGCATATGCATTCTCACCACTTCCTTTGATGCACAAGGTGCTATTGAAAATCAGAGGACCATCCAAGGATCATCCTGATAGCTCCAGACTGGCCAAGACAACATTGGTACCCATTACTGAGGAGCATGTCTCGGGAACAAATATGGCACCTACCTCTTGTTCCCTTGCTGTTAACACAGAACAACTACAACACCCTGCATCCAAACCTGAAAACACTGCAGCTAACTGCCTGGAACATTGCATAAAAACAAATAACCCAAATTTATCCCAAAGGGTAAAAGACATTATCTTGAGTCTCAGACCCTCAACAAGGAAAAATTATTCAGCAAAATGGAAAAGATATTCCATTTGGAGTACTGAAAAAGGAGAGAATGTGTCACTGGTAAACATAGCCAACATCCTGGAATACTTGGCAGAGCTCTTCCACAAAGGTCTGTCCTATTCTTCCATTAAGATTCATGCATCAGCTATTTCAGCAGAATACGACTTGGATCCTCCAGTTTTCTCACATCCTCTGCTCAGACAGTTTCTGAGAGGAATTAAAAATGTAAAACCTCCTAGGAAACCACCATTGCCAGCATGGGACTTGAACTTTGTACTAGAAAAATTGACACTCCCTCCATTTGAACCAGAACAGTCATGGTAGGAGGAGATACAATAATGGTGATGTTACAGCTAGTCTTCAGGAAATCAGCAATAGATGGTATTCCAGTGGAAGTGTGGAAACTAGGAGGGAAGAAAGTGATAAACATATGGAAGGCTTTGTTTATCAGTATTTTAAAAGAAGGGGAGATACCAATATCCTAGAAGAAGCGGTGGTAGCTGTAATATCTAAAAACTTTAAAGACCCCTCTGATCCAGCTTCTTCATATAGGCCCATTTCAGTTTTAAACCATTATTATAAAGTATTTGTCTGTTATGGCTAAAAGAATAGCAAAGGGGATGCCAAAATTGACCGATATCGACTAGTGTGGTTTTGTGCAGGGGAGGAAAACATTTGACAATGTTAATAGAACAATGATGATCCAGAGGGAAGCAGAATGTAAAAAATACTGCTGTTATTGGTGGGTCATTATTCAGAGAAAGTATTCAGTAGAGTAACCTGGGGCTTTATGATTTGAGCCATGGAAGCTTTTGCATTTACTAATACAATTATAAGGTTAATTTGAAGGACATATGAGGGATCAGAGCAGAAATCAAAGTGGGAGGGTTCCTGTCTGATAAGTTGCGTCTGAACAGAAGAACCAGGCAGTGGTGCCCTTGTTCTTCTTTGTTATTTGCATTATATTTAGAACCATTGGCAAAGAAAATAAGAGACTCAGAAATTCAAGGATAAAATTGGTATGGTGTCCAAGAATAGTTGGCTTTATTTTCACATATTATTTTGTACCTGATGGAGCCAGAAGAGGACATCTCAGTGTTGTGGAATATTCTGAGACTGTCCTTTTTTTTTTCAGGATATAAAATCACTGAGGATAAAACAAAGGCTGTAACTGTAAACTGTGTACCCACATATGAATTGTTTCTTCAATACCCATATTTATGAGGACATGTAAAAATAGAAGTATGGATTAAAAAGGCTTCAGTTATAACAGCTAAGGGTATGTGGGAACAAAAGATAAAATGAGAAAGCTCTTGCCTTTTCATATGGATAGCAAGATACAAGCAGTAAAAATGTTTTAAGTCCCTTTAGGTTTATTCGCAGGTCAGGCATATTTTTATCAAACAGAGAAGTTGTGGATAGTAATTAATAGAGTTGAAAGATTTTATTTGGGAGGCAAAATGGCATTAGTCAAGTGGGTTAATGTGATCCACCCAGTAGAACATGGAGGCTTAGGATTACCTGATCTGAAGGGATATTTTAGAGCTACACAGTTAAGGCTGTTATACGTAACACAAGCAGAAAGCTACAATTCAAAGTGGAAAGGGATGGTGATGAACCAGGGGAATTATTCAAGAATTAAGGAAAGAGAGAGATTTTGGACATAGATTCTTAAGAATAATAAGTCTTACAGAATATTGTATTAATAAAGTATACTAAGAGCTAAGTCAACAAGAGCTGATTCTGCTGATGAGGATGAGTGCAATTAGGGGTATAGAGAATTAAAAAGAATGGTCTGGAATTTACTGAAGCTGTCTAATGAACCAAGGTATTGGTAACAAATGATTAGAGAGGGAAATGTAGAATGGGAAGAGGCCAAAAGACATTTGGATTGCAAGCTTGTGATTGCCTTCTTTGTCAGGGATTGATATCACAGTGTAAACAAAGAGAAAGGGAAAAGGGAATCTTAAATGAAAGCCCTGCACTGATTGAGTTTTTAATTGAATCTAGAAAAGAAGCTGCTGTTAAAAAGGGATAATTAGAAGGGCATATAAAATATTGCATGATAACTATAGTAATCAATCAGAAAAGGTCAGAAAAGATTGGAAAGAGATTAGAAATGCAATTTACAAAGCAACAATGGGAGGACATATGTATGGCTCCCAAATATACAACAAAGTCTAGAAGGTTTGGGATTTTTGCATGGAAGTGTTTGCATAGATAATTTTAATACCCCAAGCAGACTCCAAAGAATTTTTCCTCAGGTGGATGGCAAATCTTGAAGGTGTAAAGGAGGAATGGGGGTACCTGGATTATATATTCTCAGAGTGTAATGAGTTGGCAGACTGCAAATATTCCCCACAGAGTATGATCATCAACCCTCCTTTCTCTCATTTTTAAAATGAGGTATGGGTGTTAACTGTTGCCATCTATTCTACTGAATGCCATTCCCCTACCTTCTTCACCATTCATGCTTGAATGTCACTGGTCTTCTCCCTCACAATCCATCCACCCCTTTGTTGGTTGCTCTTGTTTCCTCTTTCCTTCTTCTTGTCTATCCCAAATTATCTTCACTAAATTGTTTTCTACTATTCTACCCATGTGTCCAAACCATCTTAATCTGTTCTCTTTGACCTTTTTCTGCAGTTGGAGCTACCTTGGCTTCTGCTAATATGTCCTCATTTCTTCATCTGTCCCACAGTGGGCATCCTACTACCCATCTCAAGCACTTTATCTCCATCACCTCTAGCTTCATCATCTGCAGTAGATTTACTGCCAAGGTTTCTGTACCATACAGTTTACTAGTAGCACCACTGTTTTGTACACCTTATGTTTCCATTTCTTGGCATTATTCTGTCATAAACTACACCTAACACTGTGTCCGTTACCTCCAGCTCCTCAGATGTTAGCTTTGACCCTCCTGATTTAGATTTCTCTTCACCTCAACTGCCCCGCCCAGATTGTTGAAGCTGTAAATCTGTTCCACTATTTTCCTTCTATCTCAATTCTCGGGTCTATATCATAAAGACAAAATGTGAAAAGAGCGAACACTCTTACATCGACCAAAAATAATCGAAGCTGCAAAACCTCGAATGGCCACAACAGTGAATTTTTCCCCGGGGGAAAAAAATCGCTGGGCCAAAAAAAAAATCTAAACATAAAATAAAGTGGGGGGCTTCCCCCACACTCTTCTTCTTAAATATACTAATGCCAAGATTGCACTACAGTGGAGGAAACGGCAAAGCCCTGACAATGACCCAGTGATTTTTTTTTCTTGGGAAAAAAATTGCTGTGGTGGCCATTTGAGGTTTTGCAGCTTCAATTATTTGTGGTCGATGTAAGAGTGTTCGCTGTTTTGATGTTTCGTCTTTATAATATAGACCCCAATTCTCAGCTTCTTTTAATTTCTACGATTTGCTGCCATTGCAGCTGTCATATCTGTGCTTTGTTTCACCCATGTGCCTTCAGTTTTGCATTACATTCCCCTAGGCTTTGGTGAAGTACTTGCTCAGAGTCTGCCTGTAATGCCACATTGTCTGCATATAGCAACTTTGTTGATTTGTCCCCACTGACCTCTGTTAATGTAGTCCATCACCAGTATGTACAGCAAGTGGGTTCAGAGCTGAACCCTGAAGTATGCCCACTCCCACTGGGACTCCCTCTGTGAGACCAAACACTGTTCGTACTTGTCATTAGGTTCTTGTTTACCTTGCCAAATATTTCAGGGACTTCGAAGCACAGCAGACTGCCCAAATCACCTTTCTTTTGGACCTTGTCATATTCTTACTCCAAGTCTAGGAATGGCCCAGTTTTATACTCTTTCTTCATTTCTAGCTTCTTAAGTATCTGTCTCACTGAAAACATCGGGTAAGTTAGGCTGCATCCTGATCTGAATCCAGACTGCTCATCTACCATCTGTCTTTCTACTGTTCTGTCTATTTGGTTATCACTCACCCTCTCCAGAACTTTCATGCAGTGTGATAGGAGTTTGATATCTTTGTTACTGCACACAGTTGTGAATATCTTGTTCTTGAACAGCAGCAGTAGTACACTTCTTCTCCAGTCAACTGCGGTACACTTTTCTCTCCATACTGCTATGAGTAGCCTCAGGAGCCATTTCTCTCTATCTCACCCATCATCTTTATCTCATCTGCTGTGACCTCTTCTGAGCATGCTGCCCCCCCCCCCATGTTAAATTTCCTTAGTGCCATTCTTACTTCTATGGTGGGCTCTTCCTCTTTTCTCATCATAGATTGTGTCTGTGGCAGTACAGCTTCTGTGGGATTTCTTCAGTCATTAGCTGCTGGAATTACTCCTTCCATCTGCCTTTAATGTTCTTTGAACTGGTGAGCAGGTTGCTGCTGGCATCCCTTTATCTTTCTGTGCTTGCCTTGCAACCTGATAGAGTTTGTGCTCCTTGTACTGAGTCACTTTCCAGAAACTGATAGAGTACCTCTGATGCCTTGTTCTTTGCTATTGCAATTTCTTTCTCGGCCTCTTTGTTAGTCAAGCAGTATTCCTTCCTAGCCTGGTCTATCTCTTCTCTTTCCCTTTTTTTGTTCTTTCTTTAGATGACTTCCAGGACTCCTGCATTCTACCACTAGAGTTCCTTAATTACCTGATTTAAATACCTGGCTTAGCAACATATCTGTTCTGTAGACCTCACACATGCTGTTTTGAGGTGCTGCTTTCTTTTTCAGCTCCACCTATTTCCCCTTGTTGTTGAGGTGCTAGAGTCCTGAATAATTCATTGAAGTGTTGTGCTTTCTCTCTAGTCAACATCAGGTTTTCAGTCTGTTCTCTGTTGACCTTGGAGCCTCCGCTGACCACTGTTTGCATCTGTTTGTAACAACTAGTGGTTTAAACTGTGGGCTTGAATGTTTCACTATGGGTTGACTTTCCAATCATTGATTCTACCCTCATGCCCTTTCATTACTAGGCGGATGTCTACACAAGTTGCATTTTGGGCACTCTTGTATGTGATCTTGTGACACTCTGTGTATCTTTGTCTCTCTCGCTCTCTCTTTATCTAAACCATGTGTTTAATTACCATCAAGACATTTGCCAGACAGAAATCTAGAATGGCCTCTCCTTTATTCTTGTTGTCCACCTTTGTGGACCCAGGTAGTCCTCCTATCCTGTCTTTCCCAATATATACATTCAGGTCCCCCATTATCAACACCAGTTCATGTTGTCCTTTATCTAGTAGGTCCTGCAACTGCTGTCTGAATGCAGTATTTTCCTCACTTTCAAAACCCTACTGTGGAGTATAGGTTAAGATTATGAATACTTGCCCTATTTTTAGGCTGGAGTCTGACTGCCATTCATCTGTCATCCGTCATTAATTCTGATGACATCCCTCACTGCCTTATGAAGCCTCTCCCTGTCCTCATAAGTAGTAGAGTCTGGATCCCAAGCCAAGTGGCTTGCTGCACTGCCCTTCCATCTTGTTTCCTGGCTACGTAGGATGTCCTGTCTCCTGCTTACCATCATATCATCCACTTTCAAGATGCATCCTGTCACTAAACCTACATAGAGTATAGCAGTTCTTTGTTCATGCTTGGCAGGTTGATTGTTTTTTCATCCGACTTTCGCTCAACAGAGCTGTTCTAGGTAACTCAAGCTGGGCAACTGAACACCAGCTGGCTAGTACCTTATTGACCCAGGGATTCTGGGCTTTATGATGGGCACACACTAGGAGCACATACACCCCTCCTAGCATTAGCCTTGATCTCTGGCTTAGGTTGGAGTAGGCTAGGTCCTCAACCCACTTATCACCAGCTAATAACCATGCTCATTTGGCGAAATTAGTCAACCTGACCAAATCACCAAGAGCCATATTTGTACACCGTTGAGTGACTAGCCTGGCTGTGGTATGCAGTCTGTGGTCCATGTTCTGTTTTGAACATACTGCATACCACAGTAGAAGCCCAAAGTGATTAGTCTGTACAACTCTTCCCCCTGCAGGGCACCATCTAAACTTTATGCTGCTGCTCACAGCTCCATTCTTGGATGAGTTTGAGATGGAAACTCTCAAGATATATTTCTGGAGGTGGGAGGAATCCCACAGAAACTGGTGGAGAAAATGGAAACTGTAAACAGACATTGGCTGGAGGTCAGGATTGACTCATACTTTGTGCATGTGAGGCAAAGATCTTAACTACTTTGTCAACTGCTCTCTACTCCCTACAGAGTACTCTGTCAGGATTACTGGGTATGCAGGATCTGATATGCCTTGACATAGTAAGGCCTTGTTAAGTTTAATTTTGGTAGCTGCCAAAACAAAAACAATTACTAGAAAATGGAAATGAAACTCTAAAACCAACTATACTTGCAGTAGTAAATATTGTAACAGAGATAAAAGAATGGGATGTGGGATCTTTAGAAAAGGGTAGGAGTAAATTTCATAGGAAAACATTGTAAGTTGTGGGAATAATGCAGGCAGAAAAATGTTTTGGGGTGGGGGAAAGTTTAAGAGAAGGCAGGAATTGAACTATTTATGTAACATTGATTTGATTATATGAGCTGTAACGATGTATGTGGTGCCTGATGTTTGTAAATATGAACTTCTTAATATGGCTTGATTACTTTTATATGAATGTAAGTTTGTCTATGTCATAAGTGATAATTCAATAAAGACATTAAAAAAAACTCTACATCTGTGGGGTCAAATAATATACCAGCCTGCCTGATTATCAGCCTAAAGCATGACTTGTCTGATCCCCTGCAGAAGCTATTCAGTATCAGCCTCAAAACAAGCTTTGTGCCTATTAAATGGAGGACAGCTACATTAATTCCTTTGCACAAAGGTGGGGCTTCAACAGACCTGCGTAATTACAGAGCCAATAACCCTGTAAGGCTATGGAAAGGATCATTATGGAATTAATATACAAGGATGGTGGTTACCTACTATCTTGACCTAACCCAATTTGGGTTTGTCAGGGGCAAGTCCTGCCTATTTTACTTGGTCAATTTCTTTGAACAAGTTACTGAAGCGATGAATGGGGGCAAAAAAGTGCATTCTACATGTCTAGGTCCTGCAGAGGTGTTCAAGCACCATTCCATACTTTGGTATCATAGAGAAACTCTTTTCAGCTAAATGTTGCTCCCTATTGTAACTCATTGGGTAGAAAATTGTCTCACAAATAGAACCTAGAAAGTTAGGGCAGGCAGCTGTATCTCCTCCATAAGAACTAGCTTCATACTCCAAGATTCAGGCCATTGGCTGTTCATCTTTGGCATTTTCTTCTCTGAGGTCAAATCTAATGTTAACGGTTTGAAGCTGACAAGGCTTGCGAATGACTGCAAACTTTTTGCCATCATAAATTTCCTAGAGGTCACCAAGATCATTTAAGAAGGCCTGTTCCAAACAGCTGCTGTCAAAACCATGGACTAAAACTAAATGCTAAGAAGTATATAATCATGTGTTTCTGCAAGCATGACTTCTTTTCTAACTATCACAGTGACAATGTACCCTTGAAAATTGATCTGGGAACATATATCGACAATGAACTGTCTTTTGATTACTACTTATCCACTGTTGTGAGGAAGTCTGTTTTCATTGCAAAGCTTACATCTAAAGGTATTGTGTCCAGACCATGGATGTAATTGTCCAACTGATTATTAAGTATATTGTCCCTTTTGGTAATTACCTTTCCAAACACTTGCCACAATTGCAATGACCACAATGTTTTCTCACTAAAAAATAAAGGGCCTAATATACAGACCATCTCAAGCCTAGATTGTCTTCTCAGTGTCATTCAGGCTACCAAAGAGGTAACCTCTGTCTTGGATATAGAACTTCAGCAGATCCTATTCTATCAGACCTATTGTATGTTTTTATGTCCAAAGTAATCATAAACACTCACTCTGGGGATCTCAATCTCATTTGCAAAGTTCCACTCCACATAAAGCAGAGAGCTTTTCTTACTCTATCTAAATATAATTTAGATGAATGGATGAATAACAGCAAAGTCTTCCCTGGTTTAGCAGCCCTGTGCCTCATGGATAGGATAAACATGTAAATGTCCCAAAATATCCTTGTTTCATAGTTTGTATGAAAATATAAGAGCTGAAAACTACCATGTTAATGTCAGCTTAGGTTTCTTGATATCCTCACAGGTCAACAATGTAGTAAATACCTATGAAACTGTAAGTGGGATTCAGGGAAAAAAAATCATGTATTTAAAAATTTTATGTGGGAACAGAGTCTGCTACATCCTATGCAGGTGGAGTTTCTTGCACATCATAAGTGTACAACTCTATCCCCTCTTCAATTCGCATAGGTTTGAGCATTCCTAACGTAAGTGATGTGTGCAAATCCACAACTTTGTGCATGCATTAATCTTGACTGACAGTTTGTGTTTGAAGTAATAGGTTTTCATATGTTGTAGGGAAACATTTGCTTATGAATGCTCATTAACTTCATTAGGTTGTGAATAATTGCAAAGCAAGTTTCTTGAGGACTGTCTATAATTTTCTAGAATGTCCCTCATTTATTTCATTTTTACCCTGTCTCGTGTAAAATTATTGAATTTTGGGTATGTCAGTGTAATATCTTAAAAAAAAAAAAATTTCCCTGATTTTTGTCCACTGTCCTTGTATAATTTTTGGCTTTGTTAAGCACAATGTAAGGCATACTGTGTTTGGCTAACATGTTAGTTGCTTTAACGTTCAATGGGATAGAACCTTTCCTGGATGTTAAGCAACAAATTACCTGCATTGCAAATCAAGTACCAGTACCCACCTGTAAGTAATATTCCCTGCTGAAAGTTGATTAGTTTTTCCAACATTTTCCTAAGCTGAATAATGGCAGTTTTTGGTGGAATATTAAGTGGATGCCAGCGTAATCACTTAATTTGCCAATAGTCCCTTACTATCACAAATCTACCATTATTGTCTTTATTCCTCTTTTGTCACTATAGGAGCCCCTATAGCCATTAGTGTTATTATTTCCCTGTCCTTTGTCCCAGATAATTCTGATGAATATCTATCCTGAAATCCTTTCATTTTCAAATTAACATGTTCATTTATTTCCAAATGTATCTCCTACAGCATTGTTATTTGCACTCTGCATTTCTTAATATAATTCAGTAGTTTTTATTTTTTGTCTCTTCCTGTAAGACCATTCACATTCCACGATACTGTGGATAGAGTAACCATTATGATAAAAAGCTGTTCTAACTTGTACATGACAGTTTTTTGGATGAATAATTCCAGCTTTTGTTTTACATGCACATACTAATATTTGGCAGGCTGATCTTTTATACAGTTGTATCTTCTCATCTCCATTTAAATCTATGTCACATTTCTCAAGACTTTTTGCTTTAATAAAAAACCTAAAAAAAAAAAAGCATTTTCAGAATACCCTCATCCCCTTTTAACTTAGAACAAACATATAGAACTGTGTACATTTTCAACAAATGAAGTTAAACCCTCCAGATAGGAACAATTTTCTCTAATTGACAACTACACCCACAGGCAAAACCTAATCTAAAATTAAGGTTATCCATGATAACGTACATATTACAGCCTCTGTTCTCACTTAACACCAATTGCTTTCTCTCTCTTTTTTTTTCTCTGTTCCCCTCCCATATATGAAAAACTGCTTCTGTGCTTTCAGAAAACATTAACTTTTAGCCCTAAGTAAAAGTGCACTGGCTACCTTTCAATAAAACTAAAATATTCACTGTTCTAGATTAATTGCTTGCATCTGCAGACAGATTATTGCTGTGTAGAAGTAGCCAGCAATAGGAAAAACCGCTAACAATTAACTTGCAGATGCTTGACAGCATTTTTGTAAATTTTAGTCAGAGCAGAATGCACAGATTTCCCCTAGCTATAACTGCCTTTATCTGCAGGCCAGACTTTTTTTTAAACAAGAAACATCTTTATTAAATTATCACTTATGACATATGCAATTATACATTTATATAAATGAAAACAAACCATATTATCAATCCCAGCTGTAAGCGTCTTACATCACAAACATAATTCTAGCTGCAGACATTATACATTACTTATCTACCCAATCATTGACAGTCAAACATTACATTGCTCATTCAAATCCTGCCTTCCTTTAAATCTCATTCCTCCCCCGTATATATTGTTCCCAGTACTTCAAATTTTCCTGTGTAATTTTCTTGTATCTTACTGAGAACATCTGTTAAAAAAAAGCAAACGAATATCTTTGCAGATGTAGGAAGCATAGCGTTAATCAAGGCTTCCATCATTTTGTCTTATTTTTCAGGTCTATTTGCTTGCAAAAAAAAAAAAAAAAAGACTATGTTGATAATATTTTCTCCTCTACTACCGTCTGTTTTCTTTTTCAGGGACCTTAACAGGTAGCTTATACTTCATTATCTCTGTAAAATCAGAGTACTTCTTTTGCAAAGCTTGAGTAGTTTACACTGTTTTAAACATAACAGGCAGGTGAGGAGAACAGGTAGACATCCGCACTTTAAGTTGCCATTTTTGGGGAAAAAACTTGAAGTCATGGTTTTGATGCTCATCTTTGTAGTCTTGACAGAACTGGACAAAAGTTTGAATGCAAAAGACAGAGGACTGGCCTTATGGCTGTGAAACATAGAGTCAGTGAACACTGTGCTGTTTATCTTATAGGTTCATAGGTTGGCACTAGGCTATCGTCCCTAAGGCCTATACAAGCTTAGCCATAACAATTCCCTAGATATTTCTTCCCACAATATTTACTTCCCTGGACCCCTGTGTAGCAGGGTGACTGACTTTATCGAGTAGTGATCCCCTAATTGGAAGACTGTGTTCACCAGAGAGTAATTGATAGACATGCTCTTGTGGGAGTGCTGGCAGTTTTTTGCAGTTAAACTTGTATTTTTCAAGTCATCTATCTCTCTACCACAATAAGTTCAAGGTATATTGTTAAAAATTAGTTATCAGTGGAAATGTGTACTTTGGCAGCTGACAGTCGTAGAAACCTGATAACAGTGAGCTCATAACCCTGATTTCAAGAGTGCACCCAGTCACCTGCAAAGTAAGCTTTTCTATAACTTGACTTGTTTGGACTGATGTGGCATGAGCTGAAACCAGTTGTACAGCAAATATTTGCTTCTTGACTTTTTTTCACTAACAATTTTAAAGGAAGCAGTTGTCCCCAGTCTTGAAGTCTACAGCCTTGTGATCATTATAATTGCTGCACTACCTTTAACTTTACATTTATTGGTAAGGTTATAGACAACACAGTATATATGCTTAAAATTGATTCCATTATGAAGGAATATGAAGTGCAGTACTAGTTTCTTCTCAGGTGGCCTGCCATTCCATTAAGTGCAGTTATAATGCAGCTGATGCTTCTTCTAGAGATGTTCATTGTTACACTGCTGCAGTCATTACACTTGGGTTATCCTGCCGTCAGGCGGTTCCCCAGTCGGCCTGAGTTCCAAAGTCTTGGTCCGACGTCAGTTGCTGTTGCCTCCTTCCTGGTGTCAGTGCGACAGGGGTATATGAGATGCAGCTGACGCCATTTTCTTCAGTCTTTCTTGCCGTGCGGTGCCCGAAGCAGATGCAGTTCGCAAGTGCCAGTCGGCCGACTCCTGAGATTTTCATTCCGAATCCAGAACCGAAGCCTTCCAAAAAAGCTAAGTACCCCGTTGGGGAAACTTTTTCTTGCCTCAGACCGATGTCAGTAAAAGTTAATAACTGTATTTCTTGTGGGATGCTTTGTCTTTGCCTTGAGGCACTATTCCTGGCTTTGTCTTTAGCCTTTTCTGATGATATTAAAGCTAAATTGAGGGTGCTGCTCTTGATAATAAAAAATCTCTTTGGTTCTGCAGCTGCTGAGCTTTTTAAGTCTCATCAAGAAAAGGGTAAAACCATGCATGAATTGAAAAACATTTTTGTTTCCCGTTCCTAAATTTCATAGAGATTATCCTTCCAAACCAGCCTTTGTTTGTAGATAGTCTTGCCCTCCTTCCAGTGGTAAAAAGTGTTCTAGGAGTGCTTCTCCTACTGTGTGTCTACTCATACTGCTTCTACTCAGAGGCCTGCTTTTCCAGCCAAGCCAGGTTCTGCCTGATTGTTTTTTTTTCCTTCCTTCTAAATCGGGTGCTTTTATCTCTTCATTTTTCCCTGTCCCTTGACAGTTGGTTGAGGATCACTTAGGATTCTTGGGTTCTGGCCATCATTTGTCAGGGGTGTTTTATGGTGTGGAAGCCCTTTACTCATTTTCTGAGCATTCCTCATCCTACTCAGTAACAACTGCTCTTTTTTTTACAGATGTGCTCCAAAGGTCTGTTTCAGGGCACTATCCAAGCAGTATTTGCTCCTCAAGGGGGAAAGGGTTCTGTTCAAGGATGTTTTTGGTCCCCAGGAAAGAAGGCACCTGGAGACCAATCCTGGATCTTTCCCAGCTCAACAACTGTGTGAAAGCTCCATCCTTTTGAATGTTGTCTCTTCACATGTTGTTTCCTCTTCTTCCTCAGGCTTTCCTAGTCTCCCTGGATCTCAAGGATGCCTATCTTCACATCCTTCTTTGTCCCCTTTTCAGGAAGGTTTTGTGTTTCTCTGTTTCTTCATTTCATTTTCAGTTCTCTGCTTTGCCCTTTGGCCTTTCTACCACCCCAAGTGTCTTCACCAAATGCCTTGCTCCTGTGATTGCTTTTTTGAGGACTAGGGGGATTCAAATCTTTCCCTTCCTAGATGAACCTGCTCATTCAGGTTTCCTCTCTGGGGACCCTGCTCCAGCATTTTCATTATACTAATTTTCTCCTGCAAAGTCTGGGATGTACTATTTATTTCCAAAAGCCCTTCCTCATGCCTTCCCAGGATCATGTTTTTCTAGGCTTCAGGCTCCAGATCATCCATTTGCCGGCTTCCAAGGCACCTCCCAAGGCTCTAACTGTAATCACTTATTTTCAGTCCCTTCTCCCTCTGGTCTCAGTCTCAGCCAGGGAGTATCTTAGGGCCCTGGGTTACTTGGCTTCCACTATCCCCCCATGATTCTTCTAGCCAGACTTCATATGAGGAAGCTTCAGTAGTTCCTGAAATCAGTTTGGCTTCAACATTCTCCTCCTCTGGATTTTCTAGTTTCTCTTCTTCCGTGCTTCAAGCTAAAGCTCTAGTGGATCCACCAGCTGTCTCTCAACCCAGTGCTTCCTTTTTAGTCACCTCTCCCCTCTGAGGAACTGATGTCCTTCAAGAATGCAACTGCAGTCATAACATATGGGTTGTCCTGCCTCAGGCAGCCCTCGGTTGGCCGGATTCCAAAGTCTGGGTCGGCGGGCTGATGTCGCATTTCTCCTGGAGTATATAAGCATCAGCCAACGCCATCTTCAGTCTTTCTTGCCGTGCGGTGCCCGAAGCAGAAGCAGTTCGCAAGTGCCGGTCGGTCAGCTCTTGTATTCTTCGAAACTGAAGTCATCAAAAAAGCTAAGTACCCCGTTGGGGACATTTTCTTGCCTCAGCCGATGTCAGAAATTACTGAAAAAGTAAATAATTGTTTGTCTTGTGGTAAACAAATACCTCATAAGGATTTCCACTCTTACTGCCTCCCCTGTGCCGCCTGTGCTCGCTTCAACAAGCACACTCTCAGGCAGTTCGCTGAAGACTTTTCGGTGAAAAATTTGATTATACAATGCCGTCGGAACAACCGACCGAAAAGACCGGGACCGACATCCTCGGCCCGCGTCTTCAACCACACACGCCCTAAACTAAGCGAAAGTGCTCGGTGCTCCCTCTGGGTTATTCCACCACTCGAACCGAAGACACTGCATTACCGATACCTCCGAGGAGGCCACTCCGCGCCAGTTATTGATTTTCCTCCGGATACGAAACCGAGGAAATGCCCGAGACCATTGCTGTTGATAAGGTAACTCCTGCATTAGGCCTCCCATGTCCATGTCTATCAAGGCCTACACACGTGCCAAGGCAGCCAGCAAGTCCAAACATCTTACTGCTAAAAACATACCTCAGACTACTCCTGAAACTCAGATCATGTCCATGGCCGCAGATTTAATTTCTCTGATCAGAGGCAAGAGCCCTTCCAGACCTATGAGGATTCAGATGCAGAGGACTCCATTCCCTCGGCCTCCCCTCCTGAGGATATTTCTTTTGGGGAAGTTCTGCATTCCATGAAGGAGCATTTTAAGTGGCAAGGCCAGGAATTTTCTGATTCCAGAAAGCGCCTTCGAACCTTCCTTAAAAAGCCTCAACACAGACCCTTAGCTATACCTCCTGTGCTTGATGTTTTGGATGATTTATACTCTGACTCCAGTGTTACCCCTGATACTCTTCCTCCTGCTCCTGTCAAGCCTGACAGATACTATAGGGTTCCAGAAACCCATTCTCATTTATTTAGGGCCCATGCTGTTGATTTAGAAACAATTTCCCAGGGGCCTAAAGGGGTTTCAGCTACCACATCCAAAAATCCTTTGCCTTCCGACAGGAAGCAAGGTCCTTAGAGATGCGGAAGAAGGTCTACACCTCCACTACTTTATCTATGAGAGCTCTCAATTGTCTCTTTCACATGTTTCAATATCAGGATTTCCTGTTAGATGATTTACAGAAAAATTTGGCCTCTCCTGAACCTTTAGATAGGAAGTCCTTGCAGGAGGCTGTGCATAATTCTCAGCAAGTTAGCAATCATTTTTTGCAGTGTGGATATGATGCATTGGAGGCTTCATGTAGGGCAGCTATGACAGGGGCGGTCATTCGTAGACATGCATGGCTAAAAGAACAACCTTTACCAGATCATGTTAAGGCAAAACTTCTTGATGCACCCTTGGAATAGAACAAGCTTTTTGGTGCTAATGCGAAAGATGTGTTAAAGTCCATTGAGGAAAAAGCCAAGTCAGTACAGACAGTCAAAGATTTACTCCAGGTTCAGCCGCCCAGATGGAACTGGCCTTCAAAAACTGGTCCTTTCCTAATCCTGAAAGATTTCAAAGGGGTAAAACAGGCGTGCCGAGGAAGAGGGCAATACAGAGGATCCTACAGGGGACAATGGCAACCAACAAACCAAAGAAGTGACACAGGTTTCTCCTGCCCACAAGCTCAATGACTTTCCTCTACTTCCGCTGACCAAGGAGCAAACAGAAGCTCCTTTGGGCGGAAAGTTATCTCTGTTTTCAAAAATTGGCACAAACTGACAAAAGACAAATGGATACTGGACATTATAGACCACGGTTACAGGTTCCACTTTCATACCTTGCCAAGAAAACAAGGCATGCCAAACCTTCCATAAAATCAGAGGGCAGAGGCTATCAAGCAAATTTCTCTGCTTGCTCAGATCAAAGCAATAGAAAAGTTGCACAACAAGAACAAGGTCAGGGTTTTATTCAAGACTGTTCCTTGTTCCAAGAAAAGAAACTCAATGGAGACCAATACTGGACTTGTCCGCTCTAAACACTTTCTCATAGTACCAAAGTTCAAGCTGACTTTACAGCAACTCCTTCCCATGCTGGGCAAGGGGTCTTGGCTGATTACTCTGGACCTCAAGGAGGCATACCTGCATGTCCCTATCAGAGACAGCTGCAGAAGATACCTCAGATTTCTTGCAGGGCCAGAGCATTATCAATTCTCAGCATTGCCATTTGGCTTATCTGCTGCGCCCAGAGTATTCACGAAATGCCTGGCATCAGTAATTGCTCATTGCAGGCTCCAGGAGATTCAAATCTACCCGTACCTGGACGATTGCCTCATACAAGTGGACAACAAACTAACCTTGACAAAAAACTTGAATTATGTCATACACTTGCTACAGGCTCTGGGATACACAGTCAACTTTCAAAAGTCAAGACTTCAGCCATCCCAGCAAATAACCTTCTTAGGAGCCAAACTAGACACAGCCTCTCAAATGGCTTACCTGGCAGAAGACAAGCAAAAGAAGTTAACTCATTACTTCAAAAGTTTAGCAAAGCTCACCCAGATGACTGCAAGGAGTTTCCTACAGGCCCTGAGTTACATGGCATCCTGCATTCTCTTGGTCCCACTAGCAAGACTACGAAAGCTTCAATGGTACTTAAAACACTTATGGTCTCAATACAGCAACAACCTAGAAGCAATTATTCCACTCATTCCATGTCTACAAAAGGAATTTCTATGGTGGGCCACAGTAAGCCAGTTAAACACAGGCATGTCGTTCAAAAAACCTCAGATAACACAGACAATGACCACAGACGCCTCAGACCTTGGATGGGGCGACATGCAGTGCAGATGTATTCAAGGGCAATGGTCCCCAAAGGAAACACATCTGCATATCAACCAAAAAGAAATGCTAGCAGTAATGCATGCCATCGAGGCCTTTGGACAACAACTTCAACAAGGCCACCTACTAATGGGACAGACAACACCACTGTGATGTGGTACATAAACAAGGGGGGCACTCATTCTTACCCCCTTTGCAGACTGACAATGAATCTTTGGGAAAAATCACTGGGTCTAAACATACAGCTACAATCCCAGTTTGTTCCAGGCAAAGACAATGTTCTGGCGGACAGTCTAAGCAGGAATTTCCTGGACCCCCACGAATGGAGGCTACATCCAAACATCTTTATCGACTCACCTCGAGATGGGGCAGGGACGTGGACCTATTTGCCTCCCACCTCAATCATCACTTACAAAGTTCTGCTCAAGGACATATCATCCACAAGCATGGAAAGTAGATGCCCTCTCATTCAACTGGAGCTCCCTAATAATTTATGCATTTCCACCCCTGCCACTGATGACCACAGTGTTATTAAAGATCAAGGCAGAGCAACGAAAGGGGATCCTAATAGCTCCAGACTGGCCAAAGCATATGTCACAACATGGCCTCAACTTTTGACTCAACACAACTTCAGGACTATTCATCCCAACATCCAGACTCTACAGCTAACAGCTTGGGAAATCCCATAAATAACCTCAATTTACCTCTCTCCAAGGAAGTTCAGCGGATACTAGACCATCCACCAGAAAGGCTTACTCAGCCAAATGGAAGAGATTCAGCATTTGGAATACCAACAAGGGTCATGATGCATCACTTTTGAGCATCCCTCTCATTCTGAAATACTTGGCAGATATGTTACATAACGGACTCTCATACTCTTCCATAAAATACATGCTTCAGCTATCTCAGCTAGATACAACACTGATCCACCTGTGTTTTCACATCCTTTGCTAAGGCAATTTCTTAGAGGAATCAAGAATATAAAGCCCCAAGAAAGGCACCAGTACCAGCTTGGGACCTCAATTTTGTCCTAGAAAATTGACTTTACCTCAGCAGCTTCTGTGGAGTTACAATTTCTTTCCTGGAAGACAGATTTCCTGCTGGCCATAACCTCAGCAAGAAGGGTTTCGGAATTACAGGCCTTAATGGCAATACCACCATTCATAACTTTTCACAGAGACAGGGTCTCCCTAACCAACCCTACTTTTCTGCCAAAAGTGGTATCCAGGGTTTCTTTAAATCAAGCAATTCACCTGCCTACTTCCTTTCCCAATCCTGAGAACAAAGGGGAAAGACTGTTACATACCTTGGACATACACAGACAACTTCGCTATTACCTAGACAGAACCAAGACCAGTAGGAAGTCTGATCAGCTTTTAGTACAAGGAAAGGCAATTTCCAAACAGACAATTTCAAAATGGATTGGACATTGCATCATACTCTGTTATTCCTTCCATGGAAAGTGTGCCAGCCAATGTCAGACCACACTCCACCAGAGCTACAGCCACCTCTACAGCTTTTTTAAGAGGGGTGCCTACAAAAGACATTCTAGAAGCTGCCACATGGAGCTCCGTGCATACATTTTCCACCTCCCTATATATTCCAGATCCAGAGCAGGGTTTGCTTCGGCAGTCCTGCAGGGATTGATAGCTACACCATCCTTTTCCTAGAGCATACCACCTCCCCCAGCTAAGCTATGGTATTCAACCCATATGTTATGACTGCAGTTGCATTCTTGAAGGACATAGTACAGTTTTGTACCTACCATAAATGTAGATGTCCGATAGATATGCAACTGCAGTCTGGTTTCCCTCCCTCCTTCCCCTCTATGCCTTGGGTCCACTCCTATCCCTATTATCCTTAGCTGGGGATATCTGTTATGGTGTATCTGTTTATTGCTTATTTGTTGTCTGGAAACCTATTTTTGTCTTCCAATTTGATTACAGCCTTCATTGGAGGGCACCTGGCATCTGGGGCAAGAAACACTGAAGAAGATGGCGTCGGCTGATGCTTATATACTCCAGCCGCTCTGACGGAGAGAAATGCGACATCAGGACCCAGACTTTGGAATCCGGCCGACTGAGGGCTGCCTGAGGCAGGACAACCCATATGTTATGACTGCGGTTGCATATCTATCGGACATCTACATTTATGGTAGGTACAAAACTGTACTTTTTCAGATGCCTCAGATGTGGGGTGGGAAGCTTCCTTTGGTCCTCTGATCATGATGAAATGATGTGGATACTCTACAAAAGGGCCTTACAGAAACAGATGCTTGGTGGCAGAGCCATGGGCTTAAGCTCAATGCCGAGAAATGTATAGTTATCCCCTTTGGGAAAAAACATGTATCCGTGAATTACCATATAGGTGGCAGTACTCTAAATACTGAAAGTGTGATAAGAGACTTAGGGACACAGGTGGACAGTGGTCTCACCTTTGATAACCACATCGCCACAACAGTCAGGAAATCCTTCTATGTGGCACACCTCATCACTAAGGGCTTTTCATCCAGAAAAAAGGAGGTCATTGTCCCACTGTACTCATCCCTCATTAGACCCATTATAGAATACAATGCCCCGTTTGGTATGTACCTCTCAAGACATCTGCAATAACTGGAAAGGCCGAAGAAATACCTCACTAAAAGAATCACAGGCCTAAAGCAGATATCCTACGCTGACCACCTTAAAAAAACTCCAGCTATACTCTGTCACATATCGTCTACTCAGAGGAGATATCTGCTTAACATACAAGGCCATGTCAAACCCAAGAGCTGTTGGACATGCTACACTTAAAGAAATCCCTCAGAGCCACATGCTCCAGGGATCTAAACCTTGTCATCACAAAAAACAAAGCATGCTGGAGGGTAGGTTCCTGACCCAGAGACTCCCCGGACTCTAGAATAGATTGCCCATACATGTCAAGCAGAGTGCCTGTTTGGCCCTCTTCAAAAGGAACCTTGACGATTGGATGGGAGAAAGGAAATTCACCCCAGGGATCACGTCAGTCGCCCTGTTAGACAGGGGTCCAGGGAAGTAAATAGTGTTGGAAGAAATAGCCAGGGAGTTGTTATGGCTAGGCTTGTATAGGCCCTAGGGCTGATAGCCTAGTACCAACCTATGAACCTCTGAAGGTTCAGGGCCTTTGGACAGTTCATCAGTGGGCAGGACCACATCAGTCTCAAGGAGATGAGCGCACTCCTTGTTCTTCAGGGCTTCCATTCTTTGTTTCTTTCAGGTCCCCTCAAGATCTTCACAGACAATACCACAGTAATGTGCTGCATCAACAAGCAACGGGAGACTCAGTATTACCTCGTATGCAGACTAGCTCTTTAGGTTTGTAATCTAGCTGTCCAGTGTCAGTATGAGTGGATGCTCTACAGAGATGTGTTTCTAGACATTGTCCACTACTGGGGTACTCCTCAGGTAGATTCTTTTGCCTCCCCACTGAACAGGCAACTTCCTCTGCTTTGCACCAGAGTTCCCAGTCTTCTGGCTTAGAAGGTAGATGCCCTCTCTTTCTCTTGGGAGGGGATGTTTCTTTATGGCTTCTCTTCCCTTCTCTTCTCTTCCTCTTATAACAAGGGTCCTGTTCAAGTTAGAACCAACATTTTATTGGTGACTCCTTTTTGACCCAAACAGCATTGGTTCCCTCCTTTTCTACACCTACACAGGGTGGACCTACTCACAACAGATAAGGGGTCTCTTATCTATCCACACTTGTCCACTGTTCAGTGGACACTGTAAGTGATAGGGTTTTGATCCCTTTTAGGCACCTTTTTCTGAGGACATGCTCCGGCTTCTGCAGGAGACAAGGAAACCCACTACAGGAATTCTTATTTGTCCAAATGGAAGAGATTTTCTGTTTCATAGGATCATAGGAGGTTACTAGGCTATTTGTCCTGAGGCCCTTATAAGACTAGCCAAGAGTTCAGCCCATGTTTAGATGTCGGCACCCAAAGCCCCAGTCCAGCAGGGACACAGCTGGAGTCCCAGAGGTGTATTTTCTGTTTCTCATCCAGTTATCCAGGTTGCACTAAAAAAGGGATAATGAGATACTCTGCTTGATGTGGAGAAGGGAGTCTATTCCACAGATGGGGGAATCTCTGGGACACAAATCTGTCCCACCAACAAGTCCTATTGACATCACAGACCAGGTTGAGGTTGCACGTACAGGTTGTCCGAGTGAAGCTTGACTTGCGGATATGCAGCAGTCCCATCAAGGCGGGGTCTGCGATTGCTTTGTATGGGAGACAGAGGTCACCTCTGAGGTGTCTGTATGAAACTGAGTAGAGGGACAGGGCTTTTAGCCTGTTTAGGATAGATGTTTGAGGCCCTTGGATTCACCTGGCGAGAAACCTCTGTGGTCTCTCCAGCTGCTGCATGTGCTTTGTGAAGTACATGCTGAAGGGGCATTGTACTCAATAATTAGCCTTATAAGGGAAGAATCCAGGGATGTTGTGACCTTTTTGTCCCTGGATGAGATACCCTTCACGAGATACCCTTACTTATGAGGTGGGCCATGTAGAAAGCTTTCTGTACAATGGAAGCAACATGGTGGTCTAAAGTCAACCTGGGTGCTCAAATCCCTCACTACTGATTGTGTACTTAGGATATTGTTATTAATGTGATATGTGGAGACGTCACTCTCCCCAAAGGGGGTGATGATGCATTTTTTTAGCATTCAGCTTGAGGCCATGTTTCTGGCACCAGCCATTTGTTTGGGTGAGACCCTTTTGCAGGATGTCCACATCACTTGGGGAATTGATGACTGTGCTCAGCTTGCAGTGATCTGCAAACTTGGTCAGCCATAGCCCACTGGTCTTGGCCTGCACATCAGAGAAGTATATCCCAAATAACAGAGGCCCCAAGACCGATCCCTGAGTATGTGCGGCACGTTACAGGTCTACTGCTTGAGGTGGCTTCCCCTGTTTTCATTAGGTGAGTTCTATCAGTGAGCTACTTTGCTACCCATCTGGTAACATATGGATTGATGCCTAGTTGAGAGAGTTTATCTACTATGCCCGAGTGGGGAATAGTGTTGAAGTTCTTGCCCAGGTCAAGGTAGGAGATGTGCACCGTCTTCCCCTTGTCCATGACTTTGCTGACTGTCTCAAAGAAGTTGACCAGATTTAACAGACATGACCTCCTTTGACAGAGCAAAACAGTGTGGGGTCAAGTGTTTGGAGGTTGCCAGTGTCCCTCCCTGTTAATGAGGTCCATGATCATCCATTCTATGGTCTTGCAGATGAGGCTAGTTAGGCTGTTGGGTCTATCATTTCCTGGATCAGTGGACGCTCCACCTTTTTGTAAAGGTATTACAGTGGCTGTCCTCCACTTGGCTGGATAGGGTGTCTAGTGGTGCTGCAGGTTCATGCCTGAGTTCATGTAGGATGCAGCCTGGTATGTTATCTGGTCCTATGGAGTCTGTATTTTTTGCCTTTGAGAGGGCAGTGATGACCTGCTCCCTAGAGATAAGGGATGGGGGGCGGATACTGGGGATGTCCTGATTTATTGATGATGGGGACAGAGGGGAGAAGTTTTCACTGAATCTGTCATCCAGTAGATTGGCTATATCTTCAGCATTTGTGTAAGTGGTGTCCTTGGCTACCAGTTCTGAACAGATCTGGGTGCTTCCTTTGAGATTGCGGACATATGTGAAGAAGGCCGTATTATTAACTGTAGTAGGTGTGGCCAATTTGGACTCAAAGTTAGCTTTAGAGGAGTTCACTAGTGCTTTTATTTGCTTGTTCAGGCCAAAAAACACAAAAAGAAAAATCTAGCAAAGCTAGACTTTCCACTGCGTGATATCTTAAACCTCTTGTATCAGAGGCAACATGGGATATATGCAGATTACCCTTTACCCATGACATTTTCTTTTACTTTTAAGTCTATTTTATGGACAGTTTCAGGCCAATAAAGTCAGGCCCTCTAGCTGTGAACATGTATGTTTCTGCCTTCTTATAGCATCTTAAGCACAGCATAAGAGGAATATTTGACTTTTGGAAACACAGGGTTTGTCATACCCAACTGATATCCATAAACATTAGGGTCTATACAAAATATCACAACTAACAAACTAAAACAATGAGTATAAAGGTCACACAGGAAAACCAATTGGTTAGAAAACACAAAAAGAAAAATCTAGCAAAGCTAGACTTTCCACTGCATGATACATTGAACCTCTTGTATCAGAGGCAACATAGGATATATGCAAATTACCCTTTAAGTATATCTGGTGTTTCAGCTAAATGGCAGTTCTGAATGTCCATGATTTTTTTTTTTTTTTACTTTTAAGTCTATGGACAGTTTCAGGCCAGTAAAGCCAAATCCTCTAGTTGTGGACATGCAAGTTTCTGCCTTCTTATGGCATAATCAGCACAGCATAAGAGGAATGTTTGACTTTTGGAAACACGGCTGTCATACCCAACCTCAAAATGCACTCACTTGAGGCACTCCTTAAAATGGAGAACATTGATATCTGTGCAGTGACTGAGACCTGGTTCAAGGCTCCAGAGAACACCCATGCATTACCAGTTTATAACTCATACCACACCTTTCGGCCATCTAACCTGGACTGGAACACCAAAGGCAGAGGTATATCCATATTCATTAAGGATATCCACACCTCTAGGCTAGTTGCCCAACATAATGCATCCGAGATTATTCAAGTGCAACTAACTGTGGGCAAAACTGCAATCCAAATTGTAGCTTGCTACATATCCCCCCACCATGCCCCAGGATTCCCACTCCTCTTTTCTTGATGTACTGGAAAATATTAGGGTTCATCCAAACACCCTAGTAATGGACTGTTTCAGCTACCCCAACATTAACTGGGAAAACTACTTATGTATCAACTCCTTTGCTCAATCCTTTCTGGGATTCAGAAATTCCAGTGCCCTGGATCAACTTATCCACACCCCCACCAGGGGCAACAATATCCTAGACCTAGTCATTACCCACATGAGTGATTGGTGTTTCACACCTGAAGTCAGCTCCTCTTTGGTCAGATCTGAACATAAGCTAATCACCATAGATATCCACATCCCACCCTGACCCCCCATTAAGGAAACCACTGTAAAAAATTTCTCCAAAGCCACTTTGTGCTGCTCAAGACAGAAGTGGTGAACTTCATGACACCTGAGATGGACAATACAGTTACGACTGCTGAATCTTACACAAATGCACTCTATAAGCACTTACACGAGTGCATGGATCGTGCTATCCCTAACAGAACCAAGATGCTATCCTCCAAAAAAGGAAGCCAATCTGGTGATCCCCTGCCATAAACAAACTGTACAACAGAAGGAAAATACTGTTGTAAAAGAGAGTAAAATTCCATGAGTGGAGGAGCTCCCTGGTCAGCCTCAGTAAGAAGCTGAGATCCCTCATAAAATCCTCCAAAGCTAGCTATGAAAACAAAATCGCCACGGATTCCAAGGACAACCACAAAGCATTCTATAGCTATGTCAAGAATCTCAATGGCAACACCCAGATCTGCTCTGAGTTGCAGCACAATGGTACGAACGTTACAGAACCAACTGATATTGCCAACATCCTGACAGATAGGTTCTGTGCTAATTTTATCCCCCTCACCCCCTAATGGCCCACGTCTATACTGGAAGAATGCAGAGTCCCTGTAATCACAACTACGCAGGTACAAACTGCACTCTCTAAAGCCAAGAACCCTGCATCCATGGGACCGGGCAACATCCCAGTATGCGTTTTACACGAATTTCAGAATGAGCTGGCTCCCCACCTAAGCACCATGTTCAAGTCATAGCCTCATATCAGGCTTTGTGCCCACTGAATGGTGCACAGCAACAGTTATCCCACTCCACAAAGGGGGAGCCACCACGGACCCCAAAAACTATTGCTCTATTAGCCTGGTCTGCAAGGCCATGGAATGTATCATTATGGAACTCATAAACAAAGACATTGGTAACCTCCAAACTCTGGACCCCACCCAGTTCAGGTTTGTGAAAGGCAGATCATGCCTCCTGAACCTGATCAACTTCTTTGAGGAAGTCACCAAAGCTGTAGATGAGGGTAAGGTGGTTCACACAACCTATCTTGACCTTACCAAGGCTTTCGACACCATCCTCCATTCTGGAATTATAGATAAACTTACTAAACTGGGTATAAAGCCCTACATAAATGACTGACAAACTCAATAACTGTAGAAACCAAAAGGCCTGGAATAGCTGCAGAAAAACAGACCAAGTATAGCAAATGTACCTGACAAAATTTCCTTTCTTTGCGCTTGTATCCAAGTGATGTAAACCTTATATCCAAACACCAGTGACTCTGTATTGCTTGAAGTAAAAAGTATTTATTAAGCGATACCAACTTCAGTATTTTTGGTTAATTAAATCAACACAAGTAAAACGCTTTTCGTTTCCAAAGGTTTGAAAACTTTTTCAAATGGTTTGTAC
The DNA here is from genome assembly GCF_019279795.1 of Protopterus annectens. Lineage (NCBI taxonomy): Eukaryota > Metazoa > Chordata > Ceratodontiformes > Protopteridae > Protopterus > Protopterus annectens. The sequence goes on from NC_056745.1 coordinate 218,494,756, forward strand.
TCACCCCTTTCCTTCTATTTATAGTGATCATGACATCACTTCTCCTTAAAGGTATAAAACACCTTAAATACAACATACTTCTACAATGTCAAAAATATTCTTTGTTGTGCAGCATGGTCAAGTAAAAGTAAATAAAGTAAAACTTTTTCTATCCATCTTTAAATCGTCATTCATAAAACACTTTTTAAACAGATAAAAACTTTGCTTTACAATCTCAAAGCTTGATACAGTGTATGTGTTCTATAATATTAGTGTGCTCTACACTATTTGTATTTATACCAGCACGTACCTATTAGAACACTAATATAAAGCAATCCAAGTAAATTTACATTTCTTATTTAAAAATATTTGCATATTTCTGTCCTGTTATGTTCAGGGCATTGCAACATACATAATCTTTCTATTAGAATTATTTTATATATTTTTACCACCCTGATTATTAAACAGCTATGTGTAGACTTCATTTTAATGTTATAAATGCTACAACTATGCAATAACAGAAGCGTGCAAGTCTATGTTTTTGATAGTCTTCGTGTCAACTTCGTTATAAATTAGTTAAATACATCCCATCTACGGATGTCAAAGTTGTGGAAGTCCGAAACTATTTAGGACAATGTCTATAAGAAAACTCTTGTAATGTAAATAAGTGCAATAAATATTAACTATGTCATATATGATCTAGTATAGTCTCATAAGCAACTATACACACATAAATACACCTATTTGTTGATAGAAAACTTTATACATCAATTGGAAGCACATAACTGCCCAACAAAATGTATAGTCGCTTTCTGACTTCATTGTACAAATAACATTATAACATCATTCAATAATGGGTATACCTATATGATACCCTCAAATCTCAAGTTGTGTACTAAAAATAATACTACACTAGACTTGAACTATTAACAAACATAAAGTCTGTATAAATGATAAAATTAGTGACTTCTATCCAAGTTCTTAAGTCTAAGAATACAGAGTATGGAGGACATTTCATTGATACCTGGATAGGTACATGCATGAGGGGAAAGTTGCCACATTAGTTCCAACCTTTCTAACAAGAGGCTAGCAGGTCCACCTCTTTCATCCATTTTTATTTGGTCAATGACCCGAAACTTAGTGGTGCCCTGCATATTCCGTAGTATGTCTCGCCAAAGCATTGTCAAGTTTACCATTTTTTATACTATATAGGTGTTCAGACATTCTTTCTCTGAGTGTACGTATAGTTTTTCCTATATAGAAAGCTTGACACTGTTGGCATGTAGCAAGGTAAACTATCAATTTAGATTGGCAATTGTACTTGCTTCTAGTATTGTATTTTCTATCACAAATAGTGAATGTCTTTCCCGTGTCTGTGTGTCTGCAAAAGTTACACATTAAACACTTTGACATACCTGGATTTTTTGCTACTATGTTAACTTGGTGTTCCAGGATTGCTTTCATATTCCTACCTTTTTTAAAAATCAATTTAGGAAGTTCTAAAAGTCTTTTCCTCACATTTGGATCATTTTCCAATATTTCCCAGTTCTTATATATGACTTGCCTAAGATCTTCTGCATTTATACTATATCGGGTAATAAAGTTGTAACTAATATAAGCTGGTCCTTTTTGTATATTGCTGTCTATCAAGGCTTCAAAGTGTCTCTCAACCTCCCTATTACTATTGTCCAGGATTGGTTTATATGTTCCTCTCCTTCTCTTAATGGTTATTTTGTTGGTCAGGTCATGGACCAACTCCAGTGGGTATCCCCTATTCTGGAACATCCTCCCTAAATTCTGACATTCTGTTATAAATTCTTCATCAAGGGTTGTCATTCTTGCCACTCTTACCAGCTGTCCTTTTACAACAGATCTTTTTTGGTAAAATGGGTGGCAGCTGGTAAAGTGTAACAGACTGTTGGAAAAAGTCTCCTTTTTAAAATAGTACTTACATATCTGATATGTTTGTTATCTTTCCTTAGTTCTATATCTAGGAAAGAAATTCTATCTTCACTATAATTTGAAGTAAATTTTACAAAATGTGTAGTAGTATTAAAGTACTGGATAAGGTCTCTAGATGTACTTTTATCACCTTTTATTATAGCAAAAATGTCATCTAAAAATCTTGTATAGTAGTACAACAAGTTTTTAATATGGGCTTGGCTCATGATATATGTGTCTTCCCATTGAGCCATAACTAGGTTCGCAAAGCTTGCCCCTAGGGGGGAACCCATTGCGACTCCTACTTTTTGCAAGTAAAAGTTATTGTCGAATGTGATGAAATTGTTGGACAACACTATGTCCATTAGCTCCTCCACTAGAGTCAATTTGACATGTGTCATACCTAGATTACTTAGTTTTCTAGAAACCCATTCTATCCCTTCTTGTTGTGGGATATATGTATACAAGTCCTTGACATCAATTGTCATAAAGTTATATTTTTCTACATATGTAAGTTGATTAATATCTTTCAAAAAGGACCAAGAGTCTTTGCAAATTTGACTTTCACACTTTATGTATTTTTTTAATATTGAGTCCACTACTTTAGCACAACTGTAGGTAATAATGTTGCGTGCATCTACTGGTGGTCTCATCGGTGGATTTTCTGTTTTTATGTACTTTAGGTACTCCAATGGAATTTTTGGTACTAGCATAGTCATGTACATGTTTAGATATGTTTTTCCTTCTGTAAACAAGTCACTAATGTAAATTTTAATTCTAGCATAGGCAATATTCAGTTCATTCCTTGAGACTCTAATGTATGTTTCTAACAGTTCTTGCATCCTCTGTTTGTAATCTTTTTTTTTCCATATTAACTAACCCCTCTCTCCCTTATCGGGTTTCATAAATCTAAGGGGTAGTTTAAGTATGGAATTCAATGCATGTTTTTCTAATTCAGAAATATTTCTTTGATTTTTTTTCTTTAAATTGTTGTTTGCTAAACTATTTCTTATATTGATTTCACATATTTTATCAAATAAGTCCACACTATTCTGTAATGGAGGGTTGTAAGTACTAGTAACATAAAATTCAGTGTCTTTGCATACATCTGTACCTAGGATAACAGCTAAATTGACCTTACGTACAAATAATTTAAAATCTATAAGTGTCTGTGCCAGTTGTGCCCTTTCTGCTATGACAAATGTATTGCCTTTAGCAAAAGGTTCAACAAGTACAGGATCAATGTAAGTCTCTGTGTAGTTGTAAACCGTGAAATCTCCTTGTGCGTTTAACAACATATTACAGTACCTGTTGTTGTTCTGGTAAATAACATCTATTTCTTCCTCCTCTTGTTGTTGTTGTAACGCTGTTGATTTATTTACTTTTACTTGACGATGCTGCACAACAAAGAATAATTTTGACATTGTAGAAGTATGTTGTATTTAAGGTGTTTTATACCTTTAAGGAGAAGTGATGTCATGATCACTATAAATAGAAGGAAAGGGGTGAGTACAAACCATTTGAAAAAGTTTTCAAACCTTTGGAAAAGAAAAGCGTTTTACTTGTGTTGTTTTAATTAACCAAAAATATTGAAGTTGGTATCGCTTAATAAATACTTTTTACTTCAGGCAATACAGAGTCGCTGGTGTTTGGATATAAGGTTTACATCACTTGGATACAAGCGCAAAGAAAGGAAATTTTGTCAGGGGCATTTGCTATACTTGGTCTGTTTTTCTTCAGCTATTCCAGGCCATAAAGCCCTACATCACAAGATGAGTTGCCAACTGGCTCACTGACAGAACCCACACTTTAAAAGTTGCAGACTCCAAATCTGACTTCAAGCCAGTGACAAGTGGAGTATCACAGGGTTCAGTCTTGGGTCCTCTTCTGTTTGGTATCTACTTCTCTGAAGTACAGGCTAACACAGAAGGTCTCTGGCTAATGAAGTTTGCAGATGACTGCAAATTAGGAGCCATAGTCGAGTACCCAAATGACGTGGACATCCTACAGAAGGGCCTCAATGAGACAGATGCCTGCTGTCTGAGCCATGGCCTTAAGCTCAATGCCAAAAAGTGCACTGTCATCTCCTTTGGTAAAAGCTCTGTACCCATGAACTACCCCATAGGTGGCAGTTTACTTAACACTGAATGTGTGATGAGACCCCAGGACCAATGTGGACAGTAGTCTCTCCTTTAATAATCACATCACCACAGTAGTCAGGAAATCCTTCCACATGGCACACCTCATCACAAAAGGGTTCTCATCCAGGAAAAAAGAGGTCAGTGGTCATTGTCTCCTGCTACTCGGCACTCATTAGACCCATTGTAGAGCACAATGCCCCTTTTGGAATGTACCTCACAAGGCATCTACAACAGCTGGAAAGGCCACAGAAGTACCTCACAAAGAGGATTACCAGACTCAAACAGATGCTATACGCTGACAGTCTCAAAAAACTCCAGATTTACTCCGTAGCATATCGCTTACTCTGAGGTGATCTTTGCCTAACATACAAAGCTATGTCAACCCAGAGGTGTTGGACATGCTACACCTAAAGAAATCCCAGTCCCCCCCGAGCTACATGTTCTAGGGACCTAAACCTTGTCACCACAATAAACAGAACATGCTGAAGGGATAGATTCCTGTCCCAGAGACTTCCCATACTCTGGAACAAGATATCTATCCATGTCAAGCAGAGTTCCTCATTAACACTCCTCAAGAAAGTCTTGATGAGTGGATGGGAAATAGGAAATTCACTCCAAGGATCACTTCTGTGGCTCTGCTCGACAGGAGCACAGGAAAATAACTTTCTTGGGTGGCAAAAGCCAGGGAATCTTGTTGGCTAGGCTTACTTAGGCCCTCTGGCCGATAGCCTATTACCTACCTGTGAGCCTAAAATATCCATAAACATTAGGGTGTCTACAAAATATCCCAACTAACAAACTAAAATAATGAGTATAAAGGTCACACAGGAAAACCAATTGGGTAGAAAATACAAAAAGTAAAATCTAGCAATGCTAGACTTTCTACTGCGTGATACCTTAAACCTCTTGTATCAGAGGCAACATGGGATGTATGCAAATTACCCTTTAAGGATATCAGGTGTTTCAGCTAAATGGCAATTCTGAATGTCCATGAAAGACATTTGCCTTTAATATATATTGAAAGTCCACCTCCTTTGGCTTTGCTGCCCAAATTTTGGGGTCTGAATGTATGATAGGATAAGTAACCAGGTAAGCTGGGGTGCTCGTCACAGCTTTGAACCAGGTTTCGGTGACTGCACAAATGTCAGCATCTTCCAGGTTTAAGAATGCTTGCAATGAGTGCAGTTTCATGTTTAGACTCCTAGCGTTTAGCAGCATGACCTTTAATTTGTGTTTTGTTGAAATTGTTATGTTGGTAGTATCGACCTCATGACGTTTCCTAAAAAAGGCACTATGGGGAGGCAAGGGCCTTTGCCAGAAGGCTGAAACCCAAGTGAGACAGATGCAGGCCATCTCTAGAAAAGCATTGTGGCATGTCGATTATATCTTCCCAGGCTGTCAGGCACTGGATCCCCGTGGAATGACACCAGTGTTTGGTGCCTTGCTAGTAACCAGGATCTATTTTTGGAGGAGGTTCCTCTGTTTTTTTTCTTATTTTTATGAATTGCTCCATGCTGGAATGGCTTACTCTTCTGTTAAAACTCACCTTTCAGCTGTTGCTGCTTGTCTGCCTTTGACTGGTCCTTAGGCCTCTAGGTTTGAGATCAAACCATTTCTAAAAGGTGTCCTTCATATTAGGCCTCTCAGGAAGCCCAGTCCTCCTTCCTCGGACCTTAATTTTGTTCTTGAAAAATTGACTCAGGCTCCTTTTGAGCTGCTTTGGCTTCCTTGCAACATTGTTCTTGGAAGACTGTCCTCCTTTTGGCCCTTACTTTAGCTAGAAGGGTGTCTGACTTCAGGCCGTCATGGCTGTTCCTTCCTTTTTGGTTGTTCATAGGGTCAAGGGTGTCTGTTCATACTAATTCTTATTTTATTCCCCAAGGTGGTTAATGAGTTGTCTCTTAAACAGTCTGTTGATTTGCCTACTTTTTTCCCTTCTGCCAGTGAGAAGGTTCTTCACACCTCAGATTTACATAGGCAGCTCAGGTATTATTTGGATAAGACTAAGGCCATTTGGAAGTCTGAGCAACTTTTTATTTCTTTTCATCATGGTTTGGCTCTTTCTAAGCAGACCATTTCCTCTTGGGTTTCTAAGGCTGTTTCTTTTTATTATTTTCCTGGAAAAAACATTTCTACCTCTGTAAAAGCTCATTATACCAGGGGTGTGGCTTCCTCTGGTGCTTTTTCAATTACTTGGATACCAGTTCCATATCGGAGGCTGCTACTTAGTCCTCTGTCCATACTTTCACTAAGCATTACAAAATTGGATGTTGTTTCCAAAGCAAGAGCTGGCTTGCCAGGGCTCTCCTGCTGTGTCTTCTTTCTCCCAGCATTGCTTTTGAACGCTCCCTTTAGTGAAGAATACTGCAGCAGTAATATGGAAGGACATAGTACAGTTGTGTAAAATCTCACCATAACGGTAGATGTCCTTCTCTTCACTGTTGCAATATTCGCTTCCTCCCTCCTCCTCCTTTTTTCTTTTCTGTTTTCCCTTTTCCTTCCTGGATGCACATGTTCCTCTTTTTCCATGGACTGTTTTTCCTCCTGGGGCTCTTCATTTCTGAGGTAAGGACTTCCGTCTATCCCCTTTATGCCCTACCCTGTGAATGGGGACCACCATACGTGTGACATAACATCCCTATAACAACCCAAGGCTTTGATATACTGGCCAGATGTTGGAATGCCATTGTCAGGGAATTTGTTTAGTGAAACAATGAAGAGAGAAATCTACTGCTATGGTAAGATTTTAAACGACTGTACTTTGTAAATAATTTCCTTATTAATGTTGTTGAGTTAATATTATTCCAATCTGTTTCTGGTAAATGTAAGTCCCCAGCCACTATTATTGTTCCCTCCTGTGTTTCATGCAAGAAATGTATGAATTCCAATAGGTCATCAGCACTTGACTTTGGTTGTTGATTTACTGCAACAATTGTTATATATTCCAGGGTTGTTTTCATTATAGCAGTTACACAATCTACAGTAGTTGTGTTATCATCGAATGTGTAGTAATCACAGGTCTCATAACAATCATTAATCCCTATCATATCACTTCCAGCTAATTTTTTTCTTAGAATGTCTGTTACAGCAAAAACATTTATACCCCAACATAATTGGTTTCCAGTCATTGTTCTTTAACCATGTTTCATCAGTCTTGTGGGAACGTAGCAAACTTTCCAATTAAAACCAGCTTTATTATTAATGCTCCTGCTATTATCGACCATTAGAGATGCATCAAATGTTGCTGTCTGTGAACTGTTAAATTTTTGACCTGGCAAAAATCCTGCCTTGTGTTTATCAAATACTGCAAAATATCTGCTACAAAAATTCTCTTGACAAGTGTACATCATCCTGTCTAAACATATGAACCCAAAATTATGCTTGGATGCTCTACATATTTCCATTTTTTTAACAAGACATTTTTTATGTAGGCATTTACCCCAACAAATCTTTTCTTTCACGATGACTGGACTCTCTTTTCTGTTTGTGATTTGTGAAAAGTATGTCCTAACACCTGTACAAGCTGTGCTATGAGGGCTAAGTTCCTACAAACAGTCAGAGAGGCCTTGTGGATGAGATTATTTGTACCAACATGAATGAAAACAAATCCATACTTCCTAACATTAAGACATACCAAGACCTTTCTCGCATTCCACTGTTTTCATTGTTTGTTATATTTGCAAGCATGCAGTTTTCATCCAGCTGGCTTTGTACATCCACAGCTTGAGCCATGTTGTCAACTTCTGTCTCTCCTTTTTTTCTTACACTGATGTTCTTCAGTCCATCTGTGTTCATTTTTGAGTTCTTCCTATTTACCTGCCTCTTGCCTTTTTTTTTTTTTTTGTATATTTTGTTTTAGAAAATGTATACCTTTTTCTGGTGGAAAAAAAAAATTCCTGTAATCTGTGTGTTAAATTACAAAACAGTATTATTTTTAGTATGTCTTGTCTTTGGTTTATAAGTAAAAGAAAAAACCTCAGTAGGCAGCTAAATGAAATCCAGAACCAAGAAAAATCAGTCAAGAGCAAAAAAACAAGGCAGGAATCTGACTGTAAAAAACACTCAATGTATTTATTAACAAATAAAGCAAAACTTTCAAACCATAGGGGTTCTTTTTCAATGCATACTGAAGTTAATTAGTCAAGACGTGTTGTATACCAAGTGCCAGCCTATCGTAATACATCTTCATAATCCCCTGATGTATAAATATCATCACATAATTTAATAAAAATATTCTATAAATATCAGTCTAAAATACATACAAAAGTGGATATGAAGAGACAAGTAAATATATATAAATACGTAAAACACCTAAATCATAAAATAACATTTGAGTGTTTTTTTATGGCCTGACTCCTGACTTTTTTGCTCTTCTCTTTGCTTTATAGACATTAATCAGTTTCTTTTTCTTCCTTATTTTTGTAAAATTCATCCTTTCATTCTATTTTGTTTTCTTCTATATGCACTGAATCCTGAGTTTGCCGAATACTTGTAGCCCAATTCCAAAGTTGTCAGTGGTAATATCTTGTTGACTAGAGGTTGAGTGATCTTTACTGACAATAGACACATCCTTTCTTAAATGTATTCTATTTGTTTTTTGCCTAACATTGATTGTTATTAGTCTGGTCATTAATATATACAACAGATGTTCTTCGTGTTTCACTGTTGCAGTTATTACATTTGGGTTATCTGCCTGCAGGTAGCCCTCAGCCGGCCTGAATATCAAAGTCTTGGGTCCTGCGTCGAATGCTGTCTCTTCTTCCATGATGTCAGGTAGTCAGGGGGTATAAAGCATGCAGCCGACGCCATTACATCAGTCTTTTTTGCCACGCGGTGCCCGAAGCAGAAGCAGTTCATAAGTGCCGGTCAGCCGACTACTGAAATTTTCTTTTTCGAGTTTCAGAACCGAAGTCTTCAAAAAAGCTAAGTACCCCGTTGAGGATCCTTTTTCTTGCTCTTAACCGATGTCAGTAAAAGTTAACAATTGTATTACCTGTGGAAAGCAAATACCTCATAAAGATTTTAATTCGTACAGCATTCCTTGTCTAGGCCCACATCACGACATCCCTCGCTGTCGGTTTTGTGCCTTATTCAATCCTCGAACTGTTCGTCGTCATCCCATTTTTGCAGCAAACTATTTCGGTACTCTGTTTAATTATCCAGAAATGGCTTCGGTAAGCCATCTGACTACCGACATTCTGAAAAAACGTAAAGATAAAGACAGAGACAGACCGCATAGGTCCAAAGCTGCTGACGATGCTTTCATTAAGCTAGTCGCCAGTTCGCCGGTACTACGTGAGGCGCTTTCGCAGCCCCTGATACCCACTAATTCAGATTCGCAGGCTTCTACCGAGACCCATTTGGAGTTCGGTATGCCACGAGATGCTTCTTCGACTATGGAACCTGCGGATGTCTCTACCTTGGATGGATTTGGAGCTGCTGTGCAGGCACTGGCTTCTGAGGGTGTGTTCAGACCTACGGTCTTGCATTTCAAACCGACGCCATCTTCTTCTTCAAGGCCTAGAAAACCGACGTCCAAACCGCATGGTCAGGCCCATATGCCTAAAAAACAAATAATGGCTGAAGACCTTATCACTTTAATTAGGGGAAGCCAGCCTTCTCCCTCTAAGAGACCTAGAATTGATTTTTCTTCTGATTCTTCTGATCAGGATTCTGAAATTTCTGTTTCTTCTGATTACCAGGATATGCCCTTATCTACCTATGAGGATTCTGATGCAGAGGACTCCATTCCCTCTGCTTCCCCTCCAGAAGAGTTTTCTTTTGGTGAAACCTTGCACACTCTTAGGGAGCATTTCTGCTGGGAAAGCCAGGATTACTTGACTCTAAAAAGAGGCTTAGGGAATTCTTACTCCCTACCTCAACACAGGCCTTTAGCTATCCCTCCTTTTCTAGACATTGTAGATGATGCTTTTTTGGAATCTAGCGTGGCCCCAGACACTTTACCTATGGCTCCCAGGAAACCTGACAGGTATTGCAGAGTACCTGACTCTCACAAGTTCCTTTTCAAAAATCCTGCTGCAGACCCAGAGACCATTTCCAGGGACCTAAAGGCATTAAGGCTACTACTGCCAAAAACCCTATCCCCTCTGATAGAGATTCCAGGGCCCTGGACAGATGGGGTAAGAAGGTATACACTTCTGCTACTTTGGCCGTTAGGGCCTTAAACTGCCAGTTTCATATGTTAAAGTATCAGCAACATATTATGGGACTACTTAAACAGAAAATGATGTTGATTCCTGACTGTGCTGAAAATAAAGAATTACAGGATTTAATGTGATGTTCATTGTGCATACAGCTGCAGTCATTACAGATGGGTTATCCTGCCGTCAGGCGGGTCCTCGGTCAGCCGAATTCCAAAGTCTAGGTCCGGCGTCGGTTGTCATCGCTTCTTCCCTGACGTCAGTGCGGCAGGGGTATAAAAGAGGCAGCCGACGCCATTTTCTTCAGTCTTTCTTGCCGCGCAGTGCCCGAAGCAGAAGCAGTTCGCAAGTGCCGGTCGGCCAGCTCCTGAGATTTACAAAAGTATTTCAGCCGAAGTCTTCTTTAAAGCTAAGTACCCCGTTGGGGAAACTTTTCTTGCCTCAGACCGATGTCAGACAAAGTTAATAATTGCATTTCTTGTGGGAAGCAAATACCGCATAAGGATTTCCACTCTTTCTGTATACCTTACTTAGGCCCAGACCACGACGTCTCGGCCTGCCCTTTTTTGTGCTAGGTTCAACAAGTGCACTATTAAGCACCGGGCGGAGTTCGCCCTTCATTATTTTGGCAAAAAATGTAATTATACCATGTCGTCGGATACATCGACACCAGTTTTGAGCAAAAGACGCAAAGATAAGGACCGACATCCGAGGTCCGCACCGAGTACTGAGACCACGCTTAGACCAAATACCGGTTCTCTGGTTCTCAGCGAGGCGCCTACGCAGCCCCTGAATACCGATGAAACTACATTACCGGTGACTTCAGTACCCGAGGTCGCAGGCTCCTCGGTCTCTATTCCTACTGCAGATACCGACACCATTCTTGGAGGGGAAACTCAACATTTAGTCAGGCCTGCCATTTCTGAAGGAGTCTTCAGGCCTTCCACCTTCTCTATTAAATCTTTCACTAAATCTAAAGCAGCCATGAAAACTAAAAAACAGGGTCCTCAGACCTCCTCTCAAGGCCCCATGCCTAAAAAGCAAATGCTTAAAATGGCTGAGGATTTGATTACTCTCATCAGGGGTTCCCAACCCCCCTCTGACAAAAGACCCAGATTGGAGGAAGACTACCCTTCCTCAGACCAGGCTTCTATTACCTCAGAACACTCTGAGGACCAGGATTTCGCCTATTCCCCTTTTGAAGACTCTGATGCTGAGGAGTCTATTCCCTCAGTCTCCCCCCCTGAGGATTACTCTTTTGGGGAAACCCTGCATACATTGAGGGAACACTTTCACTGGGAAGGCCAAGATTACTCAGATTCCAAGAAAAGGCTCAGGGAATTTCTACTGCTCCCCCAGCATAGGCCCCTGGCTATCCCTCCTGTTTTAGATATTTTGGATGATGTGTACACAGAAGCCAGCCTTAATCCAGATTCTTTACCTCCAGCCCCTGTTAAACCAGACAGGTATTACCGGGTTCCTGATTCTCACCAGTTCCTTTATAAAAGCCATACTGCTGACCCAGAAACTATTTCACAGGGTCCCAAGGGAATAAAGGCCTCTACTGCTAAAACCCCTTTACCTTCAGAGAGAGATTCCAGAGCATTAGAAAGGTGGGGAAAAGGTGTATACATCTGCCACTTTAACCATGAGGGCATTAAACTGTCAATTCCATATGTTAAAGTACCAACAGTTTTTGTTATCTCAGTTGAAAAGCAAAATGACACAAACAGAACAACCAGATTTGAAAGAGTTGCAGGATTTGTTGCATGGTGCAGAGCAAGTGGGTAAACATACCTTGCAGTGTGGTTTTGATGCTTTAGAGGCCTCATGTAGAGCTGCTGTCACGGGGTCTGTTATACGTAGACATGCTTGGCTCAAAGAGCAAACCTTACCAGATCATGTCAAAGCAAAGTTATTAGATGCACCACTTCAGAAAGATGTATTGTTTGGTGTTAAAGCTGAGGAGGTACTAAAGAAAATGGAGGAAAAAGCAAAATCAATGCAAACAGTGAAAGATTTCCTGCAGGTACAACCTCCACGCTTCAGCAGAAACTGGCCTTCAAAAAATTGGTCCTTTCCAGCCACGGACAGACCTCAAAGGGGTAGATACAGATGCCCAAGGGGTAGAGGACAACCTCAAGGATCTTACAGAGCAAGACAATGGCAAGCACCAACCCCAAGAGGTGGAGAAGATAGATCACAGTCATTTAGAAAACAGACACAATGACTTCCCCCTATACCTGCCAAGCAAAGCTTTAATGGCAGCACCTTTGGGCGGAAAACTGGCATTATTTTCAAAAAATTGGCATATTGTTACAAAAGACAAATGGATTCTGGACATTATAGACAGAGGCTACAGGTTCCACTTTCACACCCTTCCAAAAATGAGAGGCATGCCAAACCTGCCACAAAATCAAAGGGCAGAGGCACAAAGACAAATTTCCGCTCTTATGGATATGAAAGCGATTCAAGAGGTACCTACAAAAGAACAAGGTCAAGGTTTTTATTCCACACTATTCCTGGTACCAAGGAAAGACAAAGATTGGAGACCTATCTTAGACCTATCCATCCTAAACACATACCTACAGGTGCCAAAATTCAAGATGCTCACATTATAGCAGCTTCTTCCCATGCTGGAAGGCATGCCTGCATGTCCCTATCAGACAAGATTGCAGAAGATTCCTCAGATTTCTTGCAGGTTCAACCCATTACCATTTCTCTGCATTGCCCTTTGGCTTATCTACTGCGCCCAGAGTGTTTACGAAATGCCTGGCATCAGTAATTGCCTTCTGCAGACTACAAGGAATACAAATCTACCCATATCTGGACGACTGCCTGATCCAAGCGGACAGCAAGGACATTCTGTTGCAGCATCTGGCATTTGTAATAAAACTGTTAAACTTCCTGGGATACACAGTGAACAAAAAGAAACCAAAACTAATACCTTCTCAACAGATAATTTTCCTGGGTGCCAGCTTAAATTCAACCACCCAGATGGCCTACCTCACGCCAGACAAACAAGGGCAACTGTCTCAATACTTCAGCAAAATGGCAACTTTCACCAGGCTAACTGCAAGGAAAGTCCTGCAGGCTCTGGGATCCATGGCATCTTGCATCCTACTAATCCCATGTGCAAAGCTGCATATGAGGAAACTACAATGTTACCTAAAAAACTTATGGTCTCAACACCGCCACAGCTTGGAAACAATTATACCACTCATTCCATGCCTTCAAAAGGAATTTTTGTGGTGGGCTCAAGCATGCCAAAGAAACACAGGTCTCCCTTTCTGTGTACCTCAAGCAACTCAAATCATCACAACAGACACCTCAGACTACACCTGGGGAGCACACATGGCAGATCAGTGCATTCAGGGGAAAATGGACCCAAAAAGAGAAGCACCTGCACATCAACCAAAAAGAGATGCTAGCCGTGCACAATGCTGTTATGACCTTCAAAGACCTACTGCATCCAGGCCAGTTATTGATAAGGACAGACAACACCACAGTCATGTGGTACATAAACGGGGGAACTCATTCATGCCCCCTGTACAGGCAAGCCATGACCCTATGGAACACAGCACTGGAATTGCAAATTCAACTACAGGCACAATTCCTGCCAGGGAAGGAAAACACACTGGCAGACAACCTAAGCAGAAATATGACAGATCCACACGAATGGAAGTTGCATCCTCAAGTTTTCTCAAAGGTAACTCGGGCATGGGGACAGCCAGACATAGATCTATTTGCTACCCACAGAAATTACCAGTTGAAAAAATTTTGTTCAAGGACCTATCATCCACAGGCCTGGAAAGTGGACGCACTCTTTCAATTGGACAACATTGACAGTCTATGCCTTCCCTCCTCTGCCTCTACTGACCAAAGTTCTATTAAAAGCCAGAGCAGAGAGGCCACAGATTATTCTCATTGCTCCAGACTGGCCAAGACAACAATGGTATCCGATCCTAAAGAGCCTGACACACTCCCCACCATGGATCCTACCTCTAGTCCCTCTTCTGTTGTCCCAGCCCAACTACAAAACCCTTCACAGCCAGCTCAAAACCCTAAATCTAGCTGCATGGAGAATACCTTAATTTCCCAACAGACTCTCCTCTCCAAGGAGGTGCAGGATGTCATCTTGGAGGCCAGAAGACCTTCTACTAGAAAAGCCTACTCCGCCAAATGGAAACGATTTTGTGCCTGGAATCAAGAAAAGGGCCAGAATCCTTGGGTAATAAATATACCTCAAATTTTACAGTACCTAGCTGAGATGTTAAACAGTGGCCTTTCCTTCTCCTCCATCAAGATCCACGCTTCAGCCATTTCTGCACAATACAACACAGACCCTCCTTTATTCTCACATCCTCTCTTAAGGCAGTTCCTGAGAGGGGCAAAAAATATAAAGCCCCCAAGGAAACCACCAGTTCCAGCTTGGGACTTCAACTTCGTATTGGAAAAGCTGACCTTGCCCCCCTTTGAGCCGGCTTCTTCAACAGCGCTACAACACTTGTCATGGAAAACAGCCTTCCTTCTGGCTATCACCTCAGCACGCAAGGTTTCTGAATTACAGGCCCTCATGGCTGTGCAACCATTCATCATTTTCCATCAGGACAGAGTTTCCTTACGAACCAACCCTACCTTCATGCCAAAGGTAGTATCCAGTGTAGCTTTGAATCAGACTATCCACTTACCTACCTTTTATCCAAATCCACAGAACAAAGGGGAGAGACTACTACATTCCTTGGACATTCACAGACAAATGCGTTATTATTTGGACAGAACAAAGCCATTCAGGAAATCTGAGCAACTCTTTGTGTCCTATGCTACAGGTGCTCAAGGAAAGGCTATTTCCAAACAGACAATTTCAAAATGGATAGTCCACTGCATACGCTTTTGTTATTCATTTCATGGAAAATCTGTGCCTGCATACATCAGATCCCACTCCACCAGGGCCACAGCTTACCTCTGCAGCTTTCCTCAGGGGGGTCCCTACCAAGGACATTTTGGAAGCAGCTACTTGGAGTTCAGTGCACACTTTCTCCAAGCACTACCACCTTCCACTATACTCAAAATCTAGAGCGGGCTTTGCCACAGCAGTCTTGCAGGGCATCCTTGCCCCTCCTAGTTCCACTTAGTGTCTACCATCCTTACTTAGCTTTGGGATTCTTCCCATCTGTAATGACTGCAGCTGTATGCACGATGAACATAGTACAGTTTTGTACCTACCATAAATGTAGATGTTCGAGTGCTCATACAGCTGCAGTCCAGGTTATCCCCCCCTCCGTCCCCTCTTAGGACAGGCCTTATGACAAGCACCTTTATCATACAACCTATTTGGGGTATTCTTTTATGGTGTATTTGCTTGCAACTACTGTTTTTTGATTTATCTATATTGCATGTTTGCATAACATTATGTTTTGCCTTCCTTCTGGGGGCACCTGACATCTGGGGCAAGAAAAACTGAAGAAAATGGCGTCGGCTGCCTCTTTTATACCCCTGCCGCACTGACGTCAGGGAAGAAGCGATGACAACTGACGCTGGACCTAGACTTTGGAATTCGGCCGACCGAGGACCCGCCTGACGGCTGGATAACCCATCTGTAATGACTGCAGCTGTATGAGCACTCGAACATCTACATTTATGGTAGGTACAAAACTGTACTTTCTGCTGAACAAGTTGATAAACATACTTTGCAATGTGGTTTTGACTCTTTAGAAGCATCTTGCAGGGCTGCTGTCACTGGGTCTGTTCTTAGAAGGCATGCTTGGCTTAAGGAGCAAAATTTGCCAGATCATGTTAAAGCTAAATTACTGGATGCTCCCTTAAACCAAGATCGCCTGTTTGGCAACAAAGCAGAAGTCGTCCTTAAAAAGATGGAGGAAAAAGCTAAATCTGTGCAAACAGTTAAAGATTTCCTGCAAGTACAGCCTTCCAGATTCAGTAGGCATTGGCCTTCTAAGAATTGGTCCTTTTCTGTCTCTTCCAGGCCTTCTCAGTCCAAACCCAGGAACAGCAGACCACCTAGGCTACAGTCTCAAGGCACTCACAGGTCTAAGCAGTTGGGGGGCTTCCACTTCCAAAGCTGGAAGTAGTAAGACACCCCCCCTATGGAAAACTGTCACAATGACTTAACCTTAATCCTTCCCAGCCCTGCTCAGCTGCATACTCCCTTAGAGGAAAAGATCGCACTGCATGCAAAAAAATGGGAACTCATTACCCAGGACAAATGGGTTTTAAGTATAGTTTCCCAAGGATACAGATTCCACTTCCACACATTAACAACCCCAAATAGTTGGCCAGACCTACCCCCAAATCAGTGGGCAGAGGCTCAACAGCAGGTTCTCTCTCTCCTATGAATCAGAGCTATTCAACCTGTCCCAGCAGAAGAAAGGGGACAAGGTTTTTACTCTACTATTTCTGGTACCCAGAAAAGACAACTCCTGGCATCCTATCCTGGACCTCTCTATTCTAAACACCTTTTTGGTAATCCCAAAATTCAGCATGCTAATACTTCATCAGCTGCTTCCTATGCAAGGCAAAGATGTCTGGTTGGCAACCTTAGACTTAAAGGAAGCTTACCTGCACATTCCAGTAAGGGAATCTTGCTGGAAATACCTATGCTTCAGAGCAGGCTACATGCACTATCAGTTCTGTGCACTTCCATTTGGCTTATCTACTGTGCCCAGGGTATTCACAAAGTGCCTAGCTCCAGTCATTGCATTTTGCAGGCAAAGAAATATTCAAATATATCCATACCTGGACGATTGTCTAATTCAGGCAGAAAGCCAGGACATGCTACTAAATTGTCTGGCATTTGTATAAAAGCTTCTAACCTCACTGGGGTACACCATAAATGAAAAGAAATCTCATCTAGTACCCTGCCAACAAATTGTATTCCTGGGAGCAAGCTTGAACACAACTTCCCAGATGGCTTGCCTCATGCCAGAGAAACAAGTTTATTTGACAACCTACTTCAAACTACTGGCCACAAAGACCCAGCTATCTGCAAAGAAAATTCTGCAAGCCCTGGGGTTCATGCCCTCTTGCATTCTACTAATTCCATATGCAAGACTGCATATGAGGAAACTACAATAGTATCTAAAAAGCCTATGGTGTCAGCATTCACAAGACCTGGAATCCATGATTCCTATCATTCCTTTTATAAAGACAGAGTCCCTTTGGTGGGCAGAGGCCTGCTACCACAGCAAGAGACTGCTATTCATTCTACCCCCTGCCGCCCAAACCCTAACAACAGACGCAACAGCCTATGCATGGGGGGCTCACTTGGCAGGGCAGTGCTTTCAGGGCAAATTGAACCCAAGTCAGATGCACCTGCATATCAGTCAAAAAGAAGTGTTAGCTGTACAGAATTCACTGACAGCCTTCAAGGACCACATTCTTCCAGGACAATTATTGGTAAAGACAGACAACACCACTGTTATGTGGTACATAAACAAGCAGGGGGGACCCACTCGTATCCTCTCTGCAGACTAGCCATGGCTCTGTGGAATACAGCCTTGAGCTACCAAGTGCACCTACAAGCTCAATTCCTGCCAGGCAAGCTAAATTCACTGGCAGATGACCTAAGGAGAAATCTCATGGACCCACACGAGTGGAAACTGGAACCAAAGATATTCAACATTTTGAGAAACAAATGGGGGAAACCCAGAGATAGACCTGTTTGCCTCCCCTCAGAACTACCAATTGGACAAATATATATATATAAAATTGCTTCCCATTATGGGGGCACCTGACATCTGGGGCAAAGAAAAACTGATGTAATGGCATCGGCTGCATGCTTTATACCCCTGACTACCTGACGTCATGGAAGAAGAGACGGCATCCGATGCAGGACCCAAGACTTTAATATTCAGGCTGGCTGAGGGCTACCTGCAGGCAGATAACCCAAATGTAATGACTGCAACAGTGAATACACTCGAACATCTACATTTATGGTAAGTGTACACAACTGTACTTTCTCCAAGGTGTGCCAATTGCACAAGTGCAATTGTCATCATTAAGTTTAGAATCTGAAGTAGGATATTCATTTGTCTGCAACCTGTGGGTTATGGATCCGATATCGGATCCGAACCGGCATAGTTTTCCAGCTATGGATCCAAGCTCTCAGCTCCTCCCCTCACCCATAATGCCCTGCTCTACCCTCATGACCTCAGATCTTGTTTGCCGCGCTGGTAACTAGATGTGGATTTCATAGCTCTCAGCTAAGTGGATTTTTCTTGTTCAAAAATAGAATATTTTTGCCTTCTTTAACCTTTTTTGTGTGAAAGTTGTAGGTTTCCTATTTTTATTGACTGTTTTTAGTTTAATTTAATTTTTAGTAGTAAATTTTATTCCTCCCTCGCTGGTAAAGAGTGTGTGTGAGGCCTGTGTGCTTCTTTATTGTTGTTTTAGGTTACTTTTGTAACTTTAGCTTAACTTTAGTGACTATGGCTGAACAGCCTAAGTCAATTTTTCTAAATGCTCCGAGTGTGGCCATAAGCTCTCACCGGCTGATGGCCACACTGTGTTAGTGTCTTGGGGTTGAACACCTCACATCTGGTTGTTCCATTTGTGCAGGGTTCAACCCCAGGGCACTGAGGGAGCGGAGGTCCAAGCTGGTCTTGGCGGGTCTTTTACCGCCGGACTCGGCTCCGACCTCCGCTCTGGGACTCCGCGGCTGCAGTTGTTCCCACTGTGGCACCCTCCTGCTCCTGGGACTCAAACTCCCGCTTCAGGACAGGAGAGGGATGCATCTAAAAGGACCGGAGGGAGAAGCACCTGGCGGGCCGAGACCTCTGTTTCGCCCCGCCAGCCAAGCGGCTTCTCCCGGCTCTTGGTGCGGTCTCCTCCTTCTCGGCTCCGGTCACCTGTGTGCTTCTCACCGGGTCCTGAGGAGGAGGAGACCCGATCTCCGAGGCTATCGAGGAGGCATTCCAGGCCTACCTCGGTAGCCTCGCCGAGATCTACCCATAGCCTTCGGATGCAGATCTGGACCGGATGATGAGAAGGTTCATCCAGGCCCAGATGCAGATGGGAGTGCTCTTGCCTCCCCCGGGAGCTCAACACCTTTTAAGCCTATTGCTCCTTCTCCGACCCGCTTCCGGGTTCGAGCAACTGAGCCGAGCAGCCGAGCCGGGGAGGTCGGGCCGATAGTACTTGGTACCGGATCCGACCATGCCCTCGAAAAGGCCGGACCCGATCTCGGAGCCTGGATCCGAGCCGGATCCGGGGATCAGTGCTCCTTGGCGCCGTCTGTGTCGGAGCGCACTGTCCTTCGGATCCGAGTGCTGGCGCCGCTCGATCCGCCGGATCCGAGGGGAGCCGATTGTCGGATCCTTTGGTCGAGGTCGGCTCCCTTCGGCTTTTGATGTAGTGGAGAGGGCTCTGTTGAGGGTCTCCGGACCCCGCACTTGCTCCGCCCCGCTCCCTCTGCACTGGGCCAGGCTTCCACCATCCGGCCCCTGGGACAGCCCATTTCTGTGCCCCAAGTTGCTCCCATGGAGCAAATTGTTGCTTGAGGACTCCTCTGACAGCCCCCAGAGGAGGCTCGCAAGCATACGTGCAAAGGAGGCACATTGACTCTGAGAGTCTCACTGAAGACACGGACTTGGAGGAAGGGAAGGCTCCCACGGTCACCTCGAGGATGTCTCCTTCGGAGACATCATGGAAATGCTCCGTATTAGGGGGTGGTCTGCCCCAAGTCTTCCTCGGACGAGTCCGTGTTCTTGGAGGCATTCAAACGGGCCCGTCTACCTCTTGGGTGTCCCCTGCCGACCCCCTGGTGGACCTTATTACCACCAGGGCGTGGAAGGAACCGGACACCGTGGAGCCAATTCCCAAAAGACCTGATAGAATCCTTAGCCCGCCTTCCGACAGGACCCATTGGAGTAAGGGGCCTCCTGTAGATGCCATGTTGATGGCGGCCACAAAGAGGGAACTGGCTCAGGAGAGTCCTCAGTCCACCCACCGAGCAAGGAGTCTCGGATGATGGACCGCTTGGGAAGCGGATGTTCAGTTCGGCGACCTTCTCGGTAAGGGCTGAACTATTTGGCACATGTTATTCGGATGCAGCGAGACCTTATTAAGGAGTACGCTGCATCCCTGAGTCCATTTCGGAGGAGGACAGAGTTCTGCACTCCACCAAAATGGCCACTCTTAGGTCAGTCACAAATACTTCTATGCGGCTACTCTCCCATGCTACGGAGGGCGCTAGAGCTGCGGGACAGGACTGGTCACGACGCCAGGCCTGGCTCCGCCACTATTTTTCTGAGCCCTTCAAGGAACGCCTTTGATGGTTCTGCTCTGTTTGGCAAGACCGTCAGGACGTTGACCCAGAGCGAGAAGGACGGAAGACGCTGTCTGCCGCCGGAATCCGCTTCTCTGCACCCCAGAGGCCCTATTCTAGGAACCAAAAGGGTCAGAAGAAGATGTGGTTCCGAAGTCGCAGCAGTCCCAGCCTGCTCGGACAACCAGTCCTTCCGCGGCAGAGGAGGACAGGGAGGACGCCGCCCTAGAGGCAGAGGGGCTCCCAGAAACTTCGGGTCCAGGGAACCTTTCTCTGAACGGCGCGCAGCAACCCTGAGGGTTGCCCGACTGCTCTACTCTGGAGGCAGTCGGGACGTTGGGCACCTAGCGGCATGGGAGTCCATAACATCGGACCGCTGGGTTCTCCAAATCATATCCAGGGGATATCGCATTCCTTTCCTTCACCTTCCAAAGATGAAGTCCCTCCCAGACGTCCCACCCGGTCAACGGGAGGCCGCTTTGGCAGAAATTGGCCATCTGCTAGAGAAAAGAGCCATCCAGCCCGTTCCCCCAGACCAGATCGGATCAGGGTTCTACTCCAGATTCTTTTAGTGCCAAAAAGACGGGGAACTAAGACCAATCCTAGACCTCTCTCTCTTGAATCTGGCAGTCCCCAAAGAAAAATTCCGAATGGTCACTCTACAATCTATTCTCCCCATTCTGGGAGAAGACCACTGGATGTGCTCGATAGATCTCAAGGACGCGTACTACCACATCCTAATGGACAGGCGCTCCAGGAGGTTTCTCCGCTTCGGCTGGGAGCCAGTCACTACCAGTTCCGGGTCCTTCCCTTTGGTCTCACCACAGCCCCAGGGTGTTTACCAAAGTACTAGCAGTGGTAGCGCCCACCTGAGGCTTCAGGGGTGCAGGTCTTTCCCTACCTGGACGACTGGCTCCTTACCCCAACAAGGCATCTACTTCTCTCGGCGAGACTCCTTTCTCCATCTTGCTCCATTTCTGGGCATCACAATAAATACAAACAAGTCCAACCTGGCCACTCAACTCTTAGATTTCATAGGGGCCAGACTAGACACAAGGAGTTTACGAGCCTTCCTCACTGCGGACAGAGTTCTAAATCTGCAGCTCCAGGTGCGGGCCATTCTCCATTCATGTTCTGTTCCAGCGGAGTTGGTCCTGAGGGCTCTAGGGTCCATGGCTTCATCGATAGCACTTCTTCCTCTTGCCAGGCTCCATATGCGCATTCTACAGTGGACGCTCTTAGTTCAGTGGTCATACCTTGCTCTCCCATGCATCATCCCATAGCGATCAGCAAGGCTTGCAAGCGGTCCTCTTGTGGTGGCTCCACTCCCGGATCTCCACAGGGTCGCCCATTTTGTGCTTCTCCCCTCTCGCCACGGTGACCACGGACGCCTCCCTCGGGTGGGGGGCACTCGGACAGTCCAAGGCACGTGGAACGATTCAGAGACCTTACTGCATATCAATGTTCTAGAGATGAGAGCAGTGCTCTTAGCGTTGCTAGCACTTCAGGACTTTCTTCCCTTGGGAACAATTGCGATACAATCGGACAATATGTCGGTTGTCTGGTACATCAACAAGCAAGGGGGAACAAGGTCTTACCCTCTTTGTCGAGAGGCCATGAGAGTTTGGGAATGGGCAACCTCCACCAATCGCTTTCTCATAGCAACACATTCCGGTCGGTCCAACATCCTAGCGGACAAGCTCAGTCGCACCATTCTGACTCCTACGAGTGGTCTCTCAATTGTCAAGTAGCGAACGCATATTCGCACGGTGGGGAACCCTTCATGCGATCTTTTGCTTCTCCCTCAAACACCAAGTGCGACAGTTTTTAATACCTCCTCCCGGAGGTACCCCAAGAGACGCTCTGGTGCATGCTTGGCCACCCGGTCTTCTGTATGCCTATCCACCCTTGCCTCTGATGCTGCAAGTTCTTCAGAAAGCCTCTCGGGTGGGTTGCAGAATGATTCTCATTGCTCCATTCTGGCCTCGACAGATCTGGTTCCCCTTCCTAAGGTCTCACTCGGTGAATCCTCCTTGGATTCTAGATCCCATTCGGATCTGATATCCCATCCTTCCTGCATTCCTCCTCCGAACCTGGACAACCTGAAGCTGACCGCTTGGCTGCTCCAGTTCCACTCTTGATAAGGACTCGGTATTTCTTCTCCGGTAAAGCCTATTTTGGTGGCGGCTCACAAACCATCCACTACAAAGGTTTACCAAGCAAATGGAGACGTTCTCTGTGTGTGGAGCGCAAGGCCTAGATCCTTCACGGTTCCTCTCCCTGTAGTGCTTGATTTTCTAACCTCTCTCTTTAATGATGGTGCCAGCAGTTCCACAGTCAAAGTTCAACTGGCGGCTATTTCTCACTATCACATTGGTCAAGAGTCTCTTCCTCTTATGTCAGCCAAATTGTGCAAAACTTTTCTTAAGGGTACTTTCCTTCTCAGGCCCCCTATAAAGCAAGCAGTTCCTCCTTGGGACCTTTCTTTGGTCCTACAGGCCTTGACCGCTCCCCTTCGAGCCAGCGCTACAATGGATCTCAAGTTCTTGTCTTACAAGACAGCCTTTTGGTAGCCATTACATCAGCCAAGAGAGTTTCTGAACTTCAAGCTTTATCAGCTAAACCTCCTTACTTGGTTTTTTATCCGGACCGTGTCTCCTCAGGACCAACCCGTCCTTCCTTCCTAAAATCGCTTCTGAAGCAAACATCAATCAATCCATTAACCTCCCTGTTTTCTTCCCTAAGTATGAAAACAAAGGTGAATATAGGCTACACTCACTAGATGTTCACAGGCAACTAAGATTTTATCTCAACAGGACAGCTGGTCATAGGCAATCCGACCAGCTGTTTATTTCCTTTGCAAAATTCAATTTGGGCAAGCCAATTTCCAAAGTTTCTCTATCCCGCTGGATTTCACAGTGCATTTTATTGGCTTATCAAGCGTCAGGAAGGCCCGCACCGGAGGGTGTTCATGCCCATTCAACCCGGTCAGTATCTACCTCGGCAGCCTTCAAGGCTAGGATTCCTCTAGATGTTATTTGTGCAGCAGCCACGGGCTTCATCTCATACATTTATTTCTCACTATAAGTTGGATCTTGCATCTAGGGGTAGAGCATCCTTTGGCTCCGGTGCTCGAATATCCTTCCATGATGGCCGCCCAAGATTCAGGTAGCTGGGGACTCTGTCCCACAGGTTGCAGACAAATGAATATCCTACTTCAGATTTAGAAGTTATGTACTCACCATAACGTTCCATCTGAGTAGGTGTATTCATTTGTCTGCAACACTCCCTCCTATCCCCCTGGCCTTTCAGTTTCCTGCATATTACTTGTTACCCTTTTGAGGGTATTGTTGCTTTGGCAAACTCGATCTGAGGTCATGAGGGTAGAGCAGGGCATTATGGGTGAGGGGAGGAGCTGAGAGCTTGGATCCATAGCTGGAAAACTATGCCGGTTCGGATCCGATATCGGATCCATAACCCACAGGTTGCAGACAAATGAATACACCTACTCAGATGGAACGTTATGGTGAGTACATAACTTCTAATTTACTACTATTAATGGTAAGCAAATCATCGAACGTTTGGCATGAGAAATATAGATCACCAGTGTTATCAGGTGCCACTTTTAAATATACATAGCATTTAGTACACTGTACAAGATACTTGTGCTTTCTTGATGTCTTTAGAGGATATAAAACTAAAGAAGATGAAACAAAGGCTATAGTTGTAATCTATATAGCCAAGCATAGATTGGTTCAACAATAGACTTATTTATGGGGACACAAGATGAAATATTTGTGCCTGGATTAAAAGGTTTCTGTTATGGAAGCTAAGGGTATGTGGGAAGAGACTTACCACAAGATAATATGAAAACTGAGAAACTGCAAGCACTTGATTATGGATAATAAGATTCAAGCAGTGAAAATGTTTCTAGTCACTTTAGTTTTATGTAAAGGTCAGGCATATTAACCAGAGGAGAAGTTGTGGATGATAACTAATGAAGAGTTGAAGAAATTTATTGGGGGGTGCATGAGTTAAGTGGGATAAGTTGATCCTCCCTGTAGAACAAGGTGGTTTAGGATTATCTGATTCAAATGGGTGCCTTAGACGTGTGCATTTAAGGTTCATGTAAATAACACAAACAGAAGGTGATAAATCAAAGTGGAAAGGGAGGATGAAATGGGGAAGGGGAGTTTAGAGATAAGGGAGAGATGGTAGGCTTTTAGATTCAGATCTTTAAAGAAAACAATAACAGCTGTGCAGAATATTATATTCCAAAAGTATTCTAGGAACTAAGTCATCCCTGGAATGGAGAGAGATGATTTTGTCAGTAGGGATGACTGTAAGTAGGAGTACAGAAAATGGTCAATAGGGGGTTGGAATTTAAGGGAGAAAACTGACAAAAGAACAAAGGTACTGGGAGAAAATGACTAGAGATGGAAAGGTAATAGAGTTGAATGACAACCAAGCTGAAGTCTTGAGTGCAGGCTAGAGACTGCCTTCCCTACCATGGATTGATATCAAAGTATCAGCAGAGAGAAATAGATAGAGATAGGGGAATGCTAAGTGAAAGACCAGCTCTGGTAGAGTTTTTAGTCAAATTTAGAACAGAGGCTACTTTTAAATGGGACATATAAAATAATACATAACTATAAAAAGTAATCAGAAGAGGTTAGAAGAGATTGGGAAGAGAAACTGGGCAATTTACAGAGGGAGCAGTTGGTGAATATCTGGATGGCCTTCAAGTATGCAATAAAGTGCAGACGGTTTAGTCTTTTTGTTTGGAAGTGTTTGCATAGGTATTTGTATATCCCAGGCAGATTTCAGAGAATTTTTACTCAGGTGTACAACAAATGCTGGAGGAGTGATGAGAAAGAGAGTTGTAACTGGAACATCTTTTCTGGGAGTGCAGAGAGTCTTTAGATGTTAAAAACTCCCATCAGAGTATTCTGTCAGAAATGTTGAGAGAGTAAATGGGTGTATCTAGGGAAATTATTCTTTTGAGCAGAGGAAAAGGATATTAACTGTCTGGGCATAGTAAGGCCTTATTAAATGTGATGCTCTTGGCTGCCAAAAAAGAAAGCATTTAGTAGAACATGGAAATTAATGAAAGAAAAAAATCTATGGGAGGGAAATTTAGAAAAGAGAAGGAGCAAATTTCATAGAAATAAAATTGAAATTGTGGAAATAGTACATGCAGAATAATGATCAGGAAAAGGAGTGATGTTTAAAGTAATGAAGCAGTTGAGCATTTTCTGTAATGTTGGAGTGAATGATTGTTAAAAATAAGGAAAAACTTGTGGGGACAGTTTAGTTGTTTTCTTATCTTTTCTATTAACCTGTGTGTGCCATGTCTTAACTAGTAATTTAAAGTTTTTTTTTCCTTTGAGGATATAATTTTTCTCTATGTTCAAGACTTTGCTCCTAGACAAGTTTTTCTAGTGTTTTTTGTTAATGGACAAAGGTTTGTGATTGGCTTATTGCTTGTTGAAGGTCTTTGGCTGAGATACCTTTGGCAGAGGGATGGATGATAAGAACACTCTTGAAGCTGGGAGAAATACAACTCTAGAAAGAGTTGAATATATGAGCAAGTGATGTGGTAAAGAGCGAAGGCTTAGGGTGTAAGTAGTGAACATTAAGGTTAAAGTAAGGTGCTTTTCGATACATTTAGTAGTAATACTTTAAAGTAAAAGGGTGTAGACAGATTGTCAGCTGCGCAGATGGGAGTAGAGTCGTCTGTGTACTAAGTAAGGTAGATATACATTAGCAGATGTTGCTAAGACTATCCACATGCCAGTAGATATAATTTTATTATACACTGATGTTAGACTCCAGCCTGTTAATAAAGTCATGTAAAGTTATATAAGTTTGAGTGTTGAGAGGTATTCGTGGTGATCAAGTTCCAGTTTATATTAGTTACTTACGATAAATTTTTCCTGGAGCATATCACTATCTCCCAATTGTATTTTTTTTTTTTTGCCTGAGGAATGTGTAGAGCAGTAAAGCTAATGCTGTTTTGGTTTCGTTTGAGTAGGGAGATTAATTAGTTCAGCATTATTGATTTAGGGAATGGTGTGTAGGTAGGGGCTAAGTTAAAGTGTGTTGGATTATTTTGCAACCTTTCCAATCAGAGCATAGCATACTGTAGCCTGGAGGAACTTTTCCCTTATCTCTGGTTTGTGTCTGTTTCTACATGTATCATTTTAAATTTGTTTTGGTATGTAGCACCAAATTATTTTTCTGTAGTGTTTTGTTTAGGCCCTAACCATGTTTTCTTTCCAAATTTCTTATTAATATTTTTTATATTTAACAAAAATAAGCCAAAACAAGCAAGGTCCATCAAGTAGCTGAATTATGCAGCACAAACTTGGCAATACTTCACTTAAAGTGAAAGAGGCAAATATGTGTAATATTTAAAAACAAATGATGGATTCTAGTCCGTGCTTTTTTTTTTTGCTTTTTTTAAAACACCTTTATAGAATTATCAGTTGTGACACAGGCAAACTTGCATTTATGTAAAAGTAATTAAACCATGTTAACAAGCTCACATTTACAAATCACATTGTCAAAGCACCATTACATAAATTGTTCATTTCCTGAGTTCTCTTAAAACTCTTTCCTCCACAAAAAATGTATCCATCTATTGTCCCTACAATTTTTATTTTTTTTGTTCTATGTAATTTACTCCTACCCTTTTCTAAAGATCCCACTTCCTGTTCTTTTTGTCTGTTGTTGCAATATTCGCTACATCATGTAAAGCTGGTTTATATATTGATTTCCATTTTCTAATAATTGCTTTATTGGCAGCCACCAGAACTAAAATTAACAAAGCCTTCCTATGTATAGGCAGTTCAGATCCTGCATCCCAGATCAAAAAATAATTTCCTTAGTTATACTCATTTGCTCTTCCGGTATTCCCGACAGAGTATTCTATAGTGAATTTTTAAAGTCTGCCAACTGTTTGCACTCCGAGAATATATGCTGCCAGGTATTTCTTTCTTCCCTATATCTCAAAAATTTGCCATTTACCTGAGGAAACATTCTATGGAGTCTGCTTGGGGTATAAAATTGTCTGTATAAACACTTCCTGACAAAAATCCTAAATCTTCTAGATCTATTTGATTATTGGGGGAGCCATACATATGTCCTCCCACTGTGTTTTTTTTTTTTTTGAATTGCACATCTAATCTCTCTTCCCAATCTTTTTTGACCTTTTCTAATTGATTGCTATAGTAATCATGCAGTATTTTTATATGCCCTATTAATTATCCTTTATCAGCAGCTTTTGTTCTAGATTCAATTAAAAACTTATGTAGTGCAAGTCTTTCATTTAGGATTCACCTATCCCTTTCTCTTTCCTGTACTCTGATATCAATCCTTGATAGAAAAGGCAATCACTAGCCTGCAATTCAAATGACTTCTTGGCCTCTTCCCATGCATTACCTTTCCCTAATTATTTGTTCCCAGTACCTTAGTTCCTTTGCCAACTTTCTCCAGTAAATTCCAGTCCCCTCTTGCCTATTCTCTGTAGCCCTAATTGTAGTCATCCCTGTCATCAGTATGTCCTTTCTCCATTCCTGTGTTGGCTTAGTTCTTGGTATAATTTCTGCTACTTTATAAATATAGTATACTGCATGACTGTTATTCTCCTTAACGATCTGTGTTCAAAATCACCCCCCCGCTTCATCATCACATCCCTTTCCACTTTGATTTCTGCTTGTGGTATATATAAGAGCCTTAACTGTGCAGCTCTAAAATATCCATGCAAGTCAGGTAATCCTAAACCTTCCTGTTCAATTGGGAGGATCAGTTTATTACACTTGACTTTTGCCTTCTTCCCCTACCAAATAAAATCCTTCATTTCTTTATTAATTACTATTCACAAGTTCTCTGGTTGATGAAAACTATCCCTGACCTGCTTATAAAATGAAAGGAATTAAAATCTTCTTCATGCTTGTGTCTTGCTATCCATATCCATAGGCAAGAGCTTCCAGTTTCTCAGTTTTTATATTGTCTTTTGTTTGGCCTCTTCCCACATATCCTTAGCTTCCATAACATAATCTTTTTTAATCCATACTCCTAAATACTTTATCATGTCCCCATATATATGGATATTAATTTATCTTCACTAATTTTATATCCTGAAAAAACTTGGAACTGTCTCATTGTGTTCCATAGCACTGAGATGTCCCTTTCTGGTTCCACCAGGTACAAAAATAATACCATCTGCAAGTAAAACCAATGTTTCTTGAACACCATACCAATTATATCCATGGATTTCTGAGTGTTTTAATTTCTTTGCCAATGTTACTCAATATAATGCAAATAAAGGGGAAAGAGAGCACCCCTGTCTGATTCCTCTGTTCAGACACAACTTGTCAGAGAATAGCCATCTTACTTTGATGTTCTTCGTGTTTCACTGTTGCAGTCATTACATTTGGGTAATCTGCTGGCAGGTTGCCCTCAGTCGGCCTGAATAACAAAGTCTTGGGTCCTGCGTCGGTTGCTGTCTCCTCTTCCCATGATGTCAGGTCGTCAAGGGTATAAAACATGCAGCCGACGCCATTTTAATCAGTCTTTCTTGCTGCGTGGTGCCCGAAGCAGAAGCAGTTCGCAAGTGCCGGTCGGCCGACTCCTGAAATTTTTGTTTTTGAGTTTCAGAACCGAAGTCTTCAAACTAAAGCTAAGTAACCCCATTGGGGAAACTTTCTCTTGCTCCTTACCGATATCGGTAAAAGTTAATAATTGCATTACTTGTGGGAAGCAAATACCTCATAAGGATTTTCATTTGTACTGTATTCCTTGCCTAGGCCCTGATCACAACGTGCTTTGCTGTCAGTTTTGTGCTAAATTTAACCAACGCACTATTAAGCTTCGGTATATTTTTGCTTCTAAATATTTTGGTTCAAGATTTAACTACCCTGAAATGCACTGCGGTGGTGGTGCTGCGGTAGCGTTTGTCACCTCACAGTAAGACGTTGCTCCGTTCGATTCTCAGTTAGAGCATCTTCTGTGTGGCGACATGCATGAATGGGCATTCCTTCATTGAAGGTTGTGCGTCAGGCCCGGCAAGTCGGCATGTAAAAATCTATTGCCAATTATTAGCGGACCGGAGTTCCGTTGTGGCGACCCCTAACCGGGAAAAGCCGAAGGACACAACATTTAACTACCCTGAAATGTCGTCTGTTAGCAATCCGACTACTGGAGTTCACAAAAAATGCAAGGAAAAAGACAGAGACAGACCGTTGAGGTCCAAAACCGATGATGAATCTTCTCCTAAGCCAGTCGCCGGTTCGCCGGTACTCAGTGAGGCACTTTCGCAGCCCCTGATACCTGCTACTTTTGAGTCGCAGGCCTCTATCGAGACCCATTCGGAGTCCGGTATGCCGCGAGATTCGCAAAGTATTGAACTCGCAGATGTCTCTCCCTTGGATGGGTCCGGAGCCACTGAGCAGGCACCGGCTTCTGAGGGTGTTTTCAGGCCTCAACATTATTATATTAAACCGACACCATCATCAAAACAAGGTCAAAACCAACTTCTATGTCTAAAAAACCAATGCATGAGCCATGTGCTCAGGCCCCTATGCCTTAAAAACAAATGATCAAAATGACTGAGGATTTAATTACCTTGATCAGGGGTTCCCAACCCCCTGCTAAGAGGCCTAGGCAAGTCACTGATTATGAATCTTCAGATCAGGTTTCCATTTCTTCTGATCAGGAATTTTCTTTTCCACCTTATGATGAGGACTCTGATGCAGAGGAATCCATCCCATCTGCATCTCCTCCTGAGGATTACTCTTTTGGAAAGACTTTGCATACTTTATGGGAAAATTTTCACTGGGAGAGTCAGGACTTCTCAGAATCAAAAAAGAGGCTTAGGGATTTTCTTCTTCCTCAGCATAGGCCTTTGGCAATAACTCCTGTATTAGACATTGTTGTTGATGTGATATCGGAATCAAGCATGGCTCCTGATTCCCTGCCTCCAGCTCCTAGTAAGCCAGACAGATATTACAGGGTTCCTGACTCTCACAAATTTATTTTCAAAAATCCTGCTGCTGATCCTGAGACTATTTCTCAGGGTCCCAAGGGTGTTAAGGCTTCTACAGCCAAAAATCCTACTCCTTCTGATAGAGATTCCAGGGTGCTGGATAGATGGGGTAAGAAGGTTTATACGTCTGCAACCTTGGCAATCAGGGCTTTAAACTGCCAGTTCCATATGCATAAATATCAACAGCATTTTATGGCTTACTGAAACAGAAAATGATGTTGATTTCTGATTGTGTGGAACATAGAGTTACAGGATTTATTGCATTCAGCAGAGCAGGTTGGAAAGCATACTTTGCAATGTGGTTTTGATTCCTTGGAGGCCTCTTGCAGGGCCGCCGTAACTGGATCTGTGATAAGAAGGCATGCCTGTCTCAAGGAGCAAAATCTGCCTGATCATGTTAAACTAAATTGTTGGATGCCTCTTTACAGCATGATAGTCTGGTAATAAGGCAGAAGAGGTTTTAAAGAAAATGGAAGACAGCTAAATCTATGCAAACTGTAAAATATTTCTTGCAAGTGCAGCCACCCAGGTTCAGTAGGCACTGGCCTACTAAGAACTGGTCCTTTCCGGTCTCCAACAGACCCACTCAGCGCAAACCCAGGTGCTCCAAAGGCTCCATATATCAATCACAGGGATCTTACAGGTGAAAGCAATGGGGTGCCTCCATCTCCAAATCTGGAGGTAACAAAGCACAACCCTACAGTAAGCAGTCTCAATGACTTTCCTCTACCATCTCCAAGCACTTATCTTTTGGCAGCCCCCTTGGGGGAAAACTAGCACTTCATGCTCAAAGTTGGCAGTTGTTTACCCAGGACAAGTGGGTATTAAACATTGTATCTAAGGGGTACAGATTTCATTTCCACACTTTGCCATTTCCAAACGAATGGCCAGATCTGCCACCAAACCAGTGGGCAGAGGCCCAGAAACAAGTCATGTCCCTCATGGATATGGGGGCTATTCAACCGGTACCAGAAAAGGAAAAAGAATAAGGATTTTATTCAAGACTTTTCCTGGTACCCAGAAAAGACAAATCATGGCATCCAATTCTGGACTTATCAATTAGGAACACGTTCCTGGACATTCCAAAATTCAAAATGCTGACTTTACAACAGCTACTGCCTATGCTAGGCAGGAATGCCTGGTTGGTAACTCTAGACTTAAAAGAGGCATACCTGCATATCCCAATAAGGGAATCTTTCAGAAGATATCTGCGCTTCAAAGCAGGCTTTTTGCAATACCTATTCTCTGCACTGCCCTTTGGCTTATCTACTGTGCCCAGGGTCTTTACAAAGTGCCTGGCACCAGTAATTGCATTCTGCAGACAAAGAAACATTCAAATTTATCCTTATCCGGACGATTTTCTCATTCAGGCAGAGGACAAGGACACTCTTCTTCAACATTTAGCATTTGTAAAAAGGCTTGTAGCATGCCTAGGGTACACCGTAAATGAAAAGAAATCACAACTGGTACCCTCTCAAATAATTACATTCCTGGGTGCAAGTTTGAATACAACTGCCTAGATGTCTTACTTCACGCCAGACAAACAAATGCAATTGACAACATACTTCAAACAAATGGCAACAAAAACCCAGCTATCTGCAAGACAAATTCTGCAGGCTTTGAGGTTCATGGCATCCTGCATTCTAATTCCATATGCAAGACTGCATATGAGGAAACTTCAGTGGTACCTAAAAAGCTTATGGAGTCAGCATTGTCACAGCCTGGAAACAATGATTCCTCTCATTCCCTGTCTGCAACAGGAGTTTCTTTGGTGGGCAGAGACATGTCACCAAAACAAGGGGCTGTCATTTACTCTACCCCTTGCCACCCAAACCCTAACTACAGACGCATCAGACTACTTGGGGGGCCCACCTGGTAGGGAGATGCATTCAGGGCAAATGGAGCCCAAACCAAATACATCTACATATCAACCAGAAAGAAATGCTAGCTGTTCAGAATGCTCTGACAGCCTTCAAGGACTTGCATCATCCAGGACAACTACTGATAAAGACGTACAACACCACAGTTATGTGGTACATAAACAAGCAGGGGGGCATCCACTCCTACCCCTTTTGCAGACTAGCCATGGCCTTGTGGAACACAGCCTTGACTTACCAAATACATTTTCAAGCTCAATTCCTGCCAGGAAAGCAAAATACTCTGGCAGACGACCTAAGCAGAAATCTTATGGGCCTGCACAAATGGAGACTGGATCCACAAATCTTCAGCATGTTAGCACAAAAATGGGGAAGCCCAGACATCGATCTATTTGCCTCTCCCCAAAACTATCAGTTGGACAAATTCTGCACAAAAACTCATCACAAAAAAGCATGGAACGTGGATGCTCTATCCTTCAGCTGGAAAAACCTATCAGTCTATGTCTTTCCCCCTCTGCCTCTACTCCCCAAGGTCTTACTAAAAGTCAGACAGGAAAAAACAAAAAATATTCAAATTTCTCCAGACTGGCCTCGCCAACACTGGTACCCGCTTCTAAGGAATATGTCACACCTTCCTCTGTGGTACTTGCCTCAAACACCTCACCTATTATCTCAGCAGAACTATCAAATTCTGCACACTCGGCTCCAAACTCTGAATCTTGCAGCATGGCTAATCAACTAATTTTTCCAACCACATCTCTCAGTAAACCTGTGATGGATGTCATTTTGGAAGTCAGAAGGCTTAGTGCTAGGAAATCTTATGCTGATAAATGGAAGAGATTCTGTGCTTGGAACTAAGCACAAGGAACAGACACAGCAAGACCCAATATTCCTCAGATTTTACAATACTTAACTGAGATGTTTGACAAGGGGCTATCTTTTTCTTCAATAAAAATCCATGCCTCTGCCATTTTGGCTCATTAGAACACAGAGCCTCCCCTCTTTTCTCATCCCCTGCTAAAACAGTACCTCAGACGGGCCAAAAATTTGAGGCCTCCCAGGAGAGCGCCAACTCCTGCATGGGACCTCAGTTTTGTGCTGGAAAACTCACCATACCTCCTTTTGAACCAGCAGCTACTGCAGATATAAAATGTCTTTCTTGGAAGACAGCTTTTCTTTTGGCAGTCACTTCAACTAGAAGGGTTTCAAGAACTACAGGCTCTCATGGCAGTGGAGCCTTTCATTATTTTTTACCCGGACAGGGGGGCCCTCATGACCAATCCTTCTTTTATGTCTAAGGTGGTATCCAGTGTGGCTCTTAACCAGACCATTCACCTGCCAACTTTCTTCCCAAATCCACAGAACAAGGGGGAGCGTATTCTGCATTCATTGGATGTAAACAGACAACTAAGATTCTACTTAAACAGGACAAAATTTCTAAGAAAGTCTGAGCAACTACTGGTGGCATTTGCTGCAGGATCAGAGGTGAAGGCTATATCAATGCAGACTATTTCTAAATGGATAAGCCATTGCATTCGTTTATACTACTTGCACCATGGTAAACCTGTGCCCAAGGGGATCAAATCCCATTCCACCAGGGCTGCCTCTACTTCAGCAGCTTTTGTCAGAGGGGTCCCTACCAGAGACATTCTAGAAGCTACTACTTGGAGTTCAGTTCATACAGTCACAAAGCATTATCATTTACCTCTCTTCTAAATTCAGGGCAGGCTTTGCCACTGCAGTCCTGCAGGGCCTTGTAGCTGCTCCTAATGCTGTTTAGTTCCATCCTATCATCCATAGCTTTGGGATTCTACCCAAATGTAATGACTGCAACAGTGAAACACGAAGAACATAGTACAGTTGTGTGCACTTACCATAAATGTAGATATTTGATTACCCACCCGCCAGCCCCCTTTCTATAATTTTTCTTTCCTTCACTATACTCAAAAGCCTTTGTGGTGTATTTGCTTTTAGTTGAAGGTAAATTTTACGTTTCTAAAGTGCATTTATATATTTACAGTTTTATATATATATATATATATATATTTTTGCTCCCCATTTGGGGGGCACCTGACATCTGGGGCAAGAAAAACTGATTAAAATGGCGTCGGCTGCATGTTTTATACCCCTGATGACCTGACGTCATGGAAGAGGAGACAGCAACTGACGCAGGACCCAATGTTATTCAAGCCGCCTGAGGGCAACCTGCCAGCAGATTACCCAAATGTAATGACTGCAACAGTGAATACACTCGAACATCTACATTTATGGTAAGTGTACACAACTGTACTTTTTTTTGTCTCCAATCCCTCACATATCCTCCTAATTAACCTTTTTATTGTATCGGGAACTGCAAATGATTCCATTGCCGTACTTATAAAATCCCAGCTTACTACGGCGAAAGCTTTCTCTGCATCAAGATCCACCACTAAGAGGTATTTTCTTATGTTCTGCTTCCCACTGGATCAAGTTGTTCTATTACTTTTGTCAAATTTTTGCCGCCCCTCCACAAAAAACACATTGATCCATATCTGTCAGTTTTGGCATCATCTTTGCCATTCTTTTATTCATTGTAGACATTAACACTTTATAATTATGGTTTAAAATTTAAATTATCCTTTACTGTCTTTAGGTATGACAGCCGCCAGTGCTTTTTTCCAGGATTTTGGTGAATCTCCCCTCCTTTTAAAATACTGTTAAACAAAACTTTCCAAATCTTTATCGCATTCTTTCCTCCTAGCTTCCAAACTTCCATCAGAATACTGTCTATGTCTAGAGACTTTTCTGCAGATTGGTTGTACATCACCATTTTTATCTTGTCTCTTCCTATTTTAGCTGTTATTTGTTGAGCCTCATGTACTTCTAACCTTGGCATATTTAAGTCCTCCATAAATATTTCCAGTTGTGTTTTTCTTGATTTTCCCACTTGCTTTATACAGGTTTTCTTAACATTTCTGAAATATCTCTAATGCCTGTACAGCGTCTCTGGTAAGTTTTGTTGTTGTAGGCATGTTTGGCAGCAAGTCTTTCTACTTTCTGTTTGAGTTGCTGTGCCAAAAGTTTTTGTGCTCTGAAGTTATTATCAAAAAAAAAAAGTGTTGCTTAACAGCAGTCTTTCTAAACTCATGCATATTTTCCAAGTACCCCCTTATTTTTCTTTAGCACAGAGCAGTTGTGCCTTTGCTTGTTCTGTGAGATTCCCCTTGTTTTATAATACTTCAACCTTTTTCACTTCCTCTGTATAATTTATGTTACTTTTTAACCAGATCTCTTTTTCTTTTATTTCTACCCTGTTTTTAAACTCCACTTCCATTTTATTCCACTCTCTAGCTATAACTTCTGGAGTACTTTCTATCTTCCCTAATAACTTCTGGATAGTTTCCACTACACATTCCTTATATTCTCTTTTTTAATAGGTAGATGGGGAAGTGCCAGTGTCTCATCCTTACTTCATTATTCTGCATTTTTATCCTGCATTTTTATCCTGCATTTTTATCTTAGTAATTATTGGAACATGACCTGAAATAGTTATTGGATGTGCATCAGAGTTCTCAATTAAATGGAAATGATTCCTTTGAAATATAATTTCTGTCTAGTCTAGCCCAGTTCTTGTACCATGGTGAATAATATGTAAATTCTCTTCAAGTTCTTACTATTAAATTCATTTATTTCAAACCAAATACTTTCACAAATTTCTTCAGAAATCTAACCTTTTTGTTACATTTTCCATTCTGTGCCCCCCCCGATACATCTTCATTGTTGCAGATCGAATTCCAGTCCCACCTTTAAGTAATACTGTTACTATCACAAATTTGCCATTTTTTACCTTTTTGTTCTCTTGACTACTGGAACTCCTGTAGCATGTAAGAACTCATCTTTATCTTTGTCTCTGATATTCTGGAGAATATGTATCCTGTCCTTTATGTATCAAATGCACATGCTCAGTTCCTTCCAAACGTGTCTCATAAAGCATTGCTGTTTGTGCTCTGCATTTCTTAACTCATTCAGACCTAAAGCTACATTTTTGTACATTTCCAGTTCACACCTAGAGCTCCTTATGACTTCTAGACCTTTTTGGATCTAGCTCCTTTAAGCAACTTACCAGGTAATAATAAACAGTATTAGAAAGGGTAAGGTATTGTTAACAAAATGTCACTAAGAATGTTAATCTAGGATGTGTTGCAGTAGAGAAATTAATCACTGTCACTTATTCATATTTTCATATTTATGTTCATATTATCATAACTGCGAGCCCTACATGTTGTTAAGGGCTATGATGTGATATGCCATGGTGGGGGATAAGCAAGGATGTCCATTTATATCACACTATACCTTAGATATTACTAGCTGTTTGTTAGTAATTGTGAACATAAACAATATTTCCATATGTACTTAATACTTCATAAACCAAGTGACTTACAAACTGTAGAATGACATCAGGTGAAATCTTAGATCCTGTTGAATAAAACTATCTTTGATATTTGCATTGTGAGCTACACATTTTGAGAGCTATTTAGTGTTATTTATATTGCTAATTATAAAATTATGTACGTTTTCATACTTCTGTAAATACCTTAAAATGCATGCACTCATAGAGGAATTTGTTGTTGTCTTGTGAAAGCTTGTGTCTGTTTAGCAAAATGGTACTAACAATGTATGTCTAATTGTACAATTTCCAAGATATAAGAATTTGTTTGTGAAAGTTTCCCCCAAAAATATAATTTGGGGTTCTTGTGTATTATAATATAGTATTTATGGAAAGACTATGAATGCACTGATCGTGGTCAGTGTAAAGAATACTGCTTACTGATAACATTGCTATTTGTACAGTTTTAATAGCTTTTCCTTTTCACAAAAAAAATTACACTTACCTATCTTATGCTTTTTAAGTGCATTTTTCAGAAAATGCTCAAGAATGTAAGATAATGTGTAGGCTGCTAGAGTTGTGATATTCCAGTGAGTTAAGTATACTTTCTTTATCTGTACTTGTGAGGCCATTCACATTCTGAGATAATATGGAAATTGACACCATTATGGTTATTATAGCCCCTGTTATGTATGGCAGCTTTTTTAAATATCTTTTTCCAGCTTTTTGTTTATGTGCACTCATGAATGTTTGAAAGGTTAATCCTTTATACAGTTTTTTCTTATCAACATTGGAACCTGTCACATTTTTCAAGACTTTGTTTTAATAAAAGCCCTCAAACAAAAAGCCGAATACACCCTTTGAACAACCCCATAACCTTTTAACTTAATACAAACACACATAACTATGTACATCTTTAAATAATGAAGTGTAACCTCACTTCAACAATTGGCTAAGTTTCTGGTGTCATTCTAAGGGGATCCAGTATCCGTCTGCTTGGGATGACATGATTGACAGACCTCGATGCTTTTTCCAGAGATGGCCTGCATCTGTCACCCCTCTGTTTCCGGGTACTGGCTAAGGCTCTTGCCACCCCTATAGTGCCTTTTTTAGGTGATGTTCCAAAGACCAAATTACCACTGTAACAGCTATAAATAAATGCAATCTGAGGGTCATGCTACTCAATGCTAGAAGTCTAAATCTCAAGATTCACTCGCTTGAAGCAATCCCCAAAATGGAGAACATCAACATTTGTGCTGTAATGGAGACCTGGTTTAAAGCGGCAGAAAACACCCCTGTGCTACCAGGCTATAACTCATTCCATACCTTTCGGCCCCGAAACATGGATTGAAGCTCCAAAGGCAGTGGTGTCTCCATATTCATAAAGGATATGCACACCTCCAGACTAGTAGCCCAGCATAATGCATCTGAGATGCTTCAGGTACGACTAACATTGGGTAAAACGGCGATCCAGGTCATAGCCTGCTATAGGTCCCCAACCATGTCCCTAGACTCTCACTCCATGTTCCTAAGCACCCTGGAATTTGTCAAGGTCCAACCCAACACTGTCTCACTAGGCGACTTCAACTACCCCTCCATCAACTGGGAAAACTACTCAAGCACCAATACACTGGTCCAGTGCTTCCTGGAATTCAATTCCAATGACCTGGACCAGCTCATTCTGACCCCCACTAGAGGAAGCAACATCCTTGACATGGTTATTACTAACATGGGCGACCATTGCTCTACACCATTAGTCAATCCCTGGTCAGATCCGACCATAAACTAATCACCATGGAAATCCACATCTCACCCACATCCCACGCAAAAGTAACCACCTTGAAAAACTTCTCCAAAGCTGACTTTGGACTCCTAAAAACAGAGGTGGCTAACTTTATGGCACCCATGTCAATGTTAAATAGTTACACAACTGCCAAATCCTACACCAATGCACTGTACGAACATGTACATAAATGCGTGGAACTAGCAATACCTAACAGAACCAAGAGGCTCTCTGCCAGAAAAAAGAAGCCAATCTGGTGGTCCCCTGCATTTAATGAACTCTACAACAGAAGGAAGAAATTGTTGCAGAAAAAGGTGAAGTCCCAAGACTGGAAAAAACTCCCTTATTAGCCTCAACAAAAAGTTGAGATCCCTCATCAAATCCTCTAAAGCCAGCTATGAAGGCAGAATTGCAGCAGACACTAAAAACAGTCACAAAGTCTTCTATAGCTATATCAAGAATCTCCATGGCAATACCCAGATTTGCTCTGAGTTACTGCACAATGGTACCGCCTGTATTGAGCCAACAGATATTGCCAACATACTGGCTGACAGATTCAGTGTCAACTTTACCCCCCCCCCCCCAAAGACCAATCTCAATACCAGAAAAAAGCCAGGCACCCAGCATTATGGCAGCACAGGTTAAAGTTGCATTGTCCAAGGCCAAGAATACAGCTTCCATGGGACCTGATAATATCTCTGGCTGTGTTCTACATGAACTACAAAGCGAACTGTGTGCCCTGTTCAGTCACAGGCTCACCTCAGGCTTTGTCCATATGGAATGGTGTACTGCTACAGTCATCCCTCCCCATAAAGGGGGAGTGACTACAGACCCTGGGAATTATCGCCCCATTAGCCTGACGAGTCTGACATGTAAAGCTGTGGAGCACATCATCATGGACTTGATTAACAAAGATATAGGAAATCTCCAAACTCTAGACCCCTCGCAATTTGGCTTTGTGAAAGGGAGATCATGCCTACTCAACCTGGTTGACTTCATTGAGTCAGTCAGCAGGGCTGTGGATGAAGGTAAGGCAGTGCTTACAGCCCACCTCGATCTGGCCAAGCACATTGATACCATTCCTCACGCAGGAATTATTGATTAACTCACCAAACTAGGCATCAACCCGTATATCACTAGGTGGGTTGAAAATTGACTCACAGATAGAACACACATTGTGAAAGTAGCGGACTGCAAGTCAGACTGCCGTCCAGTTACGAGTGGAGTCCTACAGGGATCGGTCCTGAGTCTTCTCCTGTTCGGCATCAACTTCTCAGAAGTCCAGGCCAACACAAAGGTACTTTGGCTGACCCAAGTTCACAGACTACTGCAAGCTGGGAGCCATTATTAACTCCCCAAGTGATGCAGACATCCTACAGAAAGGCCTCACTGAGACCAGTGACTGGTGTTAAAACCATGGCCTTAACCTTAATGCCAAAAAATGCATCATCATCCCCTTTGGTAAAAAATTATTTCCCACTAATTACCACATCAGTGGGAGCCCAGTGAACACTGAAGGTGTTATAAGAGATCTGGGGATGCAGGTTGACAGCAACCTCTCCTTTGACCACCACATTGCCACTGTGGTCGGAAATTCCTTCTATGTGGCACATCTCATTGCCAAGGGTTTTGCATCCAGGAAGAAAGGTTTTGCATCCAGGAAGAAAGAGGTCATAGTCTTTCTCTACTCTTCCTTCATTAGACCAATCATCTAGTATAATGCCTCATTTGGCATGTACCTCAATAGACACCTGCAACAGCTGGAGAGGCCACAGAAGTACTTCATGAAGAGGATCTTGGGCATTAAACACATGTCCTATACAGACAGACTCCATCTGTTCTCTGTCTGATATCACCTACTTCAAGGCGATTTCTGCTTGACTTACAAAGCCATGTCTGGCCCAGCTCTGTTAGAAATTTTACTTGTAAAGAAAACCCTCCGCACCTCATGCTGCAGAGACCTCATCCTTAGTACGACAATCAACAGAACATGCTGGAGGGACAGGTTCCTCAACCAGAAGACTGTCCATGCTCTGGAATATTCTTCCAATACATGTCAAGCAGAGCACCTCACTGTCCCTCTTCAAGATAAATCTTGATGAGTGGATGGGTAATAGAGAGTTCACCCAGGGGATCACTCCAGTGGCTTTACTTGATAGAGGCACTGGGAACTAATATCCGGTGGCATGATGCTAGGGCACTTCTGTGGGCTAGGCTTGTAAAGGCTCCAGAGCCATTAGCCTAGTACACACCTATGAACCCCCCTAATAGGAACATTTGTGCCAAATAGCTGCTAACTCAGGCCCTAATTATCCTGAAGTTAGTTATTCATGCTAAGATGCATATTATTGCCTCTGCTTCTGCTTACACTAATTGGTGCCTGTTTTTTTTTTGTCTGCATTCCCCACAGATGTGAAAGCAACGTGCATGCTTTCAGAAATCATTAACTTTTAGCCTTGAAGAAACCATTGTCTTTTATTGCTTTACTGTCAGCTTGCCTCCATGGAAACATTATAGAAAAAAGAAAAATGTAGTTCTCTGCTGCAATCTGAAAGACAAGCTGAAACATTTATTGTTAAAGGAATTTTTTTATTATAATTGATGTTCTCATATTTAATTCTTTCCACTTAAAATTTACTAGTAGATTAAGCCAGTGGTCTTACTCTACACATTCACTTATGGAAAAGCAAGAAAAAAGACATCAGGTCTACATGTATTAGGATTTGTGTACTTTTACACCACATCTCCCACATCAACAACCAAAGATTACAGCATATTAACTTTAACAGCTTTTGTCTAGCTTTTCTTTTTGCTGTGTAATGCCTACATTTCTTAATACCAGATAGAAAGAAAAGCGGAAGTACAAAAATACATCTGTTTTCTTTAGTAACTTTATCACATACAAGACCAACTAAAAATACTTTACTATAAAATATGCAATTAATAGTGTGAAAAGTTTCATGGAAATACTGTTAAGAACATAAATTATTTTACTTTCAGTCGTTTTTTTTTTTCTTCCCCTCCCTTTCCTTCAAAGTCCTTCTAAACATTAATGACATGAAGTGAGGCAAATGCTTTTCAGTTCTCCACAAGTTTAGCAAAGTCAACAAGTCCACTCTTTTCACTTATTCATATACAGTCATGTTTCACAAATGTGATTGATCCTTTTCTGTCTCACATTTGTGCTGCAGTTTCCATGTTGCTTGTCTTCTTCATGTTCATTTCCATCTCCTAATCCCAGTTTCTAGTTTAGTTCCAAGGTACTCCCAATGATTTTGGACAATTCCTGTGCTTTTCTCTCTCTCAAGCATTTTTCCTTTGGAACAGTGGAAAATGTTTTACGAGTAAAGTCTCTGTGTTTGTTTTATTAGAAGAATGAGTAGCAGAGTCCCCTTCTGCTTGATGGCTCACATTTTGTTGTACAAACTTTTGCATTTCCTCCTCAGCTTGTGCTGCATCAAAAAATGACTTTGATCCTCCAGGAAAAAAAATATATGCTGAAA
This sequence comes from Protopterus annectens, assembly GCF_019279795.1. NCBI lineage: Eukaryota > Metazoa > Chordata > Ceratodontiformes > Protopteridae > Protopterus > Protopterus annectens. Next base: position 218,536,840 of record NC_056745.1, read on the forward strand.
CAGCTGGATACAGCAGCTTCAGTCTCACATCTGCTTTTCAACATTCCCCTATTACTAAATCTGTTTCTCTTCTGTCTGGTGAATCATCATGTTTCACAAACACTTTTCTGTCTCCAATTTTTAATACTTTGCCATTTTATCACTTTTTGTCAGAATCAACTCTGTCTCTCTGCTGGTAGGTTTGCATCTTTAGTAATAATGATCTTAGCTGCTTTTTCATGGCTAGATTTGGATCATACACATGGTGTGCCTTTTTAATAGTTTCTTCTGTAGAATACCAGTCTAGCTGCTTATTTCAGTCTTCATAAAATTAATACGTTCTACTCCTCCAAGTTTCTCTGGTACAGCTGAAAATCTCAAGATTTTCCCTACATGCTCTGTCCTCTAATTCTACCATTTTTGAAATATCTCTTCTTGAGCAGTCTCATACTCAGCCAGTCTTTTCCTCATTTCAACCTCTGATTTTTGCATTTTTATCAGCTCATCTGAATCTGTTTAAAATGTCTTCCATTTTTCCAGCCTTTTGTTAATTGAGTTGATGTACTTCTGCAATGTTTCGTTTATTTTAATAAGCTCTGAACATATTTGACTTATTTTTCCTCTAGATTTCTGGAAGCCGTGTTTTGCACCAAAACTGTAACTTGAGCTACTTTTTTGCTGAACAGCTACAGGATTCTTTCCAGTCAGTGTTTTCTCTTCATCTTTTTGTTTGGTTTTCTTTCAGGCTGTTTGTAGTTTACTTATTTAGCTAGTAACTGAATTTTACTCAAGCTGACAAGATCACAGGGACTTCCAAGATGGCAGCACATTGAGTAACAGCTTAATTCTGGCTCTGCCAGACTGAAAAAAACAGAAATTTAGCAGAGAAAGCCAGTGTACCTAGATTTCTGGGTAAATTTCAGTAACTGGCTAGTAAATCTACTGCTTGAATGCTGGGAAGAAAGAAATATAAAGGACATGGAGGAAAATCAGCTACAAAAGTTAAAGCTGACAAGATCACTTGCTGTTATTTTTCAGTTTCTGTTTTTTACACTGGGAGAGATGAAATTAAGCTATGGCTCAGTGTGCAGCCATCTTGGAAGTCCCCATGTTTTTTTGTTTTCCTTGAGCATTGTAGATATCTTGCATGCATACATTTAAATATTTGGTTGCATAAGAATAAAGTCTTGTAGAAATGTCTTACAAATTAGTCCACCAAGTTGTTATACAGAACAGTAATACATTATCTTTACTTGTGAAGTACAATCTAGAATTTTAGATGTTCTTCCACAAGGAAAATCATGTATTAGTAACAGTGTTGGCAAAGAATTATGAAAAAAATGCAAAAGCTTCCATTTATGATAGACTCTAATACTGTAAGTTCCAAGACAGTAACTTGAATGTGGTCCAAGAAATGCAAAACTACAATAAATTAGGTACAGTGAGTTGCTAAACAAAAGTAAGACATACGATAACCATTTAAAGAAAACAAAGAATCACGTTCAATTCCACCCAGAAGGAAAACTCGCTGTTAAACAATAATACGACCTTTATTGTAAGCACATAACACACACAGACTTGGTAACAGCGACATTACTAAGCGAAAAAAATAATAACTTTCCAGCAATAAACTAACAGAGCATAAAGTAGAGTCCAGCGTGTTGCTGATCAAGCGCTTTCATCCACCATACTGTGGATTTCATCAGGATCAATTAACTATACCTTTTTAAATCTTTTTGGCGCCAAACTCCATTCAAGCAATACTTAACAAATGTCTATATATGATATAATATAATACATAATAAATACAAATTACATTCAAACTGTAAATGACAACAAACTATTTGATTTATACAAACTAAAAGGAACCTGAGTATTCATTACCTCATTGTGTTCCAATACATACATTCTATTCATTTAAAATTCACTGGGGCTGTACTTGAATAAAATACTATGCTATTATTTGTAAAGAAACAAATTGCCAGATCACTGATTTAAAATGATAAAATGTTTTTGTTGAAAACAATTAATTTAAAAAAAAAAAAAACTTCAATCATATAATTATATCATATGTATATGCATAATGTATACATAAAAAATACATATATACAAATGTATAAAAAAATATATATAAGAGATATATATATAAATGTGTGTATGAAAATGTATGTTAAAAATTCATACCTTGAGGGAAAACTAAATCTATGGAAGTATATGTACTGATATATCTAAATGTTCTTCTCCATAGTGTTAATATCTAACAATCCCTTTGTCCGTGGATATTAGCACATACCACTCAACTCAAACCAGAAAATTCTAAGATGAGGGAATATTAAATTAATAATATATAATATGTAATATATGAAGAATATTCTGCTAATCCTACCTATTATAACATCTTTTGTAAAATAGGTTTGATGCTTATATATTCATTTAGTCCAGGTAAGGTGGACGCATCCGTCAATATTTGCCAATTTACCTCTTTTTCAGATAACACCTTCGTATTGCCTCCCCTAATACTTATTTGCACTTTGTCAATAATAGCAAATTTAAAACTATGACTATTGTCAGTAGCTTCTATATGTCTAAATAATGTGTTTTTACTGTCTTTTCTCTTAATAGCATATAGATGTTTATATATCCTTCTCTTGAATAATCGTTAAGTCTTACCTATGTAGAAGTGTTTGCAAGTCTGGCATATAGCCATATATATAATATACTTGGTATTACAATTCCCCCTTCTAAATGTTATTCTACTCCTATTAATATTCTCTAGGATTAGACTTTCATCCTCATGTATATACTGACAATATCTGCAGCTACCACATTTTTTGTGCCTATATCCTTAGTGCCTTTTCCTTCAAATCTGTTGTTTCTTTCAAATATGTACTTTAAATTTGTCCCCATTTTATACACAAAAATTGGGGAATCTCCCACTAGTTTTTTTACTGTCTCATCTGTCATAAGCAGATCCCAGTATCTTTTCAATATCTGTTTAATAAAAGTCACTTGTGGACTATATTCCAAAATACAACCTCTTTTAAAATCCATTCCACTTTCCTCTAAATTGATTTTATTATTTACATATGTGCCTAGTACTGGGTAAAATTCATTTCCCCATTCTCCTATAACGTATTCTTTAACTTCCTGCATGAGTTTAAAGGGATATCCTCTATTGTTAAACAATCTGCTAATATATTCCAATTCTTCCAGCATTTCACAATATTCAGAAGTCATTCTAGCAGCTCTTATACATTGACCCTTGAATATGCTTTTTTGTCTTTAATGGATGGTTACTGGTAAATTCTAAATAGTTATTAGAAAAAGTGTTTTTTCTGTATATACGGGAAGAAAACCTCTCCTCCTTACATATATATGTGTCTAAATATGCTACACCCGTAGTGCTATAATTGGAGGTAAATCTTAAATATTGACTAGTATTATTTAAATATCTGATGAACTCTTCAATCATTTCTACGGGTCCATCCCATAAAATAAATATATCATCTAAAAATCTTGTATAGTACCTGATGTATCTGTAATAATCACTCTTGGATAGTTTCTCGGATTCCCACTCCAACATGACCGTATTAGCATATATTGGAGCACAGGCGGCCCCCATAGCGACACCTTGTGTCTGTTTGTAGTACTCGCCCTCATAATATATGTAATTGTGCTCCAATATAATGGTCATCAGCTCCATAATGAAATTAATATGATCCCCTTTTAAATTGGAATGGTGTCTAATACTATCATAAAAACTATCCAATCCTTCATTCTTAGGGGTACACGAAAACAGATCCATCACGTCTATGGTTATAAAAATTAATCCTTCCTTCCATAAGTCAGAGGTCAAATTTCCCAAAAAATTCCAGGAATCTTTTATCAAGTGAGGTATTTTATCATATATGTGCTTCAGCCAAGTATCAATAGCTTGTCCCATAGGGAAAGTTTTAGATCTACTTCCAGAGATAATTGGACGAAAAGGTGGGTCTATTATATTTTTGTGAACTTTAGGAATCCCCACAGTTGTGGCTAAAGTAGGATGGTCCACTGTTAAAAAATTGTGTTCCTATGTCAACCCTACTATCTAACAATACTTCCTCAAGGTACATGTCTGTCTGCCTGTAACCTATGTTTATCTCGGTCAATGATATGGAAGTATAATTACCTGATTCCACTAAAATGTCAAACATTTTGTTTAAATATAAATTCTGATCATATAAAACTATCCCACCCCCTTTATCTGGTTTCATTACGCGTACCGTTGTATCATTTTTCAAATACTGTATTAACTTTAGTTCTTCCTCATTTAAATTACTTGTATTTCTGTTATAACCTACTTTTTTGTCTAATAAATATATTTCTTTAGTCACCATTTTTTCATGCATTGCTACGTGGGGGTGGTTTTGAGGCATGTAGGTGCTGCTCTTCTTTAGCTTATTACTGTTATATTCCCCACTATCCTTAATGTTGTTAAATTGGATAGCTAAATTAATTTTTCTTAAGTACTTCTTAATCTCAATAATACTATCCACAACTTTGATTCGATTACTTGGGATAAATTTCATTCCTTTAGTAAAAAGGGTGAAGAATTCATCAGTAATTTCCATATCAGTGTAATTAAAAATATTAAACTCATTCTTACTGACTACAGTTTCTTTGATACTCTTAACATCTACATCTGTATCATTAGTTACATTAAAATTTACACTGCTTTTGTTGGAACAGTCATCATGACTTAATAATTGTAGTAATTCTCCCTCCCCTTTGAATGGAATGTGCGTACCTGTCCCAAGTTTCATCTGTTCTCTCTCCATTTCCATCCCCTTTGCCAATTCCCTTTCATGTAGGTATCTCTTCTCCTGTGAAAATTTTTTGTGTATCACTACCTTGTTCATAATTTCCATATTTATTATCATTAACATTTACCTCCTCAATGTTATCATGTTTTCCCCTAAAATTTCCCTTGTTACGTTCCCAGGGATGTACTGTATTACTTTCGTAATCCTTAATCTCTCTCTCTATTTTCTTATGTTTTTTTGCTATAATATTATTAGCTTTTTGTTCAGCTTCATTGAATTGCTTTACATATAAATTCTCCCATTGGTCGAATAATAAATCATCAGCTATGTTCTTATTAAGTCTTTCCACCACTTCAATGGTTTTACATAGTCTTTCGTCATTCTTTTTAATTAATAATTTCATAAAATCAAACCCAAACTTATTAAATAGTGCTTCAAATTCATTACAATTTTCATCATTAAGTAAAATTTCCATGGGTTTTTTAAAAAATCTTAGTCCCTTAGGGACTATATTAAGTGTCAGGCATTTATTCAGATAAGCATTATCAATTTTAATCCCCCTTATAATATTTAGGTTCCTCCCTAGTGTGTAAATAGAATCACGTAAAGTGCCTGTACAATTGTCATTGTCAATATCTGTCTGTAAACCACCACGCTCAATATTTTCAAAACAAATATCAGATGTAATAAAATTGCCCAAATTATTGGTTCTAACAGTCCTTTTAGTATTAGATTCACCACATGAATTAATAATGTTGTTATTATTATTGTTATTAGTGTTAGCTCGTGCTCTAGGGCTCGAGCTGTGTGTAACAGTGCCTTGTATAGTGTTATGTTGTGATGCCACGTTAGAATACGTCTTTCCAGCCATGGTTCGTTTTTGCTTAGTTCCTGTGTGTCTTGACTCATCTTCAAGGTTAAATAAAGAAAAATCAAACGTGAATTCCTTATCTGTACATTTACTGTTCTCCATTAATCTGCCGTTATGCATATACATATATAGCCTTTATATATTTTTATAACAAATTATATGATTGAAGTTATGTTTTTTTTTAAAAATTAATTGTTTTCAACGAAAACATTTTATCATTTTAAATCAGTGATCAGGCAATTCATTTCTTTACAAATAATAGCATAGTATTTTATTCAAGTACAGCCCCAGTGAATTTTAAATGAATAGAACGTATGTATTGGAACACAATGAGGTAATGAATACTCAGGTTCCTTTTAGTTTGTATAAATCAAATAGTTTGTTGTCATTTACAGTTTGAATGTAATTTGTATTTATTATGTATTATATTATATCATATATAGACATTTGTTAAGTATTGCTTGAATGGAGTTTGGCGCCAAAAAAGATTTAAAAAGGTATAGTTAATTGATCCTGATGAAATCCACAGTATGGTGGATGAAAGCGCTTGATCAGCAACACGCTGGACTCTACTTTATGCTCTGTTAGTTTATTGCTGGAAAGTTATTATTTTTTTTCGCTTAGTAACTTCGCTGTTACCAAGTCTATGTGTGTTATGTGTTTACAATAAAGGTCGTATTATTGTTTAACAGCGAGTTTTCCTTCTGGGTGGAACTGAACGTGACTCAGTTTGGGAAGCAGTGTTCTCATTTAAAGAAAACACTTTTATAAAACTTTGCAGTATAAACTAATAATAAATAACCATGAGATCAAAATATTTTAAGGAACTTTGATGTAAACAAGATGATGTCTTTATAAGTCATTGAAGTCTGGCAAGATGAAGCATAGCTTTTCCATATTTATTCCAGAAATCTTTCAGGATTTGCTTAAACTAAATGGTTTTGTTTGCTGACCTACAGTGATGTGCTGCATTTGCCATTGCATTGCTTTGCTGACATTGTGGTGGTAGTGAAACTGTGAATAACCAAGTACTATCGTCAGTAATAATGTCATAAACCTTGGACCTGTGTTAGTCCTCTGTACTGGCATCAAGATCCTATAGTGCTGAGCTTTTGGCTGAGCTTTGCTTTGGCTTCTCTTTCAGGTTCTGACCTGCTGATTTTTTTTTTTTTATTGCTAAGCTTGTGTTATACAGATACATTTTGATTCTTGATTTTTGATCATATAGGCAGACATTTGAACTCATCAATAACCAGAGTGGCTCCAAATTTAAATTACAAGGCTATGGACATTTCAAGGTATCTGTTAATAAACCAGACTTATTATAATTTCACTCAGCTGCAACATGACAATAATTCATTCATGTTCATAATTTTCTTTTAGAACATTTTGGATAAGCATCTTTTTCATTCCACAACTTTCCAACTTTAACAGATTTGTCAGAGTAACATCTTGTAGTCTGGATTACATACTTTATTCATGGAGGATTAATTTTCTCTTAATGTTTCTTTTCAGTTAACGGTTTGTATCTCAACTAGTTTGTCTGCTGACTAATTCTTTTAAATAATGAAGTTTCAACACATTTTTACGGCACTCATTTTGACAGTTTTAAAACATGCCATATTCTAAAGACAAAGATTATTTAATTAAACTGGGGAAATTTTTAGAATTTTGGAGTTTTCTAGGTCAGAATCTGGTGATGTTTTAAATACAAGTCTTACTTCAAACAAAGTTGATGAAAGACAAATTTGTTTCCTTTTAAGGTGATTTCTCAAATTCTAGAACCTGAAGTATCCAAAGATACTATTTTTTACAAGCCTTTCACTGTATTTGCTAGGAACATGGCCAACATTCAAGGGTTATGATTTGGCACCTTATAATTTTCGCTATTAGCTATTAACACAGTTAAACAATAGTTGTACATCATGAGATCACACTGCACTGTCATTCATAATACTAAGGAGTTAGCTGCAAGCAGACATCTATTCATTTAGCCTGATTTCCAGAATCTCAAGTTATTTCTATTACAGGACTGGAGTATTCTCCATGATGAGGATGTCAGTAGGATGCTCAGTAAGAAGGGAATAAAAGTCTTCTCCATTTTCCCCATTTTTGGGGGGGACACAGAGCAAATTAGTAGCCTTTTTGTCTTCTTCCAGGAGACTTGTGGAGTAGTGTGCAATAAGTAGGAAAAAGGAATTTCTGTTCTTCATATGCTAATATTGATTGCTTCTTTTATCATATTTCATTGAAACCAGTCTTTTTCTGTTGAGATTTTGGTGATCTTTCTGAGATCAGTGATCTTCCCAGAAGAGAACAGCTGTGCCTTTAGGAGAGGGATTCCACTGAAGTTTTATTATTTTTCATGTTTTCTGCTTGGTTAAGGATCATTAGGTGTTTTATTTTGAACACTGCACTTGCTGCTCTCTTGATCATTAGGCTCCCTTCTGATGCTCCACTGCCCTATTTGCTCCCTGTTTAGAGCAAGGGTTTTGCATCAGTGAGTAGCCATTCACAATATTTTTTTTTCCTAAACTCCTCCCTTGGTGACTGACATGCATACTTGTATTTGTTGCTACTGCCCTTTCCTTTCATTTGGGTGCATGCATTCTTCTGTACACCCCCACAAGCAGAATGCTACTATGCAGCTGTAGCTTGGCAGAGACAAGCGCATGTCCCTATGCCCATATCAGCAGCTGTTGTCAGCATTACAATGAACTCCTTAGGATGAGCAAGCCAGCAACAGCCATTTGCTTCTGCCCAACCAAGCTTCTTTCACCATTGGGTTACTAATTGATTGCAGCTCATGCAGGCTGTATTCCTTTATCCTATGGAGCTGGTAGCACTGTACTGTTTTAGTATGAGAACTTTTAAGAGTCTCAGGCTTTCTTTGAGCACAAAAAACAAAACTCCCTGCTTTAGATCCAGGAACATCTATACCTTACCCAACGGGAAAGCCTTAATCTAGTGGTTTAAAGTGCAGCTATCACCATGACAACACAATCCTAAAACTGATCCAGTAGTCAAGGACCTGGGAGCCTATGTAGACAGTGAATGGCCATTTGATCGTTACATATCCATTATTTTGTAAGACTCTGCTTTTTCATTGCACAGCTTATTACTGAGGGTATGGCACACTGGTCCAGGGATGTGGTCATTCCACTGTATTCCATACTCATTACTCTGATCATTGAGTTTAATGTCAACTTTGACGCAACTCAATTGCCCACAGTGCTTTTTTACCAAGGAAATCAAGAGTGTAAATCATAAAAACTAAGCAGACTGTTTCAAAGTCTTGTCCCTCTTCTCAATGTCATGTAGACTACTGAGGGGTGATCTCTGCCTTTTGTTCAGAACCTCAGCAGGCCACATCCTGTCAGACCTACTGCACATTCACAACACCTGCTCAAGAGAATCAAATCTTTTACAACATGAATAGAATATGTTGGAGGGATAAATATATATCGCAAAGAATAACAGATGTTCATTATATTGATCACTGCTGCTGTAGGCTTTACCTGTATGAGTTATATCTTGCCAAAGATATAACAGCTGGCCATCTTCCAAAGCTTCAGAGAAGCTGCTCAGGCTGAGCTGACAAAAAGACAAGTTTGGTTGCTAAGCCTTCCGGAACTTTATTCCCACCAAAGAGTACTCTCCTCTAAGGCTTTCGAGGATCGACATTTGGCTTGGTTGCTATTCCTTTGCTGGACAGATAAGTTCCCTTTGAGAGAGAAAAAAACTTTCAATTTTCTAAATATTTTATCACTTTTGTCTTTAGGAAGGTTATTTTAAAGTTAAGAATTTTGTTTTAATGGACTGTCACAAAACTGTATTGTACTTTTAAATGAGAGCACCCTTTTTTTTTCATGTTGGTTTAAAATGTGTAAAGTGAAAAAAAAAATTTCTGTGGAGAAATCTTGTTTATTTTACTTTTTGGGTGGGGTTGGCAAAGTTTTAAGGTGCTTTTAACTGCATTTTCTGGGGGAAAAAGTGACTTTTAAAGACTTGTAGTTTTTACCAGCATTTGTGTGCCTCTTCCTTGGTAAAGAGGCACAATTTCTGGCTTGACCATCGAACAAACTATTGGTCCCATGGTCAGTCCTTTTTCCAGCCACAGAAAGAAAAGTTAACAGCCTTTACACCACCACAGCATGCTAGTGGGCAAGGGAGAGTCACTTTTGTCGATCGTGGGAGAGGGAACAGGAAAGGCTTTCCTGTCATGTTAGAATGCTGTGTCAATCCGTGGGGAAATTGTTGTTGCCATTAGTAACATGGTTGGCCCATTAGTCCTGGTAGAATCAGAAAGCTAAGCACGTGTCTACTGTGCAAATTTCCAAAGGTGTAGTTTACTGGGTCTGGTTCAGGGTTTAATTCAGGCTAATGATCCTTCTTGGAAAGTAGTTTCTGATAAAAGAAAGAGGGAGACCTCTTTTTCTCAAGAGATTCAATATCCTGAATCTGAACAGGAAGGGAGAGATGCATGGTTTTCTCCTCAGATTTCTGATTCAGACTGAGGAGAGATCAGTTTCCGTTTCTCCCTGTGGGAGTTTCTTTCACTGAAAGTATTGCTCGAATGTGCCACTGCCTTCAGCTGAAGAACACTGGGGTTTCTTAGTCTCTCAGAAAATACTATAGAATTGTTAGAGAAGGAATTTCCAGAATCTACACCCATTCCTCCTGTTCTTTTTGCTGTCAAGGATGTGTGTGTTACTGCCTAAATTATTCTTGATATTCAGCCAGCTGCCCCCCCCCAAAAGGCAGATAGGATGTATAAAGTTCAGTATTTTAAGTTTTTATATACTATTTCCAAACCTGTCCCAGCAGCTATAACTTCAGTTGACCGTCTGCTGCTAAACACACAGTTAATTCCAATTGTATTCTTTCCGATAAGGATGGAGAAAAGTGTGTACTTCTGCAACTTAGGTTTTTCAGAATTTTGAATTGTCATGCTCATATGTTAGTTTATTCTAACTAATTGTGAAAGTATGAGGATTTTATTCTGCATTTTCTTGTTATGAAAATCTGCTTTAAATTGTTTAGTTTCTTCTGTTGCATAGGTCACTACTCATTGTTTACAGTATGTGTATGACTCTCTTGATAGTTCTTCCAGGAATCTGGACACTGGTACTGTTTTGAAGAGGTTTGCATCACTGCATTCTCAAAACCTCCCAGATAAATGACAAAAATGAGCTTTTAAATCCCCCCTCCTTTGGATAGAGATTTAGTTTTTTTTGCCCATCTGCTGTAGAGGCGATCAGAAAGTACGATGAAAGGGTTAAACCGGTCCAGGAATCTCTAATTATTTTCAGCCCGTTTCAAATTTTCTAAGGGATTGTCTAACTTCTCATCCAGTTTTGGCAAAAAAAAAGAATAAACGGTCTCAACAAAATTCAGGTAAATGTATGTTTAAGAAGAAATGACAAGTAGGTTTCAAAAAGAAGCCTCAAAGATCCCAAAACAAAGGACAGTCCAACCAGTCTTAATGAATATTCAAGAGATCTGAATTCCTCCTACCCTGGATGCTTTTTTCTTCCTTAATGCTTGAATCGCTGTTTTTCTGTTTGGCAACAGGTAGTTTCTGACTAATAGGGTCTGAAGATCATTCACCAAGGTTACATATGGCAGTCGGAGAAATTCCTCCTTTCTGTAGGTCATTCATGATCCTTTAGGCCAGACTCACCTGTTTCCACCAAATATTTGTCACATGCTATCCCAAGGAGTGATAGAACCAGTTTCTCCTTCCCAGGTGGGGAAGGGTTTGGATTCAAGGATGTTCTTAGTGCTGAAGGAAAAAAAATACTTGGAGACTAGTTCTGGATCTTTCTTTCCTAAACCTGTTTGTGGTGGTGCTCAGATTCAAAATTATTTCACTTCACAACCTGCTACCTGCTCTTCCACTTTCAAATTTCCTGGTAAGACTAGACTTAAAAAGATGCTTATCATATCTCTATTCTTTCAGATTTCAGACGTTTCTTAAGGTTTGTGTGCCTAGATCACATTATCAGTTCTCTTCCCTTACCGTTTGGAGCAGGCATGGGCAAACTACGGCCCGGGGGCCACATGCGGCCCGTTAAACATTTTGATTCGGCCCGCCAAACTTGAAAAAATTTAATAAATTTTAATAATTTTTTTAAAATTTTCAGTGGGCTGACGCCATCACGCAGCGATGACGTCAGCACCGTCAGGCTACCAGCCAGTCGGAATTGAGCTCAAGGAGCTCGCATCATCATTTCCGGCTGGCTGGCGGTTAAGTTATCAGTCAGCGGGAATGCAACATGTGGAACAGAAGAGGCTGACTCAGCGAGCCCTGAAACGGATTCATGGCAGCAGCAAAGGGGCCAGGGATGTAGCAAGCTCACGGAGCTGGGATTAATGGCGTTAGCAGGCTGGGGGATACAGCGAGCCCTGAAACAGAGCCGGGCCCAGGATTAATGGCAGCAGCAGCAACAACATGAGGATGGATTGAACAGAAGACGCCGAGCACTACTCAGGGTAAGAGAGAGAGAGTGTGTGTGTGTGTGTGTGTGTTTGTGTGTGTGTGTATGTGATAGGAAAGAGAAAGTGAGTGAATCACTGAATGCAGGTTTGAAAGGTGAAGTGTGTGTGTGTGTGTGTGTGTGTGATAGGAAAGAGAAAGTGAGTGAATCACTGAATGCAGGTTTGAAAGGTGAAGTGTGTGTGTGTGTGTGAGTGTGAATGTGAATGATCGGAGAGAAAGTGAGGAATGCAGGTTTGAAAGGTGAAGTGTGTGTGTGTGAGCGATCGGAGAGAGAAAGTGAGTGAATGCAGGTTTGAATTGTGAAGAGTGTGTGTGTGTGTGAACGATTGGAGAGAGAAAGTGAGTGAATGCAGGTTTGAAAGGTGAAGTGTGTGTGTGTGTGTGTGTGTGAGCGATCGGAGAGAGAAAGTGAATGAATGCAGGTTTGAAAGGTGAAGTGTGTGTGTGTGTGTGTGTGTGTGTGTGTGTGTGTGTGAGCGATCGGAGAGAGAAAGTGAGTGAATGCAGGTTTGAAAGGTGAAGTGTGTGTGTGTGAGCAATCAGAAAGAGAAAGTGATTGAATGCAGGTTTGAAAGGTGAAGAGTGTATGTGTGTGTGAGCGATTGGAGAGAGAAAGTGAATTATGAAAGCTGACAAGATTCTGTGTGTGTCTATGTGTGTGTGTGTGTGTGTGTGTGTGTGTGTGTGTGTGTATAGATTGCAGCATCACTGTTCAAAACCTGCTGAAGTTAAATAGATGTCCAGTTTCACTGACGGAAAATGTATCTGCAGTAAAATGATTTACTAGCTTATTAATTTAAGCTCCTAAAAGTACACTATTAAGTAGGTAAGAAGAAGCAGTTCACAAGGGATTAATATGTAAGCAGGCACTTGAATATATAAGTCCCTCCTTGTCTGTGCAGCATTTTCCATAAGTCCTAATATTACTTTTGATTTAAAATGCCCCAAAGAATGTGATCTAGTTTGATGTGGTCCAGAGGACCTGGACATAGTGTCACTGAGTGCACCTCAGAAGCCATTGTTAAAATTCCTATACTGTATTCATATAAAAGTAGAATGAAAACATTTTTAGGGAGCCATTGTGTATGCTCATACAATGTTACCTGAGGTAAAATGGTCTTGGAATCCTTCTCTTCCAGATGAATCTTCTCACAATATTTACTAGGTAACTGGTGTTAATGTTTTTGTTTTACAGAGGTATTAAGCTATTTTTATATGCTGTACCTAATACAATTTTGTGCATTTATGTCTGATTTGTATTTTTATGCTTTTAATTATTTTTGTTATGTTTTATTCACTGGGTTTCAGTAGTTGTATTGCAATTAAGGCTTGACCGAAGTGAGTCCTAGTGGTCCAGCTCACCTGCCTGAAAGTTAAATCTGTTAAATGGTTTCATGGTCATTGGGAGTCCAGTTTGTTCATTCGGAATTCATTGTAGTGATTTGTTGTATTGATTTGTCAGTGATGTAAAAATGACTGTGCAATATTTAGTCCCACATAGTCTCAACATCATCCCATTATGTCTTGCTATAAATTAAAGCAATCTGTAAGTGCTGCTATGCGTGTGCCATTTTTTTTCTTTCTTTCTTTTTGGTAAGACTAGACTTAAAAAGATGCTTATCATATCTCTATTCTTTCAGATTTCAGACGTTTCTTAAGGTTTGTGTGCCTAGATCACACTATTAGTTCTCTTCCCTTACTGTTTGGAGTATTCACTGAACTAGAAGTGCTTACAGAGCATCTAACTCCAGTTACAGATCATTGCAGGCTGCAGAGTATTCACATTGTCACACATTCAGATGACTTGCTTATCTTTGTAAAGTCTTTTTCAGAGTGTCAGGAATCTCTTGAGTGATAGTTCTCTTACACAGACTGGGATTCCATAACATAACAAAACTGTTCCTGAAAGGGTCAAGGCCCACAGTGTAAAGGCCTTGGCTTTATCTATGTCTTTTTGGAAAGGGTTGGATTCTAGAAGTATGATAGAAGCTGCTACTTGGGCCTATACTTTTGCAAAACGCTATAAGCTTGATTCCAGGTCAGGCTTTGCTTGGACTATTCTCCAAGGGCTGCTGGACTCTTCTCCTTCCATCTCCCAGATATAGTAAGCTAGAGTAATCTACCCATATAGCTAAGGCTACTGCAGCAGTGATCAATATGATGGACATAGTAGAGTCATATAACTAAACTTACCATAAGAGTAGATGTTCAAATGAGCACTGCTGCAGTAGCTATTCCCTCCATACCCCCTTGTTTTTTGTTGTGTGTTTTTATGCCAGGGTGTAGATATTTCTTTTTTATTGTTCTAACATTGTCATTTCAGGGCTTAACTTCCATCTCCTTCCCTCTCTCTTTATTGGCAGCAAAGCTCTAAATGGCTTGGCATCCAAACTTGTCATTTAGTCAGCTGTGCTCAGGCTGCTTAACAGTTTGAGTGCATGGATGGTATCCTGAGGCTATGAAAGCTGGCCAGCTGTTGTGTTCTTGGCAGGATATAGCCTATATAACTAAGGCTACTGCAGAAGTGATCAATCAAGCATCTACAGTTATGGTAAGTTTACTAATACAGCTGTACTTTATTTGGAATCGTCTTCCTCTCTACATAAAGTTAAAGTACCTCTCTTGCACTATTCTGACATAATCTGGACAAATGGATGAGTAATCACAAATTCACCTCTGGTTTTGCACCGTTATCTCTCATGGATAGGAGCAACATGTAAATGTTCTTCTCATATAGGAGTATGGGTTATTCATACCTTAAAATGGGTTATTCATACCTTAAAATATAAGGACTAAAAACTTCATAGGAATGTATGGCTAAGCTTCTAAATATCCCCATGGCTCAATAGCCTATTAAGTACCTATAAACCTAAGGTATACTGCTGTAAAAGAATGGGTAAACCAAAGAAGCTAGTTCTAACAGATTGCATTGACAGAGTGCAAGAGGCATTATTAACACCATCTGTTCCTTTAGCCTTGAAAATACCAGCTCCAGTGATGCACAGCCCAGGCACCGGCTTCTGTAATGGGTTTGTGGCTGATGATGGGGATTGGAGTCTAGCATTCATGCCAAGTCACAGTTGCTTGAATATCATCACCTTACATTCATTGCTGGCCATTTGCAGAGAGCGAGGTAAAGGTACTTACGAGTGAGGAAAGTTTTCTTGCTAGTTAATATCCTTAATCTTACTTTAGGAAAATAATAGCCTGAGTAAGAATGTGACCGAAGAAATCTTAAGTGGCCATGTCTGTTTACTTGTACCTCTTGGACAGAAATCTTTCCCAGGAATACCAACCCCAATTATTGCCACCTTTGACTATAGGCAATTTACATAAGAGCATTTAACAGCAGGCTGAATGCAGGTTTGAAAGGTGAAGTGTGTGTGTGTGTGTGTGTGTGTGTGTGTGTGTGTGTGAGCGATCGAGAGAGAAAGTGAGTGAATGCAGGTTTGAAAGGTGAATGTGTGTGTGTGAGCAATCAGAAAGAGAAAGTGATTGAATGCAGGTTTGAAAGGTGAAGAGTGTATGTGTGTGAGCGATTGGAGAGAGAAAGTGAATTATGAAAGCTGACAAGATTCTGTGTGTGTCTATGTGTGTGTGTGTGTGTGTGTGTGTGTGTGTGTGTATATAGATTGTAGCATCACTGTTCAAAACCTGCTGAAGTTAAATAGATGTCCAGTTTCACTGACGGAAAATGTATCTGCGTGTAAAATGATTTACTAGCTTATTAATTTAAGCTCTCCTAAAAGTACACTATTAAGTAGGTAAGAAGAAGCAGTTCACAAGGGATTAATATGTAAGCAGGCACTTGAATATATAAGTCCCCTCCTTGTCTGTGCAGCATTTTCCATAAGTCCTAATATTACTTTTGATTTAAAATGCCCCAAAGAATGTGATCTAGTTTGATGTGGTCCAGAGGACCTGGACATAGTGTCACTGGAGTGCACCTCAGAAGCCATTGTTAAAATTCCTATACTGTATTCATATAAAAATAGAATGAAAACATTTTTTTAGGGAGCCATTGTGTATGCTCATGCAATGTTACCTGAGGTAAAATGGTCTTGGAATCCTTCTCTTCCAGATGAATCTTCTCACAATATTTACTAGGTAACTGGTGTTAATGTTTTTGTTTTACAGAGGTATTAAGCTATTTTTATATGCTGTACCTAATACAATTTTGTGCATTTATGTCTGATTTGTATTTTTATGCTTTTAATTATTTTTGTTATGTTTTATTCACTGGGTTTCAGTAGTTGTATTGCAATTAAGGCTTGACCGAAAGTGAGTCCTAGTGGTCCAGCTCACCTGCCTGAAAGTTAAATCTGTTAAATGGTTTCATGGTCATTGGGAGTCCAGTTTGTTCATTCGGAATTCATTGTAGTGATTTGTTGTATTGATTTGTCAGTGATGTAAAAATGACTGTGCAATATTTAGTCCCACATAGTCTCAACATCATCCCATTATGTCTTGCTATAAATTAAAGCAATCTGTAAGTGTTCCTATGGGTGTGCCATTTTTTTTTTCTTTCTTTCTTAGTTACAGTCATTAAGGCCAGAGTGCAACATGCATACATTATTCTTTGGCCAGGAGAAATGGATGAGACAAAGGTGGCAACCATGTTAATAATTAAGTAGACTTTTATGATGGAAATGTTCTGAATTGGGCAGTTTTGTCATTGCTGATTAATGCATTTTGTTTTATTGCCTACTGAAAAAATGTTCAAACAATAAATTTAAAATGTGCTCTCTCTGTATAACAAGTGTGTTGTATTATACAAGGAATATAATTTACTAAAGTCAGGAAGGTGTAACAAAGAACACATATATCTTTCTTGTTGTGTGCAAGGGGATAATGATTTGAAAACAGCACAAAGGTAATCTTTATCCACCATTGGCCAGATACATTTTCTTTGGATGTGGTGTAGATTTCAATGCTATTTTAATGAATGTAGAGAAGTTTTAATGCCAACTCTATTTTCATTGTGAGACAGTTTTGCTTTGTTTAACAGAGATCTATTGGTGTTTGTGCATTGTTCAATAAAGTGTAAAAATAAAATCCAAGTCATTGTAGAAGTAAAGCAGTATGCACACATTGGTGTTTATGGTAAATGGGATGAAGTAGCCAGGTAATGGGACATTGGAATGGCTGTAGGGGGGACTTTGGTGCCATATTTTGGTTGTCTGTTCTTCAGTTTGCAATTTGCATTTGAAAGTTGGTATCCCACAATTCCAGCGGAGTGGTGGTTACATAATTATGTATGCAAATTTTATGTTAAACAGCAAGATTTGTACCTATTTTCATGGGCCTTGTCCAGATTTTGATGTTTCCAGGTTGAGTGGTATGATGAGCGGACCCAGTAAAGGAAAGTGGACAGAGAATGTCAGTGTTCAATAAGAGTGGACAACTAAATATTTTTCACTGAACAGATCATCTGCTGTTTGCCTGATATGCCAAGAAACTGTGGCATTTTAAAGAGTATAATATTAGCCATTTGCCCCAAAGCACGCTAATTATGCTAGCAAGCTCCCAACAAAAGAACTGGAAACTGCTGCTGAGAAGTTGGCAGCAAATTTGAAGGCTCAGCAAAGTTTTTTTCACCGTCAAACTGCCATTCAAGAGTCAAGTACCAAGGCCAGTTTTATGCTTTCATTCAAAATAGCAAAGGCCAGCAAACCACTGTCTGAGCATTTTAAAAGAATGTATGGTAGAGACAGCAGGTATTTTGTGCCCAGAGACCAAAGACAAATTTGAGAAAATCAGTTTATCAGGACAGTGACTCAGTGGAACTAATAGATGAAGATATCACCAGCAGATTAAACAAATGAAGTCATTCACTTTTTATTCTTTAGCACTGGATGAAAGCAACGATGTCAAAGACATTGCTCAGCTCCTCATTTTTATCCGAGGAATCAAAGAAACTTTTGAAATAACGGAGGAGTTTTTGACAATGGAGTCTCTGCAAGGACAAACACGGGGAGAGGACTTGTTTGAACGGGTGTCTGCTGCCATCGAAAACATGAAGCTTCCCTGGAGTAAGCTTGTTAATGTCACCACAGATGGATCTCAATTTAACGGAAAACTATTCTGCTGAGGAGAATCCAGAATAAAGTGAAAGATGAAAACCCTGACCAGGATGTCATTTTCCTCAACTGCATCATCCACCAGGAATCTCTATGTAAATTGGTGTTACAGCTGAATCATGTTGTGAATCCTGTGGTGAAACTCAACTTCATAGCACGGACTTCAGCACCCTCAGTTCATTGGCCCTGGAGGAAACTGATAGGATCACCAGGACCTGCTTTATCACTCCCGTGTCCCTGGTTGAGTTTGGGCAAAGTGTTTCAACGAGTGTGGGAGCTTAAAGAGGAGATTGTGTTTTTGGAGGCAGGAAGACTGATGAATTTCCTGAGCTGAGCAACAAGAGCTGGATGTGTGACTTTGGTTAACTGACTTTTACACTTGAATGAGCTCAAGTGAAACTGCAGGGGAAGAGCAGTTTGTGCATGACATGTACACAAACGTGAAAGCCTTCAAATCCAAGATGGCTTTATTCTCCAGGCAGATTTTGAACAAGTCATTCACTCATTTTCCTACAGCCCGCTGAAAGAGGCCAGCAAAGTAAAGAAATACAGTGAGTCACTGGATGCACTGAGAATTTCCCCCGTTTTGGATTTACAAAATTGACAGCACTTCAATTGGTGGCCTTTCCTCTGTCACAAGACGAAACAGCTCTAGAGGAGCTCAATCAACTATGAACCTTCAGTCGACCTCCATGAAAATATAGTGCAACTTAAGATCATCCCCACTTTCATGCTAATATTGGTTTCAGAAGTGTCACTATCAGTTACCTTTTTTTAATCCATAAACTCAAAAAAGAGGAGTGGTACTTGCACATAATGAGACATGCATGCATAAGCAGTTGAAGTATTATATTGAAAGGATGAAAAATGTAAGTTAAATAGACCAGCTTTTTGTTTCCTTCATGCCAAGAAAATAGGCAGGTCAGTTACTAAGCAAATGCAGCTCAAATTGCTGCAAAACTGCTGTCTTAAGCTATGATCACGATGACAAGACCCTGTAGAAGTAAATTAAATTGCAGTCCACTAGGTTAGCAAACAACTTCTACAGATGCTTTTTTAGGGGGTTGGCAGCACAAAGCATTTGTGAGTCAGGTACATGGATTCCCATTCACATATTTCTAGGAATTACAGCCCACACATGAAGTAAAAGAGCTGAAAAGGGTTTGCCACCAAAGGCATGTGGTTTCCTTTCTAGGTGGCTTTTAGTAATGTTGCTCCTTGGGTACTTATTGCTGTAGTATTCTTCCAGGGCATTGTGACTGATACTTCATCAGCAATCCTTATGCTTAGCGCAGTGCAGCAGTCTGAGCTGCATACCATAATAGTACTTGTTTGAATACAAGGATCACTGTTGCATGTTGCAGTATAGACTTCCTCCCACCAAACATCCCTAAGGTCCATTCCTTTAGTGTTGCCTACATTTGTAAAGGCAGGTGGTTAGGGTGAAGAAGTATCCTTCTATTTTCATTTCCATGTGTCTGTAGGCATATCATCTACTTTTTGTGGATGATTTAAATTATGTAGTTTATCAGGGTGTCCTTTTTCCACTTGTTGCTGGCATTATATTTAGAACCATTGACAAAGAAAATAAGGGACTCTGAAATTCAAGGATATAATTGGTGTGGTAGGCAAGCAAACCTAGCTGTATTTGCAGATATTATTTTACACCTGATAAAACCAGAAAAGGAAATTTCAGTGTTGTGGAACATTTTGAAGCAGTTTCATATATTTTTGGGATACAAAATTAATGAAGCTAAAACAAAGACAGTCGCTGTAAACTGTGTACCCACACACAAGTTGGTTCAGCAATATCAATATTTATGGGGACATGATAAAGTGAAGTACTTAGTATGGATTGAAAAGGATTCAGGTGTAGCAAGTAAGAATATGTGGGAAGAGACTAAAAATATAATAGAAAAACTGAGAAATTGGAAGTTCTGTTATATGGATAGCCAGCTACAAGCAGTTAAAATGCTTTTAGTCCCTTTAGTTTTATACACCGGTCAGGCATATTTTTACTGACCAGAGGAGAAGTTGTGGATAGCAATTAATAAAGAGGTGAAGGATTGTATGGTTTACCTTCATGTGTGCATTTTGCACAAGGGTGAACAGCAGTTGTCCGAAAGGACGTTTGCAAACTCCGAACGGAAAAAGGTTGGAATGTGCAATGAGCGAATGCACAGTGACATTTGCTCATTGCAGATTTGGCATTTTGAGTCGGATTGCACTATAGTGGGGATCAGAAAATGGTCCCTTTCCCCACTGTAGTGCGATCTCTGAGTTAGAATATTGAAGTAGGGGGGCCTGCCTCCCTGCTTTACATTTCATTACATATTTTTCGACATTTATGTTCGAAAATCAGTGAATTTGCTTTTCGATTTGCTGATTTTCGAACATTGAAAACTGTCGCTGTTTTGATTTTCGTGGTTACGATTCGCTCATCGCACCAGTGTGTTTCGGTGTTGTAAATGTAAACCGGATTGTATCTGTGAGGGGAAGATAGCAAGAGTCAAGTGGGATAAGCTGGTTCTTCCAGTGTAACAAGGCGGTTTGGGAGTACTTGATTTGAAGGGGTATTTCAGAGCTACATAGGTAAGGCTCCAAGACATAGCACTAGCAGAAACCTACAATTCACAGTGTGTAGGGATGATGATGAAATGGGGGGAGGCAGCTCAAGAAACAAGAAGAGACTGGGATTTTGGATGCAGATCCTTAAGGAGAATAACAGTAACCATACAGAATATCAAAGAGAATGAACACCAGCAGCCTAACAAACTTGGAACTTTAATAACAAAACAAAAACTTGGAGATAAATACAGTCACGGTTTAGCACTTTCGTCTTATGTAAAAGACATCATCAGAACTATGAAACAGGAAGTAAAAACTATTTTTAAAGGAAATTCATAAACGGCCCCTAAAACCACCCAGTCAGGTGACAGGGACCATTAAACCCCAGGAAAATTGTAGAGACAGTCAATACAGAATGAATAACACTGTTTACAACTTAGAAGCTTTCATTTTAAGTTCACTGATAATAGAAATGCCATCATTAATCCCTGGCAAATGTGTGGCATCTAATCTAAGTCACCACAAAATTTCACAGTGCAATAATTTGTTCTTCTAGTCCCCTGTGTAGGCAGCTGCTTGTACTTGTTCCAAAATTAAAAAAAAAAAAAAATTGAATCTTTTAATACTTAGGATAGGGAATGCTTAGCAAGGGTGCTATTGCTATCAGCCTTCTGTATACTGTAAACGTGCTGATAGATTGTTTTGTTGAAGGTATTGTTGGTTTTGCCTACATAAAACACTTGACATTGGGTGCAAACTGCACTGTGTACCACCCTTTCAGAATAGCAATAAAACTTGCCACCTTTCACATGTTTCTTGATAATGTCCACTAAGAGACCTGTATAATTGTACTCAATGTAACAGCATTGAAGACATCTCACACATGTCAGAGCCACCAGAAGTCTGGAAATGAAGTCAAGATAAGGTCTCTCCAATAAATATTTGTTGTTGGGCTTCCTTTTGTATGTAAATGTGGGCCGGCTGTTAACCAGCTGATGGGTCCCTTCACAGGAAAGAACATGCCAGTTCTTAGTAATCTGCTCAATATTTTTAACATCCAGGGAATATTGAAGGACCGTGCACTTTTGATCAGTGAATATATTAATATCCTTGTGGTTAAACCTGGTAGAGTTCACCAAGCCACCCTTTATGATAGCTGCATACCTCACTGTTCTCCCTTCCCATACCTCAGCTTGAACATTATCCAAAAGGGAGATGGGGTATCCACGGTCTAAAAACATGTTCTTAAGGACTGAGAGTTCATCTAGACAAGTGGTGTCACTGGATGTCCATCTTGAAAGTCTGATGAATTGACTTTTCACAGTTCCTTTCCTTTGGTGGAAAAGATGGCAACTTATGAAGGACACAAATGAATTGCAATAGTTAAGCTTCCTATATCCCCGGGTTTTTAAACAACTAGAACTTGTCCTTTGGATATCAGTATCCAGAATACTGATCTGCTGCACATCAAAATGGCAAGTAAACTTCAAAAAATGAGTACTAGACCCCATCACCTCCATTAATGCCAAAATTTACTTGGTGGTGCCCTTCCACACAAATAAGTCATCCAAATATCTGAAGTAACCCGGGCATCCACTAAACAATGGCAACTTAAAAAGAGTGACAAGTTCCCACTTGAGAAGGACGGTATTTGCAGTAATGGGGGCACATGCAGCCTCCATCACTACTCAAGTGGGATAAGCTGATTCTTCCAATAGAACAAGGTGGTTTGGGATAACTTGATTTGAAGGAGTATTTCAGAGCTACAGAGTTAAGGCTCCTACATGTAGCACAAGTAGAAACCTATAATTTAAAGTGGAAAGGGATGATGATGAAACGGGGGGGGGTAGCTCAAGAAACAAGGAAAGACTAGGATTTTGGATGCAGATCATTAAGGAGAATTACAGTAACCATGCACAATATTCATGAAGAAGCAGAAAGTATTCTAAGAACTAAACCAACACTGGAATGGAGAAAGGAGATTCTGCCATAGGGATGACTGCATTTATGGATACAGACAATAGGCAAGAGGTGGCTGGAATTTATTGGAGAAAATTGGCAAAAGAACCTAGGTATTGAGAGCAAATAGTTAGAAAGGGAAAGGTAACAGAATTTGAGGGGGCCAAGAATTTATTTGGGCTGCAGACCAGAGATTGCCTTCCTTATCAAGGGTTGATATCAGAGTATAGGCAAAGAGAAAGAAATGGGAGGGGGGTCCTAAGTAAAAGACCAGCACTGGTAGAGTTTTTAGTAGTATCTAGAACAGAAGCTGTTGTTAAAAAGGAATAATTAGTATGGCATACAGTATATTTCCTGTTCACTGTAAAAATCAGAGGATGTTAGAAAGGATTGGGAAGAAAAACTGAATAAACAATGGGCGATTATATGTATGTATGGATGTCTCCCAAATATGCAACAAAGTCTAGAAGATTTAGGATCTTTGCTTTTCAGTGTTTACATGTGTATTTTTATTCTCCAAGTAGACTCTAAAAAATTTTTCCTCAGGTAGACAGCAAATGTTAGAGGTGTGATGGGGAAGAAAGAGGTAATTGGTGGTATATTTTCTGGGAGTATAATGAGTTGGCAGACTTTAAAATTCACTGCAGTCTACTCTGTCAGATATACTGGGTGAGCAAGTTGTGTAACTACGGAAATAATTTCTTGAGCTGTGATAAAGAATCTGAATTGCTGAGACATGATAAGGCCTTGCTGAGTCTAATTATGGTGGCTGCCAAAAAAGTAATTACTAGAAAATGGAAATCAAAGTCTAAACCAACTGTACTATAAGTAGTGAATATAGTAACAGAAATAAAAACTGGAAGTGGGATCTTTAGAAAAGGGTAGGAGCAAATTACATAGAAAAAATGGGAGTTGTGGGAGTAGCACTTAGGGGAGGACAAACAAGGTTTAAAAGAAGGCAGGAGTTATGTAATGTTTGACAAGGACGGGATAGATTACATCAATTTTGTCAGTACGGTTTGTTTTCGTTAATATAAATGTTTGCCTATGTCATATGTGATAATTTAATAAAGATGTTTCTTGTTTAAAAAATAAAATAAAATTGTGTGGTTTATCAGACAGGATGTGAAAGCACAAGCAGAAATGGTTAAAATGTTCTCAGATGTAAGAATGACATTTGGTCTTGATAAATGTGCAAAACCAACATTTATAAAAGGAAAAACTACAGCACCAAGAAAATATCAACCTGGGATAGGAATACGATATGAAGGGAGTATAAAAATACTAGAGAATAATACATAAACAATTAATTCACAGAGAAACAATGGGAGGGGGATATATGAATGTCTCCCAAATATGCAACAAAATGTAGAAGATTTAGGATTTTGGAGTAGACTTCAGAGAATATTTCATGTTAAGTTGTCATTCTCGCCTTCATTCTTGCTGGATGGGTTCGGAGCCAATCCTTGGCTCCGACTCTGCCTATACTATAGCTCGAGAGCTATTTTTACCGGCCCGAGGCAGCCCTATAACCCACAATACCATGCGCCAACTCCCCAGATCTCATTTGCCGCTTCGCTGCAAGGTTGTCTTTTTTTACTGGCTCAGGTCAGTAAGAGATTTATTCTATTTAATTAAAATTTCAGGTAGTTTCTCCAGTTAGTTACCCTTGTTTAGGTCACTACTAATTGTACAACCCTTTTTGTAGCCCTGTTTCCCTTCTCTAGTTAATTTTTATATTTGGGCCTACGGGCTTTACCTTAGTTTTCCCCACCCCTTATAGTGTCTGTGGGTTTTAGTCAGTTCCCTTAACTTTCCTAATTTTAAGTTGAGTGTGTGTGTGGACTGACTGTGTTTACTGTGGATAGGACTATGTCCAAAGACACGAAGGTCTCAGGATTCAAGAAGTGTGACTCGTGCTGTCAGAAAATGTCTCTGACAGATGGTCACACTTCTTGTGTCTATTGCTTGGGGCCTTTACACCTGCAGGACTCTTGTTCCGTCTGTCACAGGTTTAGTTCAAGAGTCCTGCAGGAGAGGCGTAATAAGCTCATCCTAAGGGGCTTGTTAAAGCCTGATGACTCCCTGTCCAAGTCTGGCTCGGGGAAGGCTCCGACTTCGGTTCCATCCGGATCCGAGGTGGGTAAATTGGTATCCGCTCCGAAACCAGCATTGGAGCCGACCCCAGCACGCAAGCGCTCTAGATGCCCCTCGATAGACTCCGTCCGATCGGCTCCAAGATCCCCTCTCCTATCGGAGCGGAGTCATAAGACTCACTCATCTAGGTCATCCAGGCTCTCCAGTCACGACATCGAGAGGGTGGTCAGTAGGCTCATAAAATCTCAGGCACTAGCCCAAATGCTCCAGAGCCCATCTCACCAGACTGTGGCTCCTTCGGTACTGCCATCGATTCCTCCTCCGACTCACCTCTCGAGTTTGGAGCCGGAGTTTGTCGGAACTGTAACCTTACCCACGTCGGAGCCGATACTCCCACCTTCGGCTCCGGTGTCGTTGGCTCCGACCTCTTCATTGGTTCCGTCCGTGGAGAGGTCCGGGCGCCGGGACTCCATTGTCGGCTCTGAGGGGGCGAGTGGCATCGGACCCTTGTCCGACCCCGCTCTCCCACTCGGAGCTTCGGCTCTGGTTGGTTCAGCCCCGACATCATTCTCGGAGCCTTCTCTGTCGGTGCGGGGGGCGGTTCCGGTCTCTTTGGAGCCGGGACTAACTTTGGTATCTGACAGGGGAGCCTTCGAGGTGATGAGGAGCGTGCTGGACCCAGTGTCCACTCCAAGGTTAAGTTCTGCAGCTCCTCCCTCTACAGTGCCTGTTACGGTCTCTGGCCACCCTCCTATATCTGACAGCAGAGATCCGAAGCGTAGGGTACCCACCTTGGGTGTCTCCTCCTCTTCCGAGGGCTCCCCTGAAGTTTCAGGGGAACCCCCTAGGAAAAGAAAGTGCAAGAGGAAACACATAGACTCCTCCGAGTCTGTCATGTCAGACACCAACTTGGATGAGTCGGAGGGTTCCCCCAGATCCCCCTCTGAGGATGTCTCTTTCTCAGACATCCTAGAGATCCTAAAACAGAGGGGAAATTGGTCCACTCTCAAACCTTCCGAGGACGAGTCGGTTTACCTTGACGCTTTTGGATCTCGCCCTTCCACCTCCTGGGTGTCTCCCCCTTTCGACCCACTAATGGAGGTAGTGGCTAGAAAGGCATGGGCAGCTCCTGACTCAATGGAACCTACCCCTAGGAGGCCTTCTAAATTTATTTCTGCACCAGAGGACAAGTCCTTTCTCACCAAAGGCGTTTCAATTGATGCTATGGTGGTAGCAGCAGTCACTAAGAAGGAATTGTCTGATCCTTCTGTACTTGTTCATCCTCCTAACAAAGAGTCCAGGACCATGGACAGGTACGGCAAGTGGACATTTGCTTCAGCGACCTTTACTATGCGATCGCTGAACTATTTATTTCATTTCACCCGCCTTCAGAGAGACCTGCTCAAAGAGCTGGGTGAAACGGTACAGGATCATTCTGCTGCGGGGTATCAGGACAAGATAAACTCTCAGCTGGCCACCCTGAACTCCATTGTTAACTCCTCCATGCGGCTTATCTCTTACGCAGCCGATGGAGCGAGTAGGGCCACTGGCACAGGTGTTGCGTTGAGACGTCACGCTTGGATGCGACTCTGTAACTTTGCCGATCCCTTCAAGGCGTCCTTCACCAACACCCCCTTTGATGGTTCAGAATTGTTTGGACCTCAGGTGAAGAATACCCTCACCAGATGCGAGCAAGATGGTAAGACTCTCTCTGCCGTGGGAGTCCATTTTTCCACACCTTCTAGACCTTATCCTAAGGGACAGAGAGGTGGAAAGATGTGGTTCCGCAAATCACAGGGAGTCGCACCTGCCGCACGTGGTGAATTTCCCCCTAGAGGCAGAGGGGGGAATAATAACAGACACCACCCTAGGGGCAGAGGGGGTCCACAGAACCAAGGTTCCAGGGAATCTTTCCCTGACCAGCCCTTTCAGCATCCCTGAGAAGCTGCCCGACTGTCCGCCTTCGGAGGCAGTCGGGGGAAGATTATCTCTGTACCCGGAAGCCTGGCAATCCCTCTCCCAAGACACATGGGTACAGAAGATCATATCCGAGGGTTACAAAATTCCCTTTACTTCCCCTCCGGTACAACCACCAAGACCCCTACCAGACGTACCACCCGTACAAAGGGGTCAGGCTCAGCTAGAATATAAAAAAGCTGTTAACAAAAAGAGTCATCCAGGCAGTCCCAGCAGATCAGCTAGGATCCGGAATCTACTCCAGATTCTTTTTGGTACCAAAAAAGACTGGAGACCCATTTTGGACCTCAGCAGATTGAACAACTCTGTACAAAAGACAAAATTTCGGATGGTAACACTGCAGTCTATTCTACCCTTTTTGGGCAGAGACAACTGGATGTGCTCCTTAGACCTCCAGGACGCGTACTATCATATAAAGATACACAGGCGCTCCAGGAGGTTTCTCCGCTTCCGGCTGGGAGCCAGTCATTATCAAGTCAGAATCCTGCCCTTTGGTCTCACCACAGCCCCCCGGGTGTTCACCAAATGCTTGGCAGTGGTCATGGCTCACCTGAGACAAAAAGGATTCCAGGTGTTTCCATATCTAGACGACTGGCTCATTTCCGCTACCACCAAGCAGCACCTTATAATGGCCAGGGATTACACTATTCAACTTTGCAACAGTCTAGGTATTTCTATAAATTTTGCAAAGTCCTCCTTGTCTCCTTGTCAATGTATAAACTTTATAGGCGCCATATTAAACACCACAGAAATGTCTGCAACATTACCACCTCAGAGAGTGTCAGACATGAGGCGGAATGTTCAGTCCCTGTTTCAGCCCAACAGAGTTCAAGTCAAGCTAGTATTTAAAGCGTTAGGCCTCATGGCAGCGGCGATTCTTCTACTCCCATTAGCCCATCTTCCACATGAGGCTCCTTCAGTGGATGCTGTTTTCTCAGTGGTCCTTTCAACAGCTACCAATGACTCACAATATTTTGATAACCCCTTCTTGCAAGAATCATCTCTCCTGGTGGATGCTTTCCCCTCAGCTTTTTCAGGGCAGACCCTTTATTCTCCCCCCCCCCCCAGTTGCCACGGTGACAACGGATGCCTCCCTGATCGGGTGGGGGGGCATTATCAGGGCAGGACGGTCCAGGGCACATGGCAACAATCAGAACGCCACCTGCACATAAATGTCCTGGAGATGAGGACGGTGCTTTTGACGTTGCAAGCCCTTCAGAACTCTCTTCCCACAGGGACTATAGCAATTCAAATGGACAATATGTCTGTAGTGTGGTACATAAACAAGCAGGGCGGAACAAAGTCCTACCCCCTATGTCGAGAAGCACTCAGACTTTGGCAATGGGCGATTTCCTCTCAACGGTTTCTGATAGCAACGCACATCCCCGGGAAGTCCAACGTCATAGCGGACAGATTGAGCAGAACTATCCTCATGCCTCACAAGTGGTCTCTAAATCAAATGGTAGCAGACAGAATATTTCAGAAGTGGGGCCAGCCTTGCTGTGATCTTTTCGTAACTCCTCAAAACAGCACGTGCCTCGACTTCTTCACACTCTTTCCTCTACCAGGCCATCCCCCCAGAGACGCTCTTGTTCACGTTTGGCCCCGGGGTCTTCTATATGCCTTTCCTCCCTTGCCATTGATCCCGCAATTAATTCAGAAAGCAACCGCATTGAGATCCAAAATGATCCTCATTGCCTTGTTTTGGCCTCAACAAGTATGGTTTCCGTTTCTGCACAGTTACCTACTGAAACAGCCTTGGCATCTGGAACCCCTTCCGGATCTGTTGACCCATCTCACGGGCAAGCTGCATCAATCTCTTCATTCCCTCGACCTCACAGCTTGGTTGCTCCACTTCCAGCCTTAGCCAGGCTTCCCCTTATATCTCCTCCTGTTCGTGATATCATTCTAGCTTCCCATAAGTCCAATACTAGGAAGACGTATGCAAGTAAATGGAAGCGTTTTTCGCATTGGGCACAAACTAAGTCCCTAGATCCTTTTCATGCACCCATTCATAAGGTTCTAGATTTTCTGGCGGACCTTTTTCATTCAGGGTCATCATCGGCCACTATCAGGGTACAATTAGCGACCATTGCTAATTTTCATGTTGGGCTCTCAGAAGCAAATATTATGTCCCACAAACTTTGTAAAGCCTTCCTCAAGGGCATATTTTTGCTTAGACTTCCAGTTAAAGATCCACCTCCACAATGGGATTTGAATTTAGTTCTAACCTCATTGATTCTGCCTCCCTTTGAACCTGCAGCTTCTTGCTCCCTCAAGCTTCTTTCTTGGAAAACTCTGTTTTTAGTAGCCATAACATCTGCCAGAAGGGTATCGGAACTTCAAGCTTTGTCAGTCCGTCCCCCTTATTTGGTCTTTCACAAAGACAGGGTAACTCTCAGAACAAACCCTTCCTTCCTACCAAAAGTGTCCTCGGAAACAAATCTAAACCACTCCATTGACTTGCCTGTCTTCTTCCCAGACTATGCTAACAGAGCTGAACAGAAATTACATTCATTAGATGTTCATCGCCAATTACGGTATTATCTAGATAGGACAAAACAACTCAGAAAGTCAGACCAGCTCTTTCTCTCTTATGCTGCAGGAAAGAAAGGGCTTCTGGTATCGAAGGTTACTCTTTCCAGATGGTTGACATCTATTATTACCTTTGTCTATGAGTTGAGACACAGGCAACTTCCATCTAGGCCTAAGGCTCATTCAACCAGGGCACTATCAACATCAACGGCATTTCAAGCAAGGTTACCACTAGATGCCATATGTGCAGCAGCTACATGGGCTTCCAAACATACCTTTATTGCCCATTACAAACTTGATATAGCCTCCAGAAATAGAGCTGACTGTGGTTCCACCGTACTCAGGAGTCTGTTCCATTGAGCCACCCAGGACTAAGATGCTAGGGGACGCTGTCCCATCCAGCAAGAATGAAGGCGAGAATGACAACTTAACATTAAGAAGTTATGTTCTTACCATAACATTCCATGTTAGTTGTCTTCTTCTCGCCTTCTTTCTTGCGTCCCTCCCTCCTGCCCCCTAGCCTGGATAGACTTCAGGTCTCTGAGTCCTTCCATTTCTGGAGATATAACATGTTACGGTTTCCCAGTATCCTTAATGTTACTAGCAGTGAGACCGTACTTGCAAATGACGATTATGATATTATGATATTATATTCATACTATGTCTTAGCTTCCAAACGAGATCTGGGGAGTTAGCGCATGGTATTGTGGGTTATAGGGCTGCCTCGAGCTGGTAAAAATAGCTCTCGAGCTATAGTATAGGCCGAGTCGGAGCCGAGGATCGGCTCCGAACCCATCCAGCAAGAAAGAAGGCGAGAAGAAGACAACTAACATGGAACGTTATGGTAAGAACATAACTTCTTATTCAGTTAAACAGCAAATGTTAGAGGTATAACAAGGAAGAAGAAAGAGGTACTTTTCAACTTATTTTCTGGGAGTGCAGTGGGTTGGCAGACTTTAAAGATTCCCTGCGGGATGCACTGTCTGTAATGCTCAGTGGGAGGATTGGTGTGACGAGGGAGATGATTTTTCTGAGCTGTGATACAGAATCGGAATTCCATAGACATGGTAAGACCTTGCTGTGTCTAATGATGGTGGCTGCCAAAAAAGCAATTACTAGAAAATAGAAATCAAAATCTTAACCAACTATGTTAGAAGTACTGAATATAGTAACAGAGATGAAACAACTGGAATTGAGATATTTAGGAAAGGGTAGGAGAAAACTACGCAAGAAAAAAATGGGAATTGTGTGAACAATACATACAGGGGAGGAATGAGGTTTAAAAGAAGACAGGACTTAAACTATGTAATGTTTGACTGAAAATGATTGGGTAGTTTATAAGTGATGTATAATGTTTGCAACTGGGGAGTGTGTCAGTATGGTTTGTGCTGTAAAATGCTTGCAACTAGGATTGTGTCAGTGTGGTTTGTTTTCATGTATATAAATGTATGATTGCTTATGTCATAAGTGATGGTTTAATATAGCAATAACCCATGCCTGGGTGTGGGTAATGCTGGATTTACCCACGGTTGGTGTGGGTTGGTCACGAGGGCGAAGCCTGAGTGGCCAAACAAAGCCAACCTTGGGTAAATCCAGCATTACCCACACCCAGAAGTGGGTTATTGCTATTATACAATGACATTATTTAAGAAAAAAAGTAATTACTTTTCTTAAATAATGGCATTGTATAATGCCTCCTTGCTGCCCTTCCGCAGGTGTCTGGTATTCTGCGGCAGTTCTGATGTACTGCGCATGCCTACGCAGTACATCAGAACTGTGGGCAAAAGCAACGGAGAAAGCAAGATCTCTGTTGCTTTTTACAAACTGTTTTCGCTATGTTAAATGGGTTTAACATAGCGAGACAGCTTTAAAAAAAGCAACGTAGAATCTCCGTTGCTTTTTTTAAAGCTGTCTCGGTATGTTAAACCCATTTAACATAGCGAGACAGTTTTGAAAAAAGCAACGGAGAAAGCAAGATCTCCGTTTCTTTTTACAAACTGTTTTGCTATGTTAAATGGGTTTAACGTATCGAGACAGCTTTAAAAAAGCAACGGAGAATCTCTGTTGCTTTTTTTAAAGCTGTATTGCTATGTTAAACTCGTTTAACATAGCGAAACAGTGTGAAAAAAGAGTTATAGTAATGGAAAAAGTCCGGGCGACTGGACCTTTTTCCATTACTATAACTGATTTACAATGCGCACGCTGACCAATCAGCGTGTACGTTTTTGAATATTAATGGGGGGTAGTTGTATAATAAAGATGTTTCTTCTTTAAAAAGGGGGCAGGAATTGAATAATTTATGCAATGTTGCTAAGATTATATGATGTATAGCAGTATATGTGAAGTATAATGTTTGTTAATTTGTTAATACAGTTTGATTACTTTTGTATAAATGTAAATTTGCCTATGTCACAAGTGAGAATTCAATAAAGGTGTTTTAAACAATAAAACATAAACAACTAAGGATAAATATCTGAGGAATACTTCAGAAGACCAAAGCTAATAGTGAAAACTGTTTTGACAAATACAATTACAGGCCAAGCTGTAAATAAGTTTGTTCTTCCTGTTCTGATTTACAGCTTTGATGTGATTGACTGGCAACAAAAATATTGAACCAGTTAGAGAAGAAAACAAGGACAATGCTTCATGCTTACCAAATATGTAACAAAAAACAGAGCATACCAAAATTATACATAGCGCAATCTGAAGCAGGTATGGGCCTCCTCAAAATTGACTGCATGTATAGATCTGTAATGTTGGGATTACATACATATCTGTAGATCTCATCAGATCCAAATGCAGTGAAAGTGTTAAACCATAGGGAGAGGTCTTAGATGACATCTTTGCTTAGTTTAACAGAAGCATTTTGGAATAAAGCGAAAATGGGAATTAAAACTAGAAGAAGATAAAAATTAGACAGCAACTGAAGGTGATAAAATCAGAAGCAGTAAAATAAGGAAAAGATCTGATGAGAAGGAAAAAAACATTGGAAAGTAAAGTGACCTGAAACAACCTCATACTGCCCACGATTTGATGTGGAAATGGTTAAAAAGAGGTGAATTGAAACCAAAAGATACAAGGCTAATAGTGGGGGCCCAGGATAGTGGAATGAAGTCCACTGAAAATGTTGAAGAAATAGACAAGTGCAGGTTGTGTAAAGTAGAACTGGAAACAGTTGCATATTTTGTTGCTGGGTGTGATTCGCTTTTGGCAGAGAGCCTGTATACTGAATTGCATGGTAACATGGTGAGATTGCTGCACTAGGGATTGTGCAAATATTACAATACAGAAATAGCTGAGAAGCATTGGAAACCTGAACTAAAAACATTATAGAGAATGATGACATAACATGTGGGATCACCCATTACCAGTGTTGCATTTCTCAATGAAATTGTGACACCCAGTGATTAATGTCTTTATGTACAGAGTGAGACAGAGCCATAAAATACTGGGATTTGCAAGCAAAAATGAGAGCAATGAGGAAGAAAGATACCCAAATAGTTCTTATAATAGTAGAAGTAGTAGCAACAGATCTAATAAAAAAAAAGAAAAAAGAATTTACAATTGTACTTAAATATGCTACCAATGCACGTAACCCCTTATGGAACTACAAGCGGTACTAGCAGGCACATGGTGACTACTGAGCAGAGCACTTTTGGCAAACATCAAAGACTGAAACAGTACCAATTTCTTGACCTCTAATCATACCCTGACTTAGGAATGGGGTTTACTCCTGTCTTGGTATTAGAAACCCAAGACACTTTTAGAAGTTATACCTGGGTGGAACAACACACTTTAACCTGGCCAAGTCTTTCCTGCCATCAGGTAATCATACTTAATAGACTTAACTCCCTTACAAAAAAAAAAAATGAAAATGGCGTAGGTTACTGTGATTTTTATGCCAGTTGTCTTATTCGTATCTTCAGCTTGCAGAGGAAACCAACCCTGCTCTGGGTGTGTCCACAGGTGTGGAAATCTGATCAGATGAATGGATGTCTGCTTACCTTTATTCCTAACCATTATAAATGGTATTGCAGCAGTGATCCTTGTATTCAAGCCTCTGAGTATGCTCAAACAACTATACTTTATGCCTTTGAAAATGCATCCTTCCAAGACAAAAGTGATTCCAGCAGTCCCACTTAATCTTCTGTAAATAAAAAGACAACACAGAAAGATGTGGTTAAAGAAAAAAAAAGAATTTAACTGTTTGTAGTATGCTTTGATTGTTACACTAACTGGGAGTACTTGGACACTTTCTGGTGTCTATAGCACTCACACTTTTACCTCCAGAAGTCAGGGATGCTCATATCAGCAACACTATTAGTACTGTTTACTTGAAAAGATAAGAGTAAGAGAGTGTGAATTAGTATGCATTTTCTTAAGTAAAACAATATAACTGTATTAATTTGTCATTATTTTAAGTGTAATCCTCCACCTTTTCTCCCGAATCAATTTTAAGAGGGATTAGTACAGATCAAAATTTTGAGCCAAAGTCAGGTAGGTCGAGAAGTACTC
The DNA here is from genome assembly GCF_019279795.1 of Protopterus annectens. Classification (NCBI taxonomy): domain Eukaryota; kingdom Metazoa; phylum Chordata; order Ceratodontiformes; family Protopteridae; genus Protopterus; species Protopterus annectens. Next base: position 218,570,728 of record NC_056745.1, read on the forward strand.
ATATGCCACATTAGAAAGAAAAATTCTGTTATGGTCTGTTCAAGACTTTGGTTTCCTTAATGTCATTACAGAGGTTGAAGTTAACTTTACTAGTACATAATGTTCATCGTGTTTCACTGTTGCAGTCATTACTCTTGGGTTATCCTGCTGGCAGGCTACCCACAGTCGGCCAGAATTCCAAAGTCTAGGTCCGGCGTCAGTTGCTGTCGCCTCTTCCCTGACGTCAGTGCGCCAGGGGTATAAAAGATGCAGCCGACGCCGTTTTCTTATGTCTTTCTTGCTGCGCGGTGCCCGAAGCAAAAGCAGTTCGCAAGTGCCGGTCGGCTGACTCCTGAGATTTTCAAATCCAAATTTCAGAACCGAAGTCGTCATTAAAGCCAAGTACCCCGTTGGGGAAACTTTTTTCTTGCTCCAGACCGATGTCAGAAAAAGTTAACAATTGTATTTCTTGTGGGAAGCAAATACCTCATAAGGATTTTCACTCTTACTGTATTCCTTGCCTAGGCCCTGATCATAACGTTGCTAGCTGTCTGTTTTGTGCTAGATTTAACCAACGCACTGTTAAGCGTCTGTTCGATTTTGCATTTCATTACTTTGGCCAAAGATTTAATTATATAATGCTGTCGGAACAGCCGACCGGAATTTACAAAAAACACAAGGAAAAGGATAGGCATCCGAAGTCCAAAACAGACGAGGCCTCTGCTAGGCCAGTCGCCGGTTTGCTGGTTCTCAGTGAAGCGCTTTCACAGCCCCTGGCACCCGCTACCTCAGAGCCACAGGCCACTTCCAACTCCCACATGGAGCCGACTGGGCCTCTGGATATTCAAGGTATTGGACCCTTGGAAATCATTCCCTCAGATGGGTCCAGAGCCGCTGAACAGGTATCTGCTTCTGAGGGTGTCTTCAGACCTACACAACTACATATTAAGGCATCTTTAGCTTTAAAGACAAAGAAACAAGTACAGCATTCTCCTACTCAAACTTCCATGCCTAAAAAACAGATGCTCAAAATGGCCGAAGGCCTAATTGCTTTGATCAGGGGTACCCATCCCCCTCCTGATAAGAGGCCTAGGCAAGAGACAGAGTATGATTCTTCTGATCAGGTTTCTGTTTCCTCTGATTCCTCCTCTGAACAGGATTATTCCATGCTTCCCTTTGAGGATTCTGATGCTGAAGAATCTATTCCTTCAGCCTCTCCTGCTGAAGATTATTCTTTTGGGGAAACCCTGCATACCATGAGGGAGCATTTCCACTGGGAGAGCCAAGATGATTGTGAATCTAAGAAAAGGCTCAGAGACTTTCTGTTACTTCTTCAGTACAGACCCCTTGCTATTCCAACTGTTCTAGACATTGTAGATGTATTTTCAGAGTCCGGCCTGTCCCCTGACACTCTACCCCCTGTACCTGCTAAGCCAGAAAGATACTACAGGGTCCCGGATTGTCATAAATTCCTATATAAAAACCATGCTGCTGAAACTATATCTCAGGGTCCCAAAGGGGTTAAAGCTTCCACTGCAAAAAAAGCTGTCCCCTCTGATATAGATTCTAGGTCTCTAGACAGATGGGGGAAAAACATTTACACTTCTGCTACCTTGGCTGTAAGGGCTCTAAATTGTCAGTATCACGTGCTTAAACATCAGCAATATTTAATGTCACTGCTTAAACAGAAATTGTTGACAGATACTGAATGTTCAGAGAACAAGGAAATGCAGGATTTATTGCATGCAGCTGAACAAGTGGGAAAGCATACTTTGCAATGTGGTTATGATTCACTGGAGGCCTCTTGCAGGGCCGCTGTTACAGGTTCTGTTATTAGAAGGCATGCTTGGTTAAAGGAACAGAATCTGCCTGATCATGTTAAAGCAAAATTGTTAGATGCTCCATTATAGCATGTTACTTTGTTTGGTACTAAAGCAGAAGAGGTGTTGAAAAAAATGGAGGATAAAGCAAAATCAATGCAGACAGTCAAGGATTTCTTACAGGTACAGCCACCCAGGTTTAGCAGGAACTGGCCTTCTAAAAATTGGTCCTTTCCAGTGTCAGACAGACCACAAAGAGGCAGATACAGGTGTCCTAGAGGCAGATCTCAGCCCCAAGTCTCATACAGGCCTAAACAATGGGGTGCTCCTACCTCCAAAAGTGGAGAAGACAAATCACAACCTTACAGGAAACAGTCCCAATGACTTTCCTCTGCCAGATTCCAGCACTTTTCTTTTGGTAGCCCCCTTAGGGGGAAAACTAGCACTTTTTTCATCAAATTGGCAAATGGTTACCCAAGACAAATGGGTCCTGAACATAGTGTCCCAAGGCTACAGGTTCCATTTTCACTCCCTACCAAGGTCAAAAGGTATGCCAGACCTGCCACACAATCAATGGGCAGAGGCACAAACACAAATTACAGCCCTCATGGACATGAGGTCCATTCAACAAGTACCACAACAAGAGCAGGGGTAAGGATTTTACTCCAGACTTTTCCTAGTGCCCAGAAAGGACAAAACCTGGAGACCAATACTGGACCTGTCTATATTAAATACGTTTCTGGAAGTTCCAAAATTCAAGATGGGCTGGGCAAGAAGGCTTGGCTCGTAAATTTGGACCTGAAAGAGGCACGTCTGCATGTCCCACTCAGACAATCTTGCAGAAGATACCTCAGATTCATAGCTGGCTCAATGCACTACCAATTCTCTGCACTGCCCTTTGGCTTATCTACTGCGCCCAGCGTCTTCACAAAATGCCTGGCACCAGTAATTACGTTTTGCAGACAGAAGAATTCAAATATACCCCTACTTGGATGACTGCCTAATTGAAGCAGAGAACAAAGACATTCTTCTACAGCATCTGACATTTGTAAAAAGATTACTAATTGGCCTAGGGTACACAGTAAACGAAAAGAAATCAAAGCTAGTGCCCTCTCAAGACTTAATATTCCTGGGTGCAAGCTTAAATACAACTGCCCAGATGGCTTATCTCATACCAGACAAACAAAAGCAACTGACTTCTTACTTCAAGAAATTGGCAACAAAAACCCACTTATCTACAAGGAAAATCCTGCAGGCCTTGGGTTTCATGGCATCCTACATTCTACTAATTCCATATGCCAGACTGCATATGAGGAAACTACAATGGTATCTAAAAAGTGTTTGGACTCAACATTGCCACAGCCTGGAGACAGTAATTGCACTCGTTTCCTGCCTGCAACAGGAGTTTCGATGGTGGGCAGAGGCCTGTCACCACAACAAGGGTCTGCCATTCAGTTTACCCACAGCCAGACAGACACTGACAACGGATGCATCAGATTATGCCTGGGGGGCCCATATGGCAGGAAAATGTATTCAGGGCACATGGCCTGCAAACCAGATACATCTTCACATCAATCAAAAAGAGATGCTAGCTGTTCAAAATGCCCTGACAGCTTTCAAGGACCTGCTTCATCCAGGACAGCTACTGATAAAGACAGACAATACTACGGTCATGTGGTACATAAACAAGCAGGGAGGTACACTTTCCTACCCCCTCTGCAGACAAGCAATGACCTTATGGGGCACAGCATTGACCTTTCAAGTTCACCTGCAAGCACAATTCCTGCCAGGAAAAACAAACACTCTGGCAGACGAATTAAGCAGAAACCTCATGGATCCCCATGAATGGAAACTGGATCCACAAGTCTTCAGCATGATAACAAGGAAATGGGGATGCCCAGACATAGATCTATTTGCCTCCCCTCACAACTGCCATTTGCAGAGATTTTGCACAAGGATTTATCACAAGCAAGCATGGAAAGTGGACGCCCTATCCTTCAGCTGGAAAAATCTAACATTATATGCCTTTCCTCCACTGCCTCTCCTTCCCAGGGTACTCCTAAAGGTCAGACAAGAGAAGCCAAAAATGATACTGATTGCACCAGACTGGCCACGCCAGCACTTGTACCCAATCCTAAAGAGCTTGTCTTAAGGTCCTGCGTGGATATTGCCTCAAACTTCTCACTTGCTGACCCAACAAAACAATCGGATTCTGCACAGCCAACTCAGGACCTTAAATCTGGCAGCATGGCGCATAATGTAGCCATTCAGAACACTCCTCTTTAAAAAGCTGTTATGGATGTTATCTTGGAGGCCAGGAGGCCCAGTACCAGAAAATCTTATGCAGAAAAATGGAAGAGTTTCTGTGCTTGGAACCAGGAACAAGGCATTGACAAGTGTGTACCAAATATCCCTCAGATTTTACAATACCTAACTGAGATGCTAAACAAAGGCCTTTCTTTCTCATCAATTAAGATTCATGCCTCTGCCATTTCAGCCCATTACAATACGGAACCACCTATCTTTTCTCATCCTTTAATAAGGCAGTACCTCAGAGGGGCCAAAAACATTAGGCCTCCAAGGAGAGCACCAATTCTGGCCTGGAACCTCAATTTTGTTTTGGAAAAACTCACACCTTTCGAGCCAGCATCAACAGTGGATATAAAATTCTTATCCTGGAAAACAGCTCTGCTCCTAGCAATAACCTCTGCAAGACGAGTCTGAGTTACAAGCACTCATGGCTGTGGAACCTTTTATAATTTTTTATCCAGACAGGGTTTCTATGAGGATAAACCCAACATTTATGCCTAAGGTGGTGTCCATTGTGGCCCTCAGCCAAACCATTCACTTGCCTAACTTTTATCCAAATCCACAGAACAAGGGTGAGAAAATTCTGCATTCTTTGGACATTCACAGTCAGTTACACTTCTACTTGGACAGAACTAAAGCTTTCAGAAAGACTGAGCAACTTGTAGTGTCATATGCTGCAGGATCACAAGGAAAGGCTATCTCAAAACAGACTGTTTCTAAATGGATAGGCCACTGCATCCGTTTCTGCTACTTTCAGCATGGCAAATCAGTGCCTAAGGGCATTAGGCCTCATTCCACCAGAGCAGCAGCCACTTCAGCAGCCTTCCTCAGAGGAGTACCAACCAAAGATATCTTAGAGGCTGCAACTTGGAGTTCAGTGTACACTTTCACAAAGCACTACCACTTATCTCTTTACTCTAAGTCCAGAGCAGGCTTTGCCACTGCAGTTCTGCAGGGTCTCATAGCTTCTCCTAATCCTATTTAGCCCAGCCACCCATCCTCGGCTTTGGGATTCAACCCAAGAGTAATGACTGCAACAGTGAAACATGATGAACATAGTACAGTTGTGTACCTACCATAAATGTAGATGTTCGAGTACTGTTGCAGTCCAGGTTACCCACCCACCATCCCCCTTTTCTTTGCTAGGACTTCTCTGCACTTCTCTATCCTATACAACCTATGTGGTGTATTTTCTTGTAGATGAAGGAAATGTTATTTGTGTGCATGCATTTTTATTGGCATATATTTTTTCAGCCTACCAATTTGGGGGCACCTGACATCTTGGGCAAGAAAAACTGAAGAAAATGGCATCGGCTGCATCTTTTATACCCCTGGCGCACTGACGTCAGGGAAGAGGTGACAGCAACAGACACCAGACCAAGACTTTGGTATTCTGGCCGACTGTGGGTAGCCTGCCAGCAGGATAACCCAAGAGTAATGACTGCAACAGTGAATACACTCGAACATCTACGTTTATGGTAGGTACACAACTGTACTTTCTTTTCTTTTGGGTGGATGGCAAGTCATGCATCCATTTTGACAGATGCATTCTATTTCTGTCTCTTCAGGTCAAGCTTCATAATATGACCACAAATGTGAAAAACTCAGCTTTACATGTGGGTGTGTGTGTGTGCATATATATCTATAAATTTATGTGTGTGTATATATATATATATATATATATATATATTTACTACTGGCTTATCAGTAGGGCACACAAAACAGCAAAGTACATAGGAAAGCAGTCATAAGTTTATGGTTAACCACAATTCATGTCTGTTTTCTGATAATTTTCAACATTTTAATTTGAAATGTCTTATTTTCAAGAAGCACCACTTTGTCACATTTCTGTGGAAAATGTTTATTCTCAGTTTTACAGTACATCTAGAGTCCTGCATTTATAATTAACTTTTTATAACAAGCAGTGAAATATTTTTTCTACTACAGTTGTACACTTCCTTGAATATTTGGAGTAATGAGAAACCAAAGATATTTTCTTACTTTAATATTGTGTCATATTTTTGCTTCGATGCACATTATTTCTTGTCCTCTTGGCATGCACTTCTGCAGATCATCTTCTGGTATTACCCTTTTATGAGTAAACCTGTGGACGTGTATTTATATTAGAAAGCTCCTTTTTAGGAGCACTGAACTCAGTTTGCTTTCCTTCATGTTTTGGACTTGCTGAACAGTAACCCTTTTTAAGTATTTTGTCTGCTTAGACTTACCCGATGTTAACATTTTTACAGCATTGCTGACATCACCAAGTTTTTAAAATTCTTTCCGATCTTTCTTGTATATTTGTATAAAGACCTTGTTCAAAATTATGCCACATGCTTTTCTGGTGCCATGAAGCTTATCCATGTTAAGTTAATGTCATACCCCTTGCCTAACTATTCAGTTAATATGCCAGATTTTTTTTCTGTCAGTCTCAGTCTGTTCTTTCTTCATTTATTTTTATACCCTTAATCTTATATAATAGTAATGAGTAAATTTTCAGCAGTTGTACTGTTTTATTTGACCTTCCCTTCTTATCTCTCCACCTGTCAAACATTTGCTGCTGTTTGGGACTTGGTCTAGATGCAGTGGCTTTACTACAGTGATCCTCACCAAAGAAGCTAATACATTTGTGTTCAGGTTTACTTGACATGGCAGTAGAATGTTGAGGAGAGGACAACGCAACACTAAAGCTACCTACCTACCCACCCTCCTTCCCCAGTAGGAATTTTGCCTAATGATTTTAAAACAATACATGTTCTTCGTGTTTCACTGTTGCAGTCATCACACTTGGGTTATCTACCTGCAGGTAGCCTTCAGTTGACTCGAATACCAGAGACTTAGTATTTCTGTGTCGGTTGCTGTCTCTCCTGGACTGATGTCAGGTCATCAGGGGTATAAAAACAGGCAGCCGACGCCATTACATCAGTCTTTCTTGTTGAGGAACCCGAAGCAGAAGCAGTTCGCACGAGTGCTGGTCAGCCGCTACCTGAGTTTTCATTTCCGAATTGAATCATCCTGAAGTCTTCTAAAGGTAAGTACCCCATTGGGGATCCTTTTTTCTTGCTCTAACCGATGTCAGAAAAAGTTAACAATTGTCTCGCCTTTGGAAAACAAATACCACACCAAGATTTCCATTCTTACTTTGTCATCTGTTTAGGCCCAGACCACAACATACCTCACTGTCGGTTTTGTGCTTTGTTCAATGCTCGAACTATTCATCGTTGGGCCCTTATTGTCGTTAAATACTTTCGCTCTCTATCTCCGTATTCCAAAATGGCTTCGGTAAGCCATCCGACTACCAATCTTCTGAAAAAAAACGTAAGGATAAAGACAGAGAGAGACAGCACAGGTCCAAAACTGCCACCGACGCTTTCATTAATCTAGTCACCAGTTCATCTGTACTCAGTGAGGCACTTTCGCAGCCCCTGATGTCTGCTTCCATGGATTTGCAGGTTGCTACTGAGACCCATTTTGAGTCCGATATGTCGAGAGACTCTTCTTTGACTATGGAACCTGCAGATGTCTCTACCTTGGATGGGTCCGGAGCTGCTGTGCAGGCACCGGCTTCCGAGGAAGTTCTTCGTACTACTGATTTTTGACTCAAACCGACAACTTCTTTTGCGTCTTCAGTTCTGCCTAAAACTACTGAGTTTCTAAGGCCAAGAGTACGAGCTACGCCTAAAAAAACGATGACCCAAACTCAAGCACTTGCTTCCTTGCCACAGCATCAAATGCTTAAAATTTCAGAAGACCTGATTATGCTGATTAGGTAAAGCCAGCCTTCCCCTGCTAAGAGAAAGAGACCTGTCCCCAGCAGCTTTAACAGACCAAGAGTCCGACGAGACTGAGGTTTTTGAATAGGAAGACATGCATTTATCTGCTTATGAGGATTCAGATGCAGAGTAATCCATTCCCTCTGCTTCCCCTCCAGAAGATTTTTCTTTTGGTGAAACCCTACATACATTGAGAGCATTTCCACTGGGAATGCCAAGACTGTCCTCAGTCCAAAAAGACACTCGGAGAATTTTTAGATTTGCCACAACATAGAAATTTAGCAATTCCTCCAGTTCTGGATGCTGTGGATGATGTCTTTATGGAATCCAGTCTAACTCCTGATTCTTGACCTCCTGCTCCAAGGAACCCAGACAGGTACTACAGAGTTCCTGACTCTCACAAATTTCTTTCCCAAAATCCTACTGCTGACCCAGGGTCATTTCCCAGGGGCCTAAAGGTATAAAAGCAGCTACAGCTAAGAATCCCACTCCTTTAGACAGGGATTCCATAGTTTTAGACAGATGGGGTAAAAAAAGTATACACCTCTGCAACTCTCACCATTAGGGCATTGAGTTTCCAGTTTCACATGCTGAAATACCAGCAACATATTATGGAACTTATTAAGCAAAAATTGGCTACCTTTACAGACTGTGCAGAAAATAAAGAATTACAAGAACTTATGCATTCTGCAAGCCAAGTCAGCAAACATACTTTGCAATGTGGCTTTGATGCCCTAGAAGCATCTTGCAGGGCAGCAGTCACTGGTTCTGTACTGAGAAGGCATGCTTGGCATAAGGAGCAGACCTGGCCAGACCATGCCAAATCAAAATTACTAGACGCAGCTTTGAACAAGGACATTCTTTTTGGCACCAAAGCAGAAGATGTTCTAAAAAAGATGGAAGGAAAAGCTAAATCTATGCAGACAGTCAAAGATTTCTTGCAAGTGCAGCCTCCTAGATTCAGTAGGCATTGCCCCTCCAGACATTGGTCCTTTCCAGCCCCCTCAAGGCCATCTCAAACTAGACCCAGGAGAAACAGATCCCCAGACTACAGTCTCTGGGTATGCAGAGATCTAAGCAATGGAGTGCCTCCACTTCAAAACCAGGGAGTGCTAAGCCAACCCCTTACGGAAAAAATTCACAATGACTTCTCACCTCCACTCCTCACCTCTGCCCAACTGCTCGCACCCCTAGGAGGAAAACTTGCCCATTATGCAAAAAACTGGACCTCCATCACCAAAGTCAGATGGGTCCTCAACATTGTGTCCCAGGGGTACAAATTTTACTTCCACTCACTGCCAACCCCAAAAGGGTTCCCAGACCTTCCTCCAAACCAGTGGGCAGAGGCACAAAACCAAGTTCATTCCCTGCTCTCCATAAGGGTAATTCAACCTGTTCCTGCAGAACAGATAGGTCAAGAGTTCTATTCCAGACTTTTTCTGGTACCCAGAAAAGAGGGCATTTGGTGCCCAATCCTATATCTTTCCATTCTAAACACCTTCCTGGTGGTACCAAATTTCAAAATGTTCACCCTTCAGCAGCTTCTTCCTATGCTGTCCAAAGATGCCTGGTTAGCCACCCAAGACCTAAAAGAAGCCCATCTGCACATCCCTATCAGGGACTCATGCAAGAAATTCCTACATTTCAGGGCAGGATGTATGCATTATCAGTTCTCTGCACTTCCCTTTGGCTTATCCACTGCTCCCAGAGTATTCACAAAATGCCTGGCTCCAGCCATTGCTTATTGCAGACAGAGAAAAATTCTAATTTACCTGTATTGGACAACTGCCTGATTCAGGCAGACGGTCAGGGAAAGCTGTTGCAGCACCTGACATTTGTAAAGAACCTTCTAACCTCCCTGGGGTACACTGTCAATGAAAAGAAATCAAAACTAGTCCCCAGTCAAAAGATTGTATTCCTGGGAGGAAGCTTGGACACAGCATCCCAAATGGCATGCCTTACTCCAGAAAAACAAGCCTATCTGACAAGCCTACTTCACTCAAATGGCCGCCAGAACCCAGCTATCCACAAGGAAAATCCTGCAGACCCTAGGGTTCGTGGCCTCTTGCACCCTACTTATTCCGTATGCCAGACTGCATATGAGGAAACTTCAGTGGTACTTAAAAAGTGTTTGGTGCCAACATTCTCAGGACCTGGAAAACATCTTACCTTGTCTAAGGACAGTTTCTTTGGTGGTCAGCAGCATGCAACCACAACAAGGGACTTCCCTTTACTCAACCCCATGCTGCCCAGACCCTAACCACAGATGCATCAGACTATGCCTGGGGGGAGGCACACCTGGATGACAAGTGCTTTCATGGCCACTGGAGTCCAAGTCAAATTCATCTGCACATCAACCAAAAAGAGATGCTAGGTGTTCAGCATGCTCTAACAGCCTTCAGATCCCTACTCTCACTAGGACCCCTGCTAATAAAACCAACAACACCACAGTTATGTGGTACATCAACAAGCAGGGGGGAACCCACTCTTACCCACTCTGCAGGCTAGCCATGGCCCTGTGGAACATGGCCTTGGACATGCATATTCATCTGCAAGCTCAATTCCTGCCAGGCAAACAAAACTCTCTGGCAGATGACTTAAGGAAAAATCTCCTAGACCCGCATGATTGGCAATTAGAACCCAGCACCTTCAGCCTTTTAATCCAGAAATGGGGGACCCCAGAGGTGGACCTCTTTGTCTCCCCCTGCAATCACCAGCTCAGCAAATTCTGCACCAGGGCACCTCACAGCAGGGCCTGGAAAGTGGATGCCCTAGCCTTCCAGTGGGAAAACCTCTCAGTCTATGCATTCCCCTCTGCCTCTTCTCTCAAAAATATTACTCAAGATAAGACAGGACAGACCAAGGACCATCCTGATTGCCCCGGTCTGGCCATGCCAGCACTGGTACCCACTACTGCGCAGCCTGTCACCGGTGCCACCCTGGCACCTACCCCAGATCCCAACCCTCCTCACTCCGCAGGGGGGGGGGGCAGATCTTGCATCCGCAACTGCAAACCATGAATCTTGCAGCTTGGCTTATTCCTTGAATTCTCCCCCAGTGACCAGCCTAAGCAAGCAGGTGCTGGACGTCATTCTTGAAGCCAGAAGACCCAGTACAAGGAAATCCTATGCTGATAAGTGGAAAAGGTATTGCTCCTGGATTCATTCTAAAGGAGAGGACACAGCACTGCCCTCCTTAACTCTAATCCTGGATTACCTAACAGATCTACTCTACAGTGGCCTATCCTTCTCCTTCATTAAGATCCGTGCCTCTGCCATCTTGGCTCATTACAACACTGAGCCACCTCTCTTCTCTCACCCTCTCATCAAACCGTTCCTGAGAGGGGTGAACAACTTAAGGCCACCAAGGAGAGCACCCACCCCTGCTTGGGACCTTAACTTTGTACCGGAAAAGCTCACGCTTACCCCCCCTTTGTGCCTGCAGTGTTAGCAGAGTTAAAATTCCTCTCTTGAAAAACAGCCTTGCTTCTGGCCATCACTTCGGCTAGAAGAGTGTCTGAGCTACAAGCACTTATGGCTGTGGAACCCTTCATTATTTTTCATGCTGACAGCGTCTCCCTCAGGACTAACCCTTCCTTTATGCCCAAAGTGGTGTCCAGTGTGGCTCTCAACCAATCTATCCATTTGCCAACCTTCTTCCCTAATTCTCAAAATAAATGTGAAAGGATCCTGCACTCCTTGGATGTGCACAGACAGCTCAGATTCTACCTGGATTGGACTAAGCCCTTCAGGAAATCTGACCAGTTACTAGTCAGTTTTGCACCAGGGGCAGAGCAAGGCCATTTTAAAACAAACAATTTCCAAATGGATAGCACGCTGTATCCATTTCTGCTACAAACACCATGGGAACCAACCCTTCAGGGGGTCAGAACACATTCCACTAGGGCAACTTCTATCTAAAGCATTCCTCAAATGAGTCCCTACGAGGGACATTCTGGCTACCTGGAGTTCTGTAACCACCTTCACCAAGCATTACCACCTGCCTATCTTTTCCAAATCCAGGGTGGGTTTTGCAGCAACAGTCCTGCAGGGCATACTAGCCAGCCCCAACTCTTCTTGACTGCCTCCACCCTTTCTTCAGCTTTGGGAATCGACCCAAGTGTGATGACTGCAACAGTGAAACGTGAAGAACATAGTACAGTTGTGTACACTTACCATAAATGCAGATGTTCAAGTGTATTCACTGTTGCAGTCCTGGTTTCCCACCCTCCAGCCCCCTTGTCTCTCTCTCTCTCTCCTCTCTGTCTATTACTCACCCCTTACAGGGGTATTGGTATTGGTGTTTACTTTTTACTGGTTGTGTTTTCCCCACCATAGCTTAGCTGCCTATTGGGGGGCTCCTGACATTTGGGGCAAGAAAAACTGATGTAATGGCATCGGCTGCCTGTCTTTATACCCCTGATGACCTGACATCAGTCCTGGAGTGACAGCAACTGACACAGAAATACTAAGTCTCTGGTATTCGGGCCGACTGAGGGCTTACCTCCAGGCAGATAACCCAAGTGTGATGACTGCAACAGTGAATACACTCGAACATCTACATTTATGGTAAGTGTACAAAACTGTACTCTCTAAAACTGTCTGCTTAGTTGTTTAGATGTTCTTCATCTCACATTGCTGCAGTCCTTACTTATGGGGTAGTCCGCTGTCCTCGGTCGGCCCGAATACCAAAGTATTAGGCTGACGTCGGTCATGGGTGCCTAAATCTGACATCAGAGCGTCAGGGTATAAAGGCGCATGACCGACGTCATATCCTCAGTCTTTTTTGCCGCATGGTCCGATGCAGAAGCAAGTGCCGTTCGGCGTTCTGAAATTTTCGTTTCGGAGTTTCAGACCGATACCAAGTTGGCTAAGTACGCTAGAATATTTTTGTTTTTTCTTGCCTCAGTTACTTACCGGATGTCAGAAAAAGTGAATAATTGTATTTCTTGTGGGATTACCACTCGCTTTGTATTCCTTGTTTGGGACCGGAGCACGACGTAGTCGGGTGTCGGTTTTGTGCTAGGTTTAATAAGCGCACTATAAAACGGAGGTTAGATTGCGCTAGGTTAGTCTTTGGCAAGAGGTGTAATTATAATATGCCGTCGGATGTTCCGACGCCTGCTTCTACTAAGAAGCGCAAGGACAAATCTTTAAAGCCTAGGCAGGATGATTCGTCCGTTTCGGACGCCGGACCTTTAGAAGCTACAGCTGAACAGGTGGATCCGGCTGAAGTTTCTGTTGAGTCCCAGGGGGAAACTTTGATTTTACAGGATGTGGCCTCTCAGGAGGCAGGTCAGGCTGAAGGGGCCTCTCAGGTTACTATTCTCCCTTCTATGCCTAAGGTGGTTATGCCTTCTGCTACTGTTTCTAAGGCTCCTTCTAAAGGCAGGTCTGTCTTGCCTTCCTCTGGTGTCAGTTCTGGTTCTTCAGGGTCTGTGCCTAAAAAGCACATGCTTAAAATGGCAGAGGATTTGATTACTTTAATTAGAGGTTCTATGCCCCCTCCTGATAAAAGGCCCAGGATGGAGCCAGAGTTGGAAAGTTTGGAGCAGGCCTCAGATGATTCAGAGTCTTCTGCTGAAGACATTCAAGATTTCCTCCTTATTCTGATTCTGATGCAGAGGATTCCACTCCTTCTGCTTCTCCTCCAGAGGATTTTTCATTTTCAGAAACTCTGCATTCCATGAGGGAGCATTTTCAGTGGGAGGGACAGGATTACTCTGATTAACGGAAGAGACTTAGGGAGTTCTTGTTTTTACCACAGCATAGACCCTTAGCTATACCTCCGGTTTTGGATGTTGTTTCAGATGTTTTGAAGCTTCCTTAATCCAGATTCTGTGCCCCTGCCCCAGTTAAACCGGACAGGTATTACAGGGTGCCTGAGGCTCATAAATATCTGTATAAGAGTCCTAGGGCGGACCCAGAAACTATTAGTCAGGGGCCTAAGGGTGTTAGAGCCTCTGTTGTTAAGAATCCGGTTCCTCTGGATAAGGAAGCTAGAGCTTTGGATAGATGGGGTAAGAAGGTGTATACCTCTTCTACTTTAGCAATGAGAGCTTTGAACTGCCAGTTTCATATGTTGAAGTATCAGAATTTCCTCCTTTCTCAGCTAAGGTCTAAAGTGGATGCTTTGGCAGAGGGCATAGAGTGTAAAGAATTGCAGGATTTAGTGCATGTTTCTGAACAGGTGGGTAAGCACTCTTTGCAATGTGGTTTTGATGCTTTACAGGCTTCTTCCAGGGTGGCTGCCACTGGTTCAGTTATTCGTAGGCACGCCTGGCTTAAGGATCAGAATTTGTCTGAGCATGTTAAGTCTAGAATTCTGGATGCCCCTTTACAGTCTGAAGTTTTGTTTGGTCCTCCTGTGGAGTCAGTCTTAAAGAAAATGGAAGACAAGGCTAAGTCTATGCAGACTGTTAAAGATTTTTGCAGGTACAACCTCCAAAGTTTAGTACAAATTGGCCGACTAAGGGGTCAACGCGGGCTGTTTTTCTGATTCTCAGTCTAGGGGTAGATCTAGGTGTGGTAGGGGCAGAGCTCAGAGTACTTTCAGGCCGAGACAATGGAGTTCGCCTGCTCAATCTGCTGGTGAGGGCAGGGGCCAGTCCTTTCGTAAACAGGCCCAATGACCTACATTTTCAGCTGCCAGATTCTTCTTGCCTGGCAGCTCCTTTGGGAGGAAAGTTGGCTCTTTCAAGCAAAATTGGCATTTAGTCACCCAGGACAAATGGGTATTGGACATTATAAACCGAGGTTACAAGTTCTATTTCCATACCATGCCTCCTTTCAAAGGCATGCCAGACGCCCTCCTCGGCAAAGGATAGAGGCAGGCAAATTTCTTTACTTCTTCAAATAGGAGCTATACAGCCAGTTCCTCTGTCAGAAGTGGGCCTAGGATTTTATTCTCGCCTGTTTCTAGTTCCAAAGAAAGGAAACACGTGGAGACCAATTTTGGATTTATCTATCCTCAACACTTACCTGGACATTCCAAAGTTCAAGATGCTGACTTTACAACAACTTTTACCTCTGTTGGGAAAAGATCACTGGATGGTTACTCTGGATCTCAAAGAGGCTTACCTTCATGTTCCTATCAGGCCCAGTTGCAGGAGGTTCCTGCGTGGGCTGGAAATTTACATCATCAGTTCTCTGCATTGCCCTTTGGCTTATCTACTGCCCAGAGTGTTCACAAAGGTTCTGGCTCCAGTGATAGCATTTTTCAGACTAAGAGGAATACAGATTTATCCTTATTTGGACGATTGCCTGATTATTGCACAAGAAAAGGACAAACTTCTTCATCATCTACAGTATGTGATGGCAGTGTTAAGATGCCTAGGGTATTCTGTGAACGAAACAAAGTCCAGTCTAGTACCCTCTCAGGACATGTGCTTTCTGGGTGTGAGACTGAATACAGCTTCCCAGATGGCCTTTTTGACCCCGGACAACAAAGAAGCCTTTCTCTTTATTTCCATCAAATGTCTCTACGGTCCAGGCTGACTGCAAGGACAGTCCTTCAAGCCTTGGGGTTAATGGCATCTTGTGTTCTGGTGCTTCCCAATGCCAAATTGCATATGAGGAAGCTTCAATGGTATCTCAAAAATGTATGGACACAGCACTGCCAAGATCTAGACACTGTCATTCAGATAATACCTTGCATTCGGAAGGAGTTTTTGTGGTGGGCTCAGGAATGTCACCTAAACAAGGGACTCTCTGTGACCCGGCCAGAGGCGAGTCAGATTCTAACGACAGATGCCTCGGACAAGGCTTGGGGAGCACACCTCAATGGAAAATGGGTGCAAAACACGTGGCCTGTCAAACTCCAACATTTGCATATCAACTTGAAGGAAATGTTAGCAGTCCAGTTTGCATTGATGGCTTTCAAAGATTTACTTCACCCAGGGCAGGTGTTGATTCAAACAGACAACACTACTGTCATGTGGTACATCAACAAGCAGGGGGGAACTCATTCTTACCCTCTTTGCAGGCAAGCGATGATTCTGTGGGAAACTGCTCTCAATCTACACCTCAATCTTCAGGCAAGGTTTCTACCAGGAGCACAGAACTCCTTAGCAGATGTATTGAGCAGACAAATAGTGGATCCTCACGAGTGGAAATTGGATCCTCATGTATTTCAACAGTTGACAGTGTTATGGGGAACTCCAGACATAGATCTGTTCGCTTCTCCACTAAATTACCAGTTGCCAAAGTTTTGCACATAAATGTTTCATCACACAGCTTGGAAGGTGGACGCCTATCATTCAGTTGGAACAATCTGCATGTATATGCCTTTCCACCTCTGCCTCTTCTTCCCAAGGTACTCTTGAAGGCCAGACAAGACAAGACAACCATGATTTTGATAGCACCGGATTGGCCTCGACAACACTGGTACCCACTACTGAGGAGCTTAGTACGAGAACCTCCATGGCCTCTGCCTTTGATTCCACCTTTGTCACAAGAGGACAGTCACTTCCTCAATGTCAAGATTCAGTCTCTACATCTAACAGCCTGGCATATTCTGTTTTAGACTCTGGAGGGTCTCAGCTTCCACAACAAGTTTTGGATGTTATTTTGGAGGCCAGGAGGCCTAGTACCAGGAAAGTTTACGCTGATAAATGGAGGAGATTTTTTATTTGGAGCAAAGGAAAGGACTTTGATGTCTCCAAACCTGATTTGAGTGTTGCTCTTCAATATCTTACTGAGTTATTGGACAAGGGTTTGTCTTTCTCCTCAATAAAGGTCCATGCTGCAGCCATTTCTGCTCACTATGATTGTGACCCTCCTTTATTCTCTCATCCTTGGTTTAAGCAATTTCTTAGAGGGGCAAAGAATATAAGACCCCTACGTAGAGCTCCTACTCCTGCCTGGGATCTCAATTTTGTGTTGGAAAAACTTACTCTACAACCTTTTGAGCCTGCAGCTACTGCCGAGTTAAAGTATTTGTCATGGAAAACTGCTTTTTTGTTGGCCATTACCTCTGCAAGAAGGGTTTCTGAATTACAGGCCCTCATGGCAGTGGAGCCTTTCCTGATTTTTCATAAGGATAGGGTATCTTTGCACTAATCCTTCCTTTATGCCTAAGGTGGTTTTTAGTGTGGCCTTAAATCAAACTATTCATTTGCCTACTTTTTATGCAAACCCCCAAAATAAAGGGGAGAAAATTTTGCATAGTTTGGATATTCACAGGCAGTTGCGTTATTATTTGAGCAGAACCAAGGAGTTCAGACAGTCTCAGCAATTGTTTCTTTTGCTTTGGGTTCACAGGGTAAACCTGTTTCAAAACAAACTATTTCTAAATGGATTGGGTTTTGTATTTCCTTCTGTTATTCCCATCATGGTAAGGAGATTCCTGCTGGAATCAGGCCTCATTCCACTAGGGCTACTGCTACTTCTGCCTTTTGGTAGCTACAAAAGACATTTTGGAGGCAGCTACTTGGAGTTCAGTGTATACCTTTTCTAAACATTACCACCTTCCTCTTTGTTCTAAGTCTAGGGCTGGATTTGCCACTGCAATTTTACAGGGCATTTTAGCGGCCCCTAATGCTTTATGATTTTCACCATCCTCCCTTTCCCGTTGCTTTGGGATTCTACACATAAGTAAGGACTGCAGCAATGTGAGATGAAGAACATAGTACAGTTTTGTACCTACCATAAATGTAGATGTTCGAAGATCCACATTGCTGCAGTCCTCCCTCCTTCCCCACTGTAGTTAGACTTGCTGCTATGCTTTAGGTGATGGTTGTTGTTGGGCATGTTTTTGGGAGGTATTCTGTTTTTGGCTGTGGCCTTTCTGGTTTGGCCTTCTGACATCTGGGGCAAGAAACCCTGACGCTCTGATGTCAGATTTGGACTACCCCATAAGTAAGGACTGCAGCAATGTGAATCTTCGAACATCTACATTTATGGTAGGTACAAAACTGTACTTTTCTTTTCACCATCCCTTGAATGCATGTTGGATCTTTTATTGGTAGTCTATTCACATTCCATTTTTTTCCTTCTGCTTAAAATTCATATGGAAGTTGAGGTGATAGAATGTTTATCGTGTGAGAAGGTTGTAATACAACAGGATCTCATTTTATACTTCTTTCTAATTGCAAAGTAACACTGCAGCTGTTTATACTACTGCCTTAATGTTTTACTATTGCTTCAAATATAGTGTAAAAAAAACTTAAATTTTAGTAATATAGTAAAAATATTTGCTAATCTTGTTCGAATGCTTGCACAGGGAACACAAATTGTTTTCTCTTGGATATTAGTTTTACTCCTATTTGACAACTTACATGTATCGCTAAATTACATGCAAGATGGCATGTATTTATTTGTTCTAAACTGCTTTACCTATTTGTTTTAGGTATGTAACAGTTTGATATTTGTTTTATAGATCACTGTTGCAATTACCATAACTCTTGGAACTTCTGCAGAAGGCCTGAGAATTTATCACCCTTCCCCCTCTGGGACAGGTATACATCCACAGTCATGAGATGTCAGTACATTCCCAGCATAGCATAAGAGTGATGTCTGCCCATGCTGTCTAATTCTTTCTTCCCACAGTGCTATATGAGTCATGCATGTGCAGCACTGTCAGTCCAACAGTTCATCCTGTTACTGCAGAGGTGGCAGATTGTGGAACCTTTTTTGCTCTGTTTTGAGGTAGTTATGCTTTTATATCTGGCAGTAGGTCAGGGACATATGCACCACTTGCACCTGAGGTAAAGAAAAGAACAACAAGTGTACTTTTGTGGTAGGTAAATACCTCACACAGCATACCATTGTCTCCTGTAGGTTGTGTTCTAATTTTAGCAAAAATGTCATGAAGGGAAGGGATATAGCTGTTCAAAATTACTTGTGAAGAGGCTTGAGGCTTTGTTCCAGCAGGTTATGATGATGTCAAGCACCCAGTAATGACAGGTCTCAGACATACCACCCAAGTAGTAGTAGTAGAATATGGCGTAGTGCCTCACAGAGAAGGAATAGTAAGAGAAAGTGGATGCAGTTTCTGTACTCGGAGGTATCAGTAAATGCTAGGAAATCTGATCCAGAAAGGCAGATTTACAGTCCACTGCCTAGGTGCCTGTCTTTTTTGAAGCATGTGCTGTTGCCCATCGGCAGGCTGCCATGTCCTCCAATCCTAGCATGTCCTCTTGAAACAAAGCTACTGCACCTACAGAGTCCAGCTTTTGTTTTGTTATCACTTAGGGCGGTATTGTTTGCTCTTGGTGCCTATGTATGGGATGACCTGTGGATGTTTGGTAGATGTCCATAGTAGATATCCATATTCTCAAGCCTTTGAGGCAGCCGCCCCCTTAAAATCCAGGACCTGGGTGTTTGTCTGTGTGTGTGTCTCTTTCTATAGTGATAGATAATGTTACTGTATGTATGTATACATATAGAAAAATAAAACTGTTCATGTGACTTATGTCAGTGCTCAAGCAGGTTCAAGCCCAGCACTGGTTTGTTGCAAAGAATTTACCGCTACTTTCAAAACCGGGGCTGGGAAACAGGAAGCGAGGTGTGTAAACCTGTTACAGTGACTTTTTCCTGGAAGATCTACTGTTATGGTAAAATTTGCATAACTATTTCTGCCATCCAAATTATAGTTTGTAGCAAACAGGTTTTTCCATTTATGCTTGAAGAGCAACCTGCAAAATATGATAACTGATTTCAACAAGAGAAGTTGCTTGAAGCCTACCCAAGGGAGGTAAAAAGGAGTATTCAGGTCCCTGACAACCTTCGAGGGCGATTTTTTTTTTCACAGAAAAAGCTTATAATTACTGTAGACAACAATACTGTAATATGATACATTTACAAAACAGAAAGCAACATATTTCCAACTTTGCAGAGAATCAGCCATTACTGAGAGTGGGCTGTGCATCACATCTTTCAACTATTGCTAGCTCGTGTTTCATGTTTATAAGTCCAGTTAGCAGATGCTTTGAGCAGGAAAGTTACATTGAATGAAAAGCTGAATCCACAGATGCTTCAACACATTATGTACAAGTGAGGCCTTCAAGAGATGGAACTGTTTGCCTTGTAATAGTTGAGTCAAATTATTTTTTGTTATTTTGTGTTTCATGAGACAGTGTGATAGTTGCATTCTCTTTTCTGTGAACTCTGAGGATAATGTAGCCCTTCTTTACATATGTTCTGTAGCTTAGAGGATGCTACTCAAAGTAAAAGGGGGTGAGGTCAATTTGATTTTGGTAACTCTCTTAGTCAGGATGACTACTGTATTGTCTGATAATGAGTATGATTTATTTTTCACAACAGCCATTACCTTTGTACATACAAGGCTTATTGCAACAACAACCAGATCAATTACTACACTGCATTCTCTAAATTCCTAAGCACTCTAAACTAGTCCCATGATAAAGTCCAGGCTGCAACTCACACAAATCATGTTCGAGTAGCAGTACAGGGATGACCAGGCAGGGTGGAAGTGAGTAGCTGGTGCTGCTGCCTAATCCACCCAGGAGGCAGCCTGGATTGCTGTGTTGGCAGTTGTCAAGGCAGTAAGAGCCAAGCTGTTTCCATGCTGTAAGCAGCGTGCAGCTTAAATGGGAGGTTGCGCATGTAAAAAAGCATAGCAGTTTTTACATGGCTACTGCATGGATGGGGATAGGAGAAGTCCATAGGATCTTCAGACTGGCCCACTCTGTAACATCTGACTCTTGACTCCAGCATGGATTGAATGGGCAGGAGGGCTCTCGCTGTGATGGAGAAATGAATGGCTCAGTTGGGTGCAAGAAGAGGAACCTTTGGGCTAATCCTGTGGACACCATAAACAAATTATTAATCATTCTCTAAGGTAGAATTTTGATTTTAATAACTTCATCTTTACTTAAGAAGTTATAAATGCTTGGAGAAAGCTGAATGAGCTAATACTGGAAAACGTTGACTAAAAAGTGGAAGAGATTTGTTTTTTGTTTTTGTTTTTTATTATGTCACCAGGTCTGTATCTTGTCTCTTCTCTGATAAAAAAAAAAGTTATTGGACTGTTTAAATGATCCTTTTTACTCAGATTTGGCGTGTTCATCATTCAAAGTTCATATCTTTGGACAAGAAAAGATAGTTGATACATGTATTCTGACGATATGGATGAAAAGTCTTGGTCTTATAAATGTATTGACATAAACTTTTATTCCAACCTGTTATATGGGGGAAAGATTGAAAATCACACACACTGCTGCAAGTATGAAATTAAAGCAATATGTATTCTACTAATCATCTTCTGCTAGCTTTTTATGCTACTCTAGAGAGATGGAAACTGTGATTTTTATCATATGTAAAGGCTTATTTCTTCCTCTTGCTGTATATCTCTGTTACTAGGCAGATATCAAGTTTAGTATGTGCTGTGGTCATCACTAATTAGAATAAAGTGCTGTTCTGCAGTACATTTATTTACATTTTCTAGGATTCAGCCTAACTGTAATTCATGTATTTTATTGTGCAAAATTCAAGTAAGAATCCGTTTAGAGAGGCAGATACAGATTCTGTGACTGTAGAAATATATGTTCTTCGAAATCTAACAACATCCCTTTCACATTTGTTATACTGAATAAAATACTTGTAGAATACAAAAAATACATAGGTCTTAATAAACTTATCAATTGCTCCAACCCTCCTCCTTCTTTCGTCTGCTCCCGTTAGGGGTCGCCACAGCGGATCATCCGTTTCCATTTCTTCCTGTCCTCTGCATCTTGCTCTGTCACACCAACCACCTGCATGTCTTCTCTCACCATGTCCATAAACCTTATCTTAGGCTTTCCTCTTTTCCTGTTACCTCGCAGCTTCATCCTTAGCATCTTTTTCCCAGTATCTTTTTCCCAGTATACTCTGCATCCCTTCTCAGCACATGTCCAAACCAACGTAATCTTGCCTCTCTGGCTTTATCTCCAAACCTTCCAACCTGGGCTAGACCCTCTAATATACTTATTCCTAATCCTGTCCACCCTCGTCACACCCAGTGCAAATCTTAACATCTTTAACTTTGCCACGTCCAGCTCTGAATCCTGCCTTTTTGTCAATGCCATTGTCTCCAACTCATATAACATAGCTGGTCTCACTACCCTCTTGTAGACCTTCCCTTTCACTCTTACTGGTACTCGTCTGTCACAAATCACTCCTGACACTCTTCTCTACCCACTCCATCCTGCCTGTACTCTCTTCTTCACCTCTCTTCCACACTCACCATTACTCTGAACTGTTGATCCCAAGTATTTAAACTCATCCACCTTTGCCACCTCTTCTGCCTGCATCCTCACCATTCCTCTATCCTCCCCCTCATTCGCACACATATATTCTGTCTTAGTCCTGCTGACCTTCATTCCTCTTTACTCCAGAGCATATCTCCACGTCTCTTCCACCGGTTCCCTACTCTCACTACAGATCATAATGTCATCTGCAAACATCATAGTCCACGGGGACAACTGTCTGATCTCATCTGTCAACCTGTCCATCCCCATTGTAAATAAGAAAGGGCACAGAGCTGATCGTTGATGGAATCACACCTCCACCTTAAATGCATCAGTCACTCCCACCGCAGACCTCACTGCTGTCACACTACCCTCGTACATATCCTGTACCACTCTTACATACTTCTCTGACACTCCCGACTTCTTCATACAATACCACAACCCCTCTGTAGGCACCCTGTCATATGCTTTCTCTAAGTCCATAAAGACACAATGCAACTCCTTCTGACCTTCTCTGTACTTCTCCATCAACACTCTCAGAGCAAACATCGCATCTGTAGTGCTCTTTCCTGGCATGAAATCATACTGCTGATCACTAATTATCACCTCCCTTCTTAACCTAGCTTCCGCTACTCTTTCCCATAACTTCATGCTGTGACTGATCAATTTAATCCCCCCGTAGTTACTACAGCTCTGCACCTCACCCTTCTTATTAAAAATCAGTACCAAGACACTTTTTCTCCATTCTTCAGGCATCCTCTCACTTTCCAAGATTTCATTAAACAAATTAGTTAAAAACTCCACTGCCATTTTACCCAAACACCTCCATGTTTCCACAGGTATGTCATCTGGACCAGCAGCCTTTCCATTCTTCATCCTCTTCATAGCTATCCTTACTTCCTCCTTGTTAATCCACTGCACTTCATGATTCACTATCCGCACATCATCCAACCTTCTCTCCCTCTCATTCTCTTCATTCATCAACCCCTCAAAGTACTCTTTCCATCTGCTCAACACACACTCCTCGCTTGTGAGTACATTTCCCCTCATTATCCTTTATCACCCTTACCTGCTGCACATCTTTACTAGCTCGGTCCCTCTGTCTAGCCAGTCGGTGCAGGTCCTTTTCTCCCTCCTTAGTGTCCAACCTTTCATACAACTCTTCATACGCCTTATCCTTAGCCACCTATCTCTTTGCCATGCACCTCATCTCCTTATACTCCTGTCTACTTTCTTCATCTCTCTGACAGTCCCACTTCTTCTTCGCCAACCTCTTTCTCTGTATGCTCTCCTGTACTTCCTCATTCCACCACCAGGTCTCCTTGTCCTCTTTCCAAACACCTTTCTAGCCATCTCCCTTACTAGCTCTGCTGTAGTTACCCAGCTATTTGGTAACTCTTCACTGCCACCCAGTGTTTGTCTTAACTCTTCCCTGAACTCCACCTTACAATTACCCTTTTTCAATTTCCACCATTTGATCCTTGGTGCTGCTCTCACACTCCTCCTCCTCCTCTTCTTGATCACCAATGTCATCCTACAAGTCACCATCCTGTGCTGCCTAACTACACTTTCCCCTGCCACCACTTTACAGTCTACAGTCTCCTTCAGACTTGCCCTTCTACATAAGATATAATCCACCTGTGTACATCTTCCTCTACTCTTGTATGTCACCCCATGCTCCTCCCTCTTGTTAAAATACGTATTCAACACAGCCATGTCCATCCTTTTCGCAAAATCCACTACCATCTGACCTTGCTCTTCCCCAAAGATGGAATATCAGATATCACGTCAAGCATTTCAGATATCAGATGTCTGATGATAAAGCTTATTTTTTGAAACCACCAAGGTGCAGTTGTCAACATATCAAATCCTGTAAAATTTTGCAGCTAGAATATTTTTTTCCTTTATTAAACTATCACTTAAAACAGTCATTACAACACTGGTTAACATTTTATCAGTTTAGAATCTTTTTTTTTCTGCATGGAGGGTACTGATGTTATTGAAACGTAGTTTTTAAAATCCAAAATGCATACCACATATGTCAGGATATGCATCCTTTCATTGTCACTGATCCTATGGAGTAGGTGTTGGTGACTCATTCATTGTAAAAGAATACCTAAAAGCCAGAACTACCAAGGAATCCTCTCTAGGTTAAAAATTAATTGTACAATAATCAATATTAATGGTGTTTGATATAATACTTTCTGTATATATCTATCTTACTGCTAATGCGCCCCCACATAGCATGAGGATTTCCTCACTAACTGCAGGATATAAAAAATCAGTGAAAATGCAGTCCTTACTTGAAGAGAGTAATTACCCTGGCATCATGCATCTCAGCTGTCTCTGATTTTGCAAAACAAGCCTTATTTTTGTCTCATATTTTGCTCCATCCTTCATAAACTACTTTAATTTTCTGGTAAATAACTGAGGTTTACAGCTGGCCAGTAATATAAGACATTAGAGTTTCATTCTTTTTATGGTCCAGGAATGCACATTGATATAAAAAACTATTGTTCTATTACCTTTAGTGAATTAGAATAATATTATAATTTGTCCCCAGTTTTGGGCCTTTGACTCCCATGTTCTGGCTTTGTCCAGAATTCTTGAGCATAAAAGGTTGTGCGGTATGCCGGACATTGAATAAACTACTCAACATCAAATATATTTGCTCAGATATTAAGTGATTGTGTTACTTAAAACAGCTGGGAACAATGACATGAAATCCACCAAAGAATGGTGATACATTACATGTTATACTTTCATACTTAGGATTTTTGTTCCCAACCCATGGCAGTACCTTTTGTAATTAACACTAATCTTGATTACTGTAATCTTTACCCTAAGAATAAAGGTTAACTTGTTCATAAGTAATTTGTCTCTTATAAACTTTACCAGTGGAGACTATAAGGTATTAAAGACGTACTTCTGATGAAAGTCTGGGACACTCTTAAGTGACCTAAGTAAGTCTGCTCAGGATATTGTGAGTTTTATGATTGTATCATCTTTTGCATCAAAAAACACACCCCGGTAAAACAAATGCATAGGTAAATTCAGCAAGAGACCCCTTTGGTAGGATCAGAAAATTGAGCTACAACCGAGAAAAGAGATTACTTTTGAGAATAACCTTTTTGTAAAAATTAAATGATAGTATATTCTGTCAAAGAAGACGAGGTTTGAGTTACACTGATGTTTGTTGCATTTTGGGAGCATGATTTGTATCAAGGTATTGCCTTTTCTCTGTGATGTTACAAATTGGGAGTTTGGCTTCTCATAATGGTTGAAACTGAGATGGCAGAGATGCATCCTTTGTACAGTTCACCTTTCGTCAAAGGGAGCAGATGGCATTGAGAATGGGAGTATGATTTTGTAGGAATCAAGGGCAGATGGAACATTCAGCATATTTATTGGGACAGAGCTATAGATAGCTGAGGGCAATATACCATGCATTTAGGCTGCACCTTTGATTTTGAGGTGCAGTACTTCCATTTAATCATTTGTGCCATACATTTTCATTTCTTAATTGTATTAATACAAAAAGTAAAATATTTTTGGGGGAGGAGTTGAGCCCCGACAGTACAGTTCTAAGGACAGTTTTTTAAGCTTTATGTGTTTGGAGAAAAAATACACTTGCAGATCTATCAAGAACAAGTAGACTCTATAATCAGCCAGTGTACATAATCCAGAAGTGAACCACATATGCTGGAACAACCAGGCAGCAGTGCTAACTCCACTGCATGAGCATACTTTACATGTGATGAGGTTAATTAGTATATTTAATCTACAAAAACATGCTGGCGAATTAGCTGCTCTGAAATTCTTCACAAATTTCTCTCTGCTTTTGTCCTTAAGGTCTGAATCATTAGGGGAAAAATACCGGCAGATGATCAGTTCACTGAGTCTGTTAATCCTTGCTTCATGCTGCAGGAGATAATGCCATGACTGAGTGAGACAGGCTGAGCTCAAGTAGTGGCTTGGGCACTGGAGAAACTGGCTGTAGAAGATGGGAATAGGTTCCAGCTGCCTGCTTACCCATCCTGGTGAGGGAGGGCAGCTTGGCCCACTGCACGACTGACACCTAAAAGAGTGCGTCTGAGGCAGTGAACAGCTATGGGGACAAGGACTTTGGTAACAGACAGCGTATGTAATATGCTGTACAGTCTGGGAAGTATGTGCAGGTGTGGGTGTATGTAAGTATCTGGGACCAGTACTATAGCAATTACATACCAAAAACTGCCACAGGGGTAGGGTTAGGCTAGTTAACAAAAGTCCTCTCCCTGTCCTTGGTGTATTTGTGAAGTTCCCTATCATAGGGATAGTCATGATTTGTCCTTAAATGTGAGTAGCTTTGGTCTGTGGGAGGTAGGGTTGCCACCTCTTCAAATGGCCAAAGTGGGAAATTTTTTGTACAAACATCAGATTTTACAGGCCGGCACATACCCACGGTCAGTACAAAGGTTAGAATATAACTTTTTTGCCTAAATAAAAGCTTATTCTTGTAGCATTTTAGTTGCTTATTCTGTTTCTTATGACATCTAGGTATTTTAGATACAGAATAACTGTTTTATGCAACTATTACACAAAATATAGGAAATCATTTTGTCCTAAAATCTCAGGACATTTGCCATTTTTACAATTTTTTGTCAGGACACAACTGCCCAAAGAGGGACTGTCCCTCGCAAAGTGGGACAGGTGGTAACCCTAGTGGGAGGGAGGGGAAACAAGAGAGTGGGTATTAAACTCCCTTTATGGCTTCCTTGGATGATTATCTCTATGTTATGTTTTCACTTCTGTGAGGAAACAAATGGACCAAACATCTGTGGAAGGAGGAGGATGGCTGGCAGGAGCAAGAGGGAAGAGACCCAGAAAAAAGTACAGTGCTGAAGATAAAATACATTACTAATATATGAAAAAACAATTACTTTGTTTTACTTGCAATGTCAAACAAAAGCATCTGGCTTCTTTACCCAGCTCTGTGACACAGATGAATAAAGCCTGACTGCACCTGAGATTACCTGTGGTTTGGCACAGGAGCTGCAGGGACTGGGCAGGGGAGGATAAGAGTGAGCATCCAGTGCTGCCTTGTCCATCCTGGGGGTAGGGAGGCAACATGGCTTGCTGCATTACTGACACTAGTTGGAATGCAGCTATATTGTCAGTAGCAAGTACAGCTTAGCATGTCCCATTACAAGCAGTGGACCACTTTGGGATAGGACAGTCAGTGGGATCTGATACTAAACACCTTCACTGAAGAAAGAATGGGTTGGAGGGCTCTTACTTAAGTGGAAAAATAATGGGTTAGTTGAGAACAGGAAGGAGAGCCATTTGGCAAATCCTGCAATCTAGCAAAAAAAAGAAAAACTGGCCGCTTTCTATGTAATGGCTAGTTTTGGGACCTTAGTAGGACAAAAGTTTACATCTTCCCGGTCATTGACTGGGAGCACAAATCTTAGAACAATGTTTGAACTTGTGTCATCTGTACATGTTTTAAATGGAAGGAGTGCAGTGATTATGAAGTAATTCATAAAAAGTAACTACATAAGTGCTGCATAATAAAGCAGGGGAGCTTAATTTCACAGAAAATTAGACTGAATCTTGCATGGGCTTTTGTACAACTGGTGAAGGCAGTGTCACTGTAAAACCAGCAAACTGAGATCTTGTAAATAGTGGTGGGAGACCTGCTCAGATTTAGTTTTAATTAAATTGGGGTATTTTAATGTGTGCAGTTGTGACATGGTAAAGGTAGATTCCCAAATGCATGCATATCAGTTTCATGTATTGTTTTGTTTTACATATAAATTTTTTTATCGTTGGCCAACCATGGGCTTTTGTTTTTCTGTACTGTGTACCATAAACTGCCTGTGTTCAATGACATGACCTTTCATACCATTTTTGATGTTCCTGTTTGAGAAAAGCGAATCTACATGTTGCTTCTGACCCTGCCACACTGGATGTGTCTCCCAGTTAAACTGGATTTCTCCGTGTACATTTCTAGAATTGTATGATAAATGGTAATATAACAGGTGGTGTGATACTGTGTCTGCTAGTGATGCACTGGTGTTATTCCTCAGACTGCTTCTACCAGTGCTATGTCTCAGTTATCTCTGTTTTGACAGTGTTGCGATTCCTCAGAGTTCCCTGTTGTATTATCACATTTGAATAAGTCTTGCCGCATGCATGCAGATGTCTGCATGTAACTTTTAATTACTACATTTTTTTGACAATTTAAACCAAGTGCTTTCGCCTTCGTCATCATATTGAGCTTATGCATGCATTTCACTTTCTTAAAAGACTGATAATCAAACTTGCCCAGATAATTACTGGTTTGCATGGAATGATACCGGGGTAACTTTTAGCAGCAGAAATTTTAGGTACATTCATGAGCAGGCAAGGATATAACTAGGCATACTTGGAGTGCCTGAATGAGTACATTTTTTTCTGAGCATCTCTTGGAAACTTTATTAATGTTTAGAACTGACAAATTCTTACATTATGTAGCTATGTAAAACATGCTTGTGTGACAGAAATGCACATTTAAAATAGACATTTTGTGATTATAAGTGGTAACAGTTGAAAAGTGTTTCCTTTCTTTATATGTCTAGAAGTACCATTTTGAAAGTTGAGTACATTTTTAAATGACGTGTAATGGGGACATTAGGTGTGAGTACAGAATATACATTTCTGTCTACACTTCTCTTTGAGGCATGCAGTTTATGTAGGGCTTAGCAGAGCTGTAACACAGGATATCAAGAGATTTATATTAAATGAAAAATGAACTTTATGTTCTTGTTTGAGGCAGTGTGTATATATGAGCTGTTTAAATGGGTAGCTGAGCACAAACTCTGTTTTACAATGTGGAGGTAGAACATATGCTGTTTAAACCAGAGTCTTTCAGAGTGTGTTTGTCTAATAGAATGCTAATTTACCAGGCCATACCCAAGCTAGTGGGATTAGTGGAAACAGAAGGTGTCACCTGGACAACATTGCTGTTTAATTCGTCTTGTAATGTTTGTGAAATAAATTGAGGTAACCTGGGGACTCCATTACCACATTCATTGGTAGATAGGAATATACTGTCTGTTTACAATCCCTTTTTGAGTCACCTGCAAAAACCATGTGATGTGTGCTGTGTCAGAAGCAATCCTTTTGAAATGCTTTTAGCATCTTTCAGAATCCTGCTGTTTCAGAGTTCTTATTCTGTAGTTAGCAATGCTGTCCTTGTCTCACCTAGCAGTATATTTTCCTAAGATTATGAAATAATTAAAATGTCAGTGAAAAAGTTATACTGAAAGCAGAGAGCTCTGTCAAGAAAAATATACTTCATTTCCTTAGCTTTCCTATCCAGAATGATGGAAACTTACTTGACATGTTATTAGAAGCTGGAAAATGACTGCACATTTATTTATTTATTTTTATTTTACATTTGTTGACCGGGAAAGTCCGACTGGGTATATGCCAATTTTCAGCAGAGGCCCAGGGAGAAAAGCTCCATATATTCAGACATGAGATTTACATAATATAAGAGTACAATCTAGCATATCAGATGAAAAAGGAAACAGTATAATTATAGTAAAGACACAGTTCAACAGGAGAAATGACCTATATGTCAGACTATAATATCACAAGGAAGGCTCCATATATTCAGACAAGCAAAATTTCACATAATATAAGAGTATAATCTAGCATTTCAGAGGGGAAAAAAAACAGCGTATTTATAGCAAAGACACAGTCTGACAGGTAATGACATATGTCAGAGTATAATAACAATATAAGGTACAGGACATTTGCCTAGTAGTATTAATTTCTCACATAGAGAAAAGAGTAAACCTCGTACTGCAATCATCTGCTAGTTAAAGGATATGAAATACTGATAACCTGTTGACAGCTAATAGTAGAGATGGCAGCTAATTAGTGGTACAGGAGAAAGGGGGGGTTAGTTGGGGTATGGACAAGGACATAGCCAGTGAGATTTTAGGTGTGCTTTAAGAGCATTTTTGAAGAGACTGCTGGAAGGGAGGGTAGTTATGGCAGTGGGAAATGAGTTCCAAATTTTGGATATGGAGTAGGAGAATAGCGCTTCCCCTGCAGAGTTGTTGGGTTTGGTGACTTGGAGTAGATTTTTGTTGCAGGAGCGCAGGGGTCTGGATGATTGGTAGGGTTGGAGAAGTGTATGAAGTGAGGGAATTTTAAGAGGGTGGTTTACAAGTTTATGAGCAAAGGTAAGTTGGGTTAGGTGTAGAAGTTGAGGGAGCTCAAGCCAGTCTAGGTTTCTAAGGGAGACACAATGGTGACTGCGGTGGGAGTTCCTTGATGCCAAGTTTGCAATTTTATTGTAGCAGGCTTCGAGTTTCTTTAGGTCTGATTGTTGAAGATTTGTGAGTATGGGTGATGCATAGAGTAGGGTTGAGATTAGTTGGGAAGTTGCAATAGAGATTCTGGCTGGTTTGATTAGGTATTGTTGGTTTCTATACAAGGCACCCAGTTTTTGTGGACTTTTTTTTATTGAGAGTGATATGTGAGTGTCAAAGTTGAGTTTATTGTCAATCTGTACATCGAGTAGCTTAGTGTGGGCTGTTGGTGAGATGAAAGTTTTGTCTTTGGCAGGTATGTTGAAATGGGGGATGTTCGGGGTAGATTGAGGGTTGAAAGATGAGGAGTTTGGTCTTATTTTGGTTGAGGTGGAGTTGAGAATTTAATAACCAACTTTCAACAGACGAGAAAGATGCTTGAGTGATCTATTGTAGTTCTGTTAGAGTTGGAGCTGAGGAGATGAGAGTGGTGTCATCTGCATACTGTATGAGAGAGGCATGTTTGGTGGTGGTGTGCAGGTCATTGGTAAAAATGGAGAAAAGCAAGGGGCCAAGGATGGAGCCTTGGAGAACCGCGAGAATAACAGGGAGGCGAGGGGATAGATTGTTGTGCCAGACAACTGACTGCTGGCGGCCGTGTAGATAGCTGTGGAACCAACTGATGGCAGGTATGGAAAAAGAGAGGTTGGAGAGTGCAGAGAGTAGAAGATCATGTGATACAATATCAAAAGCCTTTGATAGGTCAAGAAATACAGCAGAGGAGAAAAGGCCATTGTTTTTATGTTGGAGAATGGTGTTAGTGAAGGAGAGCAGAGCAGTTGTGGTGCTGTGTTTGAAACCATACTGTGTGTAGGAGAGGAGATTATTGTCTAGGAGATAATTGGAGATCTGTGAGTTGATACATTTTAGAGTATCTTGGAGAGAGGCGAGAGGATGGCAGTGGGACAGTAGTTGGAGATGTCTGTTGAGGGGCCGCCTTTGTGTAGGGGTATAATGTGGGATATTTTCCATAAGGTTGGCACATAGGACTCCGATATGGAGTGGTTGATTAATATGGAGATGGGATAAGCTAAAACATCAGCTGCAATTTTTAGGTATTCTGTGGGCAGGTTGTCATCTGCTAGTCTTGTGGGTTTAAGTTTTGTTAGTAGTTTTTTATGTTGGAGGTGGGTACTGTGTAAAGGAAGAAGGGAGGGAGGGGTGGAGTTGGTTTGGGTGTGGAGGGTGTTGATGTAGGGAAGTGTTTTTTAGTTAGGGATAGAACGGTCTCTGTAAAATGTTTGTTGAAAGAGTCAGTTGTGCTGAGAGGGGTGGTTGGTCGTGGGATGTTTACCTTCACTGGGCAGAGGATAGAGTTAATTGTGGGCCAGAATTGCTTTGGGTTGTTTTGGGGGGAGTTTAGGGATGTCTGATAGAAAAGGGCTTTGTCTGCTTTTACTTACTTTTTGACTGTTATGCAGTTCAAGGAATAGTTGCCTATCTGAGGGGTTTTTGGTTGTGCGCCATTGTTCCCATATTTTATCCCTGGATTTCATAAGGTCTTTGGTGTTTTTTTGTAGCCAGGGGGATTTTTTAGTTCGGATTTTGGTGCATCTTTGGGGGGCATGGGAGTTAAGAATGTTGAGGAAAGTGCTGTTAAAGTAGTGGACTGCTTCATCTAGGTTGAGGTATTTTAGGGGTGACAAGTTTATTTTTTGTAGGGAGGTGGTGAAGGAGCTTGAGTTGAATTTAGCTTTGTAGCAAATGTGTCGGTGGACAATGGGTTTGCTGCTATTTATGTGGTGTTTTAATAGGAAGGTTGGGGAGTGGTCACTTAGGGGGAGTCAAGTAAGGAGCCTGCCAGGTAAGAGTGAGGATCTTTGTTGACTAGGGCCCAATCAAGAATGGTGTGATTATTGGGTTTTTATTTATCCTGGTTGGGGATTGTATAAGCTGTGAGACGCCATGGAGATCTAGGTGGAGTGCTGGGGGTTTACTATTGCAGGATAGCCAGTTGATGTTAGTCACCGAGTATGATGGTTTCTTCGGGTAGGGAGAGTTTGGCCCAGTTTAATAGGTTTTCAAGGGGGGTATATTTTGGCCTGGAGGGAAGTAGCAGCCTATTAAGTTGATTGCTTTCTTAGGATTTAATTTTATGGTAGCATGGATGATTTCTTCCTTGTCAAGCTGGGGAGCTGACTGGGTGAGAATTTGGATATTGAGGTGATGTTTATACATCAGTGCCACTCATCCTTCTTTTCTGGATATTCTGTCTTTGCGGAGGATGTTATATCCAGGTGGGAGTATTTCTTCACTTTTGCTAGATTAAATTTGAGTACAGCTGGGGTGGGAGGGATTTGGGGTAGGGAGGAGTAGAGCAGTGGGCGTAAAGGTGGGGTTGGCTAAAGAGGGTTTCAGGTGGGGACAGCATTGGTCTGATTGAGTGTGTGTGCTACCCTACATATAAGGAAGGTTGAACACATACACTGTTCTTTGCAGGGTAATGTTAATGGGAGTAAGTCAGCAGAAACCCAAGATTACCCAAGTAGAAATAAAGATTTAAAGTCCTGCAAGGAAAATACAAGGGGGGGGGGTGCAGGTCCTAGAGTGCAAGTCTCAGAATGGTATTGTACAAAGTACAAAGTGTCAGGAATACAAAGATATTTAAATGTAAACCTACACAGGGTGCTTGTAAGACACCAGAAGATAAACTTTTAAAGTATCCCGTTTAACTGAGAGGCAGCTTGCAGATAGGTCCAAAGAACAGGAATCAGCACACTGTTGCAGTATAACTCTAAGTAGCTGGTAGGTAGAGTAAATTTAGACATACACTCATCTAGGACACCACAGTAGTTAAATCCAGCAGGGAAGATTTTAGATTTAAAGATCTGAAACACCTGAAACAAGTCTTGTATTTGAATGGATTCCTAGATTGTGTTGAGTACAGTTGATACAGAGAATATTTTAACTGGCTGTTGTCGGACAGGAGATCTTTCAGCTTTTCCATCATGCTTTGCTTTTCATTGGTAGGAAGAAGTTTTATCTGCATCAAGAACAGCTGAGACAGTAGTGTAGTTCTGGGAAGGTCACAGCCTACTGTATATAAAATCATGGATTTCCGGCAACAAGTAAGAATGTTGTGTACCCACATCTGCCCTACCATGTCAGTTGGTTGTAGATTTCTACAGTCCATTTTTTCGGGCCCTTCCTTCTCAGTTCCTCTGTGCATTACACATTTGTTCTTTCTTGGAAGATGAGAGGAATTTTGATTACCCAAGGACAACATGCAGCAACAATGTGTGCATACCTGAGCTCACAATTGTGCACAGGACCACTGAGCATCTGCCCCATTCTATTTGTGGTACACATATCTGTGGGAATGTCACTCCCCAGTCTCTGCTAGAGATGACCTTGACAGCAAACACTCCTACTTAAGGAAGGGGAGCTGACATCAGTCAGTTGATCATCCCTTCCCAGCTGACTCTGTCAGTGACTTTTTTTTAACAAACATCTTTATTGTATTATCACTTTTGGCGTAGGCAATCATGCATTTATATAAATGAAAAACCATATTAACATATTTTCAGATGTTCTTCGTGTTTCACTGTTGCAGTCATTACATTTGGGTAATCTGCTGGCAGGTTGCCCTCAGTCGGCCTGAATAACAAAGTCTTGGGTCCTGCGTCGGTTGCTGTCTCCTCTTCCATGATGTCAGGTTGTCAGGGATATAAAACGTGCAGCCGACGCCATTTTATTTAGTCTTTCCTGCCGCACGGTGCCCGAAGCCGAAGCAGTTCGCAAGTGCCGGTCGGCTGACTCCTGAAATTTTCACATTCGAGTTTCAGAACCGAAGTCTTCAAACTAAAGCCAAGTACCCTGTTGGGGAAGCTTTTTCTTGCTCCTCCCCGATGTCAGTAAAAGTTAATAATTGCATTACTTGTGGGAAGCAAATACCTCATAAGGATTTTCATTTGTACTGTATCCCTTGCCTAGGCCCAGATCATAATGTGCCTTTTGTCGGTTTTGTGCTAGATTTAACCAACGCACTGTTAAACGTCAGTATATTTTTGCTTCTAAATATTTTGGATCAAGATTTAATTATCCTGAAATGTCGTCTGTTAGCAGTCCGACTACCGGAGTTCACAAAAAACGCAAAGAAAAAGACAGAGACAGACAGTCGAGGTCCAAAACCGACGAAACTTCTCCTAAGCCAGTCGCCGGTACTCAGTGAGGCGCTTTCGCAGATCCTGATACCCGCTACTTTTGAGTCACAGGCCTCTGCCGAGACCCATGTGGAGTCCAGTATGCCATGAGATTTTCATAGTATTGAACCCGCGGATGTCTCTTCATTGGATGGGTCTGGAGCCGCTGAGCAGGCACCGGCTTCTTTGGGTGTTTTCAGGCCTAAACATTTTTATATAAAACCGATGCCAGCCTCAAAAACAAGATCAAAAACATCCTCTATGTCTAAAAAACAGACGCATGAGCCACGTGCTCAGGGCCCTATGCCTAAAAAACAGATGATTAAAATGGCTGAGGACTTAATTACCTTGATAAGGGGTTCCCAACCCCCCCCCCCACTGCGAAGAGGCCTAGGCAAGGCACTGATAATGAATCTTCAGATCATGTTTCCATTTCTTGTGATTCCTCTTCTGATCAGGAATTTTCTATTCCTATTCCACCCTATGAGGATTCTGATGCAGAAGAATCCATCCCATTTGCATCTCCTCCTGAGGATTACTCTTTTGGAGAAACTTTGCATACTTTAAGGGAACATTTTCACTGGGAGAGTCAGGACTTCTCTGAATCCAAAAAGGGGTTTAGGGATTTCCTTCTTCTTCCTCAGCATAGGCCTTTGGCAATACCTCCTGTATTAGACATTGTCAATGATGTGTTTTCGGAATGAAGCATGGCTCCTGATTCCCTACTTCCGGCTCCTAGTAAGCCAGACAGATATTTCAGGGTTCCTGACTCCCACAAATTTCTAT
This sequence comes from Protopterus annectens, assembly GCF_019279795.1. Classification (NCBI taxonomy): domain Eukaryota; kingdom Metazoa; phylum Chordata; order Ceratodontiformes; family Protopteridae; genus Protopterus; species Protopterus annectens. Next base: position 218,606,074 of record NC_056745.1, read on the forward strand.
TCAAAAATCCTGCTGCTGATCCTGAGACTATTTCACAGGGTCCCAAAGGTGTTAAGGCCTGTACAGCCAAAAATCCTACCCCCTCTGATAGAGATTCTGGGGCGCTGGATAGATGGGGAAAGAAGGTTTATACGTCTGCAACCTTGGCAATTAGGGCCTTAAACTGCCAGTTTCATATACTTAAATATCAACAGCATGTTATGGTCTTACTGAAACAGAAAATGATGTTGATTTCTGATTGTGTAGAAAATAAAGAATTACAGGAATTATTGCATTCAGCAGAACAGGTTGGAAAGCATACTTTCCAATGTAGTTTTGATTCCTTGGAGGCCTCTTGCAGGGCTGCAGTTACTGGATCTGTGATTAGAAGGCATGCCTGTCTCAAGGAGCAAAATTTACCTGATCATGTTACAGCTAAATTGTTGGATGCCTCCTTGCAGCATGATACACTGTTTGGTAATAAGGCAGAAGATGTTTTAAAGAAAATGGAAGACAAAGCTAAATCGATGCAAACTGTAAAAGATTTCTTGCAAGTGCAGCCACTCAGGTTCAGTAGGCACTGGACTACTAAAAATTGGTCCTTTCCTGTGTCCAACAGAGCCACTCAAGGCAAATACAGGCGCTCAAAAGGCTCCAGATACCAATCACAGGGATGTCCTTCATGGATGCATCTGCAGTCATAACAAATGTTCTTACAGGTCAAAGCAATAGGGTGTCTCCACCTCCAAATCTGGAGGAAACAAAGCAAAACCCTACAGTAAACGGTCTCAATGACTTCCCTCTACCTTCACCAAGCACTTATCTTTTGGCAGCCCCCTGGGGGGAAAACTAGCCCTTCATGCTCAAAATTGACAGTTAATTACCCAGGACAAGTGGGTATTAAACATAGTATCCCAGGGGTACAGATTTCATTTCCATACTTTGCCAATTCCAAACGGTTTGCCAGATCTGCCACAAAATCAGTGGGCAGAGGCTCAGAAAGAAGTTATGTCCCTCATGGATATGGGGGCTATTCAGCCAGTACCAGAATAGGAAAAAGGACAAGATTTTTATTCAAGGCTGTTCCTGGTACCCAGAAAAGACAATGCCTGGTGTCCAGTACTGGACTTATCGATTTTGAACACGTTCCTGGACATTCCAAAATTCAAAATGCTGACTTTACAACAGCTACTGCCTATGCTGGGCAGGAATAATTGGTTAGTGAGTCTAGACTTAAAAGAGACATACCTGCATATCCCAATAAGGGAATCATGCAGAAGATACCTCCGCTTCAAGGCAGGTTTTTTGTATTACCAATTCTCTGCACTGCCCTTTGGCTTATGTACTGCGCCTAGGGTCTTTACAAAGTGCCTGGCACCAGTAATTGCATTCTGCAGACAAAGAAGCATACATATTTATCCTCATCTGGATGACTGTCTCATTCAAGCAGAGGACAAGGACACTCTTCTTCAACATCTGGCGTTTGTAAAAAGGATTCTAACATGGCTAGGGTACACAATAAATGGAAAAAAAAATCTCAACTGGTACCCTCTCAAATAATTACATTCCTGGGTGCAAGCTTGAATACAGCTCCCCAGATGGCTTACCTTATGCCAGACAAACAAAGGCAACTGACAACATACTTCAAACAAATGGCAACAAAAACCCAGTTATCTGCAAGACAAATTCTGCAGGCTTTGGGGTTCATGGAATCCTGCATTCTAATTTTATATGCAAGACTGCATATGAGGAAACTACAGTGGTACCTAAAAGGTTTATGGAGTCAACATTATCACAGTCTGGAAACAATGATTCCTCTCATTCCCCGCCTACAACAGGAGTTTCTTTGGTGGGCAGAGACATGTCACCAAAACAAGGGACTGTCATTCACTGTACCCCCTGCCACCCAAACCCTAACTACAGACGCATCAGACTATGCTTGGGGAGGGCCCACCTGGCGGGGAGATGCCTTCAGGGCAAATGGAGCCCAAAACAAACACATCTGCATATCAACTAGAAAGAGATGCTAGCTGCACAGAATGCTGTGACAGCCTTCAAGGGCTTACTTCATCCAGGACAACTACTGATAAAGACGGACAACACCACGGTTATGTGGTACATAAACAAGCAGGGGGGGTACACATTCCTACCCCCTTTGCAGACTAGCCATGGCATTGTGGAACACAGCTTTGACTTACCAAATACATCTTCAAGCTCAATTCCTGCCAGGAAAACAAAATACTCTGGCAGACGACCTAAGCAGAAATCTTATGGACCCGCACGAGTGGAAACTGGATCCACAAATCTTCAGCATGTTAACACAGAAATGGGGGAGCCCAGACATAGATCTATTTGCCTCTCCCCAAAATTATCAACTGGACAAATTCTGCACAAGAACTTATCACAGAAAAGCATGGAAAGTGGATGCCCTATCCTTCAGTTGGAAAAACCTATCAGTCTATGCCTTTCCCCCTCTCCCTCTTCTCTCCAAGGTCTTACTAAAAGTCAGACAGGAAAAAACAAAAATGATCCTACTTGCTCCGGACTGGCCTCGCCAGCACTGGTACCCAATTCTAAGGAATATGTCTCAACTTCCTCCTTGGTACTTGCCTCAAATACCTCATCTACTGTCTCAGCAGAACAATCAAATTCTGCACACCAGCTCCAAACTCTGAACCTTGCAGCATGGCTGATCATTTAATTATTCAAACAACACCTCTCAGTAAATCTGTGATGGATGTCATTTTGGAAGCCAGAAAGCCTAGTACTAGAAAATCTTATGCTCATAAATGGAAGAGATTCTGTGCTTCGAACCAAGCACAAGGAACGGACACAGCAAAGTCCAGTATCCCTCAGATTTTACAATATTTGACTGAGATTCTTGACAAGGGCCTATCTTTTTCATCAATAAAAATCCATGCTTCTGCCATCTCGGCTCATTACAACACAGAGCCCCTCTTTTCTCATCCTCTGCTTAAACAGCATCTTAGAGGGGCCAAAAATTTAAGGCCTCCCAGAAGATCACCAGCTCCTCAACTTTGTGCTGGAAAAACTCACCCTGCCTCCTTTTGAACGAGCAGCAACTGCGTATATAAAATTTCTATCTTGGAAAACAGCTTTCCTCTTGGTAGTCACTTCAGCAAGGAGGGTTTCAGAACTACAGGCTCTCATGGCTGTGGAGTCTTTTATTACATTTTACCTGGACAGGGTGTCCCTCAGGACCAGTCCATCTTTTATGCCTAAGGTGGTATCCAGTGTGGCTCTTAACTAGACAATTCACCTGCCAACATTTTACCCAAATCCGCAGAACAAGGGGGAGCGGATTCTACATTCATTGGATGTACACAGACAACTAAGATTCTACTTAAACAGGACCAAATCTCTAAGAAAGTCTGAGCAACTACTGGTGGCATTTGCTGCAGGATCAGAGGGGAAGGCTATATCAAAGCAGACTATTTCTAAGTGGATAAGCCACTGCATTCGTTTCTGCTACTTGCACCATGGTAAACCTGTGCCCAAGGGGATAAAGTCACATTCCACCAGGGCTGACTCTACCTCAGCAGCTTTTCTCAGAGGGGTTCCAACCAAAGACATTCTAGAGGCTGCTACTTGGAGCTCTGTTCATACCTTCACAAAGCATTATCATTTGCCTCTCTTCTCCAAATCCAGGGCAGGCTTTGCCACTGCAGTTCTGCAGGGCCTTATAGCCGCTCCTATTGCTATTTAGTTCCATCCACCCATTCATAGTTTTGGGATTCTACCCAAATGTAATGAATGCAACAGTGAAACACGAAGAACATAGTACAGTTGTGTACACTTACCGTAAATGTAGATGTATGAGTGTATTCACTGTTGCAGTCCGGGTTACCCACCTGCCATCCCCCTTTTTCGATACCTTTTTCTTTCCTTCACTATATTCTAAAGCCTTTGTGGTGTATTTGCTTTTAGATGAAGGTAAAGTTTATGTTGCTAAAAGTGCATTTACATATATTTCTGTTTATTTATACATATATATACTTTTGCTCCCCATTTGGGGGGCACCTGATATCTGGGGCAAGAAAAACTGAATAAAATGGCGTCGGCTGCATGTTTTGTACCCCTGACGTCATGGAAGAGGAGACAGCAACCGACGCAGGACCCAAGACTTTGTTATTCAGGCCGACTGAGGGCAACCTGCCAGCAGATTACCCAAATGTAATGACTGCAACAGTGAATACACTCGAACATCTACAGTTATGGTAAGTGTACACAACTGTACTTTGTAGTACTTATTTGCTCAAGCTGTTCAAAGCTGCAGTGAGAGGCCTTCTGCCATTTGCTCTGCTGTGATACTGGAAAAAGATAAGTGCTTATTTTCAGCTGTTTCTGCACTTCTGTTTTACTGTATATCTGTGTAATCTGTGCAGCTGTTTTTTTGTCCTACTTACCCACCCAGCTCTTGTGGTGGTCTTAAGTCTAGGTGGCTTTGACTTGCCTGCCTGTAGTATAAAGTTGATACAGGGCACTGCCCCCAGTCACATTACATCAACTCATTCTACTGTTTATAGTGAAAACTTAGTAAAGGCTTACCCCTTTAGCTTCTGAACCTTGAATTATCTCATTATCTTTGTCTCTTCACTTTGTACTAAAAAAAAAAAAAAAAAGCTATACCTCTTTTTACTTCATTTTGCCATTTGTGCTTAGGAATTCAACTGCATTTAGTTTGCCATATTTATTACACTGCATTATTTGTGCTGTCTTGTTACTGTCATGACTTGTGAGCTACTGTTTCAAAGCAATCTACTGATTAACTATATTTCATTGCTATCTACTGCAATTCATTACTATTTAACTGCATTTTGTTGCTGTTTAACTGTATTTTTTATACTGCGAGTTCTATTCTTTTGACTATAAATGATTAATCTGTGCTTCATTGTGAGTTTTTTCTTACTGAGCTCTTAACCTTAAAATTGAGTAGCATAGTCTAGATACAGGTCTGTGGCATCCAGAGCTTCAGCTGCACGGTTTTTAACCCTTTTTGAGGTATTACAGGTACAAATTTTCCCTTAGTAGTACTTCTGTTATCATCTAGTAGTACTACTCGTAGACCTTCCTCCTTTTTTACCCTCTTAGCTCTTGCAGTTTCTGACAAGTAGGGATGGACAATTTCCTGAACATTCTCTTGCCAGTCTGGTTGATATGGGCATCCTGAGACAGTAAAGCAACTACCTCAAGTACACGGACAGCCCTCTACTACTACCACCTAGGAACACAATTTGTGAGAGATGCAAATACATCAAGCACCTAGTATCATTGCTATCTCCCCCACAAACCAGTATATCTGGCATTGAGAAAGTCTGCAACACACACACCACCCACACCTACACAACACACTCCCACATATGCGGAGGCCCTCAACAAAAACATACCCAAATAAGAGACCGCCAAGGCATAAATGCATGCAAACGTCACTGCCCACCATACCACACACGGTCCATGCACCTGTGTCTCACAGCTACTAAGGCCTAAACATAAACCCAACATATTGGTCATAGGAGACTCCATTGTGAGACACACAGATGTGCCCCTCACCAGGCTGGATAAGGTGAAAGTCACAGTTAGTTGTTTGTCGGGTGCCAGAATCCGCCATATTACCAATGCACTCAAATCTGTCAACAGGAACTGTTATGACTCTGTCATAATCCATGTTGGAGTGAATGACTTGAGATGTACCTCATTGGACTATATGATGATGTATATCTTTTCTAATAACTCTCGAATAATTTCTGCTACTAATTACTTAATTTCCTGTTTTTTAACAGGTAGATGAGAAAGTGTCAGTATCTCATTTTTACTTCATTAACTTGCATTTTTATCCTAGCTTTCTTTAGTGCATGATCTGAAATAGTTATTGGATGTGCTTTGAAGCTTCCAATTGAATACACATGCTCCTGCGAAATATAAATTCTACCCAGTCTAGCTCAGTTATTGTACCTTTGGAAATAATATGTAAATTCTGTCCCAAGTTCTTACTAACAAATTCATGTTTTCTGTACTATTTTCTTATTTCTTCAGGTATGTGCCCTATTTGTTACATTTTTCCTTCTAACCCCTCAATGCATCATCACTATTGAAAATCAAGTTTCATTCTCCCAAGTATAAATAAAATTCCTTGCTGATTATTTCTCCCAAAGTTTTAAGTTCCTTAATGGCATTTTTTGGTGGACTATAAATACATGCTACCATTATCCTCCCGATACCTCCTTTACTACCACAATATCTGTCATTATTGTCTTTTTCCCTCTTCTTTCATTGTCATCCCCTCCTCGCAATCAGTGTTATTACATCCCTTTTCCTTTGTCCCTGACATTCTGCTGAATATCCATCCTGAAATCTTTTCGTTGTCAAATGCACATGCTGTTTTCTTTCCAAATGTGTCATCTTCATTGCTATTTGCACTCTGCATTTCTTATATTTAACTAAGTACTCTTTTCTTTTTGTCTATACCTCTAAGATCATTTACATTCCAAGACAATCTGGGTAGACTAGCCATTATATGATGAAAATGTATTGTTCCCACCTACTACATGCTACAGTTTTTTGAATGTGCATTTCCAGCTTTTGTTTTACATGCTTACACTGATGTTTGTCAGGTGATTTTATATAGTTTCTTCTCATTTTCATTTAAACCCATGTTATATTTTCAGGACTCTCTGTTTTAATGAAAACCCTCAAACAAAAACCTAAATGTAGTTTCAGAACAACTGATCCCCTGTTAACTTGGAACAAACACACAAAGCTGTGTATATGTTCAGCAACTGAAGTTTAACCCACCAAATAGGAGTAACTGTCCCAAATTAGAAGCTGCATCCTCATGCATTAACTAATCTAAAATTAAGATTACCCATGCTAAATTGCATATTACAGCCTGTTTTCACACTTAAACTTATTGCTGGCTGTTCTTTTCTTGTCTCTTTTCCCATTCCACATGTGAAAAACAGCTGCTTGTGCTCTCAGAAAACATTACCTTTTAGCCCTAAGAGAAAGTGCACTGGCTACCTTTAAGTAAAGCTTAATTATGTACTGTTTTATTAAACACAGTGAAGTATTAGGGGTGCTGGGAGGCTGCTATGTCTTATCCACTCCCCATAATTTCAAAAAGGAAGTTATGTACTCACCATAGCATTCCATGTGAGTTGTTCATCTTGCCTTCATTCTTTACTGATTGGAGCCAGTCCTCTGTTCCGACTCGGCCAACTGCAAAAACTCAAGGTCTTCAACCAGCTCGAGGCCAACTCCTTATCCCATGATGCACCCTGATCTTCCCTCCGATCTTGTTTACTGCATGACTGCTTAGTAGTATAAATATGCCACTCAGAGTGGATGGGGGTTGGAGGGTGGGATGCAAGAATGAAGGCGAGATGAACAACTCACGTGGAACATTATGGTGAGTACATAACTTCTTTATGTGAAGTTCTGTCTCGCCGTTCAATCTTTACTGATGTGTAGCGTCCCAAGCACCATCTTCTCAGGTGGCTCATGGGAGTAAATTTCTCAGAACTGTGGAACCAAAGGAGGTCCTGTCCCTGGATGACTTGCGTCCTTTGTAATGAGTGATAAAGGTATGAGGTGTTGACCAGGTAGCTGCTGCACAAATAGAATCTATTGATAACCTCACAGAAAAAGCTTATGAGGTTGAAGTAACTCTAGTAGAGTGGGCCTTTACGTTTTGTTGCAAGGGGCATTTTGTGAATTATAAATGAAAGAAATGCAATCTGATAGCCATCTTGACAAAGTTATTTTGTCACTGAGGCACCCTTCTTTGACTCTGAAAAGGAAACAAGTTGATCCGTTGACCTAAATCGTTTCGTTCTCTCTAGGTAAAATCGGAGTTGTCTATGAACATCAAGTTTGTGCAGCATGTGTTCCATCCTATTTGTGTATTGGGGAAAGAAAACTGGCAATTCAATAGATTGGTTAAGATTTGCCTCTTAAACTTTTGGTAAAAAGGATGGATTAGTTCTGAGCAAAACTCTGTCATTATGGAAAGTCAGATTAGGAGGTTTGATGGTTAAGGCTTGCAGCTCAGAAATCCGTCAAGCAGAAGTAATGGCTATCAGAAAAATAGTCTTCCATGAAAGGAATTTCAAAGAACAGGACTAGGCTGGTTCGAAAGGAGGTAGTATGATTCTGGATAGAACAAAATGTAGATTCCATGGCATGACTGGAGCTCTGATTGGTGGCCTCAAATGAATGGCACCTTTAAGAAAGGCTTTAGCAAGTTGATGCGACATGATATTAGAGCCTTGGAAATCAAAATGAAAGTTTGATATTGCTGATAATTGAACACTAATGGTAGCTGCAGCTGCTCCTTCATTGAAAAGTTTAGTTAGGAATTCCAATATAGATGTGACTGGAGCTAAATAAGGATCAACATCATTCTGAGAGGCCCATAAAGAAAATCTCTTCCATTTGCTAAGATGTAACTTTCTGGTAGATGATTTATGAGAGGATGTTATAATATGTTGGGCCTCAGTTGAGAGGTTGTAAATCCTGGCTGTGGTGGGAATTGGAGCAGCCAAGCTGTCAGTTTTAGGGACTGAAGGGAAGGGTGAAGAGCCCCCGATGAATGGGTCAATAGATCCAGAACTGGGTCCAGGATCCTGGGTTCCTCCAAAAGATGAAGCTGGAGGAAGGGAAGCCAAGTTTGCCGAGCCCAGTAAGGGGCTATTAGTATCATGGTCCTTCCCAGACGTTTTGCTTTTTGTAATACCTTGGGAATCGAAGGGAAGGGAGGAAATGCATAAAGGAAACCCAGGGGCCAATTGTGCACCAGTTCATCCCTTGGGGGTTCCCCCGTTTGGAGAATTAGGGCAAAGTGGCTGCTGCATTTCGTGTTTGTTGGGGTGGCAAAAAGATCACAGCAAGGCTGGCCCCAGCTGCGGAAAATCCTTTCCACTACTTGTTGCTTCAGGGACCACTCATGAGGCAGTAAGATTGCCCTGCTCAGCTTGTCTGCTATCACATTGGATTTCCCGGGGATGTACATAGGTTGGTACTAGGCTATCAGCCCTAGGGCCTATACAAGCCTAGCCATAACAATTCCCTTGCAATGTTTTTTTTAAAGTGCCTCGAGAGAAAGTGGCATTGAGGTTTTATAGAAGTGCATTGCACCTGTTTTTCTGATTGCATTTGCGTACCTTAATTCGTTGGTGTGGTTGCTGTCCTTTGAAGTTTGCCTAAAAAGGCAGGGGGTGGCAAGAGCCTAAGCCAGTAACTCTGAATCCAGGCTGGAGCCAACAGGTGGTCATCCTGGCAAAGCATCGCATCTGTCATCCTCAATCCCAGGCGAACAGATACTGAACCCCTTTTGAATGACACCATAAGCTTAGCCACCGTTGAAGCATAATCTATCCTTTATATTGTGGTATGGCATTGGTGGGTGATAGGATGGGGCTCAGGCTAGGGTGCCAGGGCACCTGGGCCCTGAGTCATCCAAGAGCCTTCCATGCATCCTTTTCATGTAGTCCAGGGATTCATGGTCAGTCATTCACTCCTCAATGGTGGACAACCAACATGGACTATTTATACTTGTTGTGGAGTGCTTGAGTGGCATGCGTATGTGCATGGATTATGCACCCAGGCCTCAACCTTGTAAGAGGCTTCTCCTTGTGCGGAGGGACATCAGTGTGCGGTGTATAAAGTCTAGAGTCACTTATATTTTAAAGTGTTTGGCATTGTCTTTGGGTAGGGGGCTGGTGTTGGGGTGGATGGTGTGTTGTGGTTGAACTATTGTGCGTGTTTGTTGTTTGTGTTGTTTGTTCTTTGTTGAGTCTTTTGTTGCTTGTTAAGGGCAGGTTTAAGGGCCTCCTGCACTGGGATTTTAGTGTTGCTATGTGGGTGTTGGGTGTTGGGGTTTAGAAGGGCTATGTGTTGCTGCTTGAGGTGTAGTGTGGTGTTAACTTCTCCTCTTTGACTGTTAGCACAAATCTTTGGTGGAGAGAGCTTTGCTCCATTTTTGGCTATGTAAGTGCATCTCTCAGGTTGTAGTGTTGGGTGGTAGGAGGAGAGGGTTGTCTGTGTACATGAGGCAATTGCTGCATTGCTAACAGAAAGCACTGGGAGGAGATTGCCCACTGCCATACACTCATGGCCTCTCGGCACACGGGGTAAGACTTGGTTCCTCCTTGTTTGTTGATGTACCAGACTACTGACATGTTGTCCGTCTGAATTGCAATTGTTCCCAGAGGTAGAGTGTCTTGAAAGGACTGCAGCTCTAGATGTACCACTCTCATCTTCAGGACATTTATATGCAGATGAGCCTCGTGTTTCTTCCACATCCCTTGGGCAGTTCTTCCCTGAAAATGCCCCCGCCCACCCAATCAAGGAAGTGTCCGTGGTCACCGTGGCTATGGGATTGGGTAGAATGAATGGACGTCCCTGAGATATAAATGCTGAGACGTCAGTCACCATTGAAGGTCCTTCTTGCATGCATTCGTTATGACAATTTGATCTGACATTGGAAGTTCCTGAAAGGACCATTGAGAGAATAGGAGCCACTGTAGAATTCACATATGCATTCGTGTGAGGGGAATGGCAATGATTGCTGCTGCCATTGTTCCTAGCAATTTGAGTACTATTGAGACTGGGGCTTTTTTTCTCGGAAGCAGGTCTGATGCTTGTTCTCGTAAGAGAGAAATTCTTTCTGGAGGTAGACTTAATGTCATAGAAACTGTGTTTAGTTTTGCTCCTATGAAGGCAGTTTGTTGCGATGGCGATAAGGCAGATTTTTCCTGAGTTGATGGTAATCCCCAATTGATTGCATAGGTGTAAGGTTGTGTCCCTCGCATGAATGAGTTGGTGCTTAGTGATAGCACGGAGGAGCCAGTCATCTAGATATGGAAACACCTGGAATCCCAACCATTTCAGCTGAGCAGTGACTACTGCCATACATTTGGTGAACACTCTGGGGCTGTAGTGAGACCAAGGGCAGAGAGCGAAATTGGTAATGGCTGGCTCCCAGCCAGAAGTGTAGATGATCCCTGGATGGTCTGTCCATCTTTGTGGTAGTACGCATCCTGAAGATCTGCAGAGCACATCCAGTTGTCTTTCCCCAGAAAGGGAAGTATTGACTGAAGCATGACCATCCGGAACTTTGTCATTTTCACTGACTTGTGTAGTCTGCTTAAGTCCAGAATAGGTCTCCAGTCCCCTGTTTTCTTTGGAACTAAAAAGAACCTTGAGTAAGTTCCGATCCTCTTTTGTCTGCTGGGGCTGGCTGGATGACTCTCTTGTCCAGCAACCTTTGAACCTCTAAGGCTGCTTAGGTCCCTGTGACTGGGTGGAACGTCTGGGATTTTCTTTAGTAGACGGGATTGGGTGGCAAAGAGGAATAAAGTATCCTCTGGATATTATGCTTTGTATCCAGCTTATTTTAGCCTGGCTTCTAGGTGCAAAGATAGGCATCCCCGACTGCCTCCAGAGATGGACAGTTCGGTCTACTGTCAGGAGCACTGATAGGGCTTGCCAAAGAACTGCTGTCTCACCCTGGTTCTGTGGATCCCCCCTGCTGTGTGGATGACATCTTTCGTTATTACCCCCTCCTCTGCCTCTAGTGGGGGTGTCACCACAAGTGTTGTAGAAAGATCCTTGAGACTTATGGAACCATATCTTTCTACCTCCCCTCCCTTTAGGGTAAGGTCTGTCCAGGGTAGAAAAACATACACCGACTGCAGACAAGGGCTTTACATCTTTCTCACTCCTGGTAAGAGTTTCCTTAACTTTACGTCCAAAAAGGGATGAACTGTCAAAGAGGGTGTTAATGAAGGAAGACTTAAAAGGTTCTACAAAGGAACATAAGCGCATCCAGGAATGTCTCCTGAGAGCGATTCCTGTGCCCACTGCCCTGCTCGTACCATCAGCTTCATAAGACAACAGAAGCATGGAAGAGTTCACTGTCGAATTAAGAGTGGAGAGCTGGGAAGTTACCTTGTCAGAAACTCCCGTAGCTACTGAACCCTGTAGTGCATCTCCTAGCACATCCAGGAGATCCCTTTGTAACCTAGTAAAACGTGTGAGGTAGTTCAGCGATTGAAGAATGAAGGCCGCTGAACTGAACATACGTTTCCCATAATCTGTCCATAATCCTAGATTCCCTATTAGGAGCATGATCAGATGAAGAAGTCTCCGATAATTCCTTCTTGGTGGCTGCTGCTACCACCATAGCATCAACCGGTACTCCTTTGGTAAGGTAAAGTCTGTCTTGTGGGCTGGTAATAAATTTTTAGGCCTCCTAGGGACAGGCTCTGTGGTGTCTGGGGACTCCCATGCCCTTCGAGTGAGTAATTCCAGCAACTCATCGAAGGGTGGAGACACCAAAGAGGTGAAGGGTTGAGATCCGAAAGCCTTCAGGAGAACTGACTCATCAGAAGGATTAAGGGATTTCCAGCCACCCCTCTGTTTAAGAATCTTTAAGATATCTACAAAGGAGATATCTTCTGAGGGGGGACTATGGGGACCCTTTTGTCTCATCCAAGTCAGTATCCAAAGTGACTGACTCCTGTGAGGAGTCCAAATGCTTCTTCTTGCAGTCTCTCTTTCTAGGCACTTCTTCAGTGGGTGCTTCTGGAGAGTTCTCTGAAGAACATGGCTCACCCAATGGAGCTTTCTGAGTCTCAGGATCTCTCCACTTCAAAGGAGTGTGTGATGAAGAGGAAGGCAGACACCGATGCTTTCAGGGAGGGAGCGGCTCAAACTGATGGAGTGGTTGTTGGGGTGGACAAAGCCCTCCTCATAGCTTTGAAGGCCCTCAGTCCCGACGAGAAGAATCCCTCGGATCCAAAGAACCAATGGAAATCATCTGCACCAGTGTAGAGAGCTCCGAGCCAGAGGTCTGGGCCGAGTTCACTCGAGCCGAAGCCCCGAGAGGTAAAGTTGGTCCAACTGCCCTCCCTGGACCCGACTGGTGAGTCTCGGCCCCAAGATTACTCGGTCGGCGCCGAGGGTATCAAGGCAGTTGGGGCCAAAAAACCTATAGAAGGTGTTGGACCCGAAGGGTCCACGATCATCAGTTATGCGCTGTCTGGCTCCGAAACATCCATGCAAGTCGGAGGAGGAACAAAAGATGGAGGAACTAAGATTTGCTCCGAAGCCCCCTAGGTCGGTGCCGATAAAATTTTTGCTAGCACCGGTATCTGTAGGAGCTTCTTCACCACATGGTCCACATCTGGATTAGACAGTCTACTTGAGGGTCATGAGGAATGTGATGAGGCCACAGATTGCAGTATAGGAGACTTTTAAGGTAGGAGATACCAGCTCCAGGGTCGGGGACCGGCTCCTAACCATAATGACAGTCTGTTCCGAAGGCTGTGGAACCAATGTCGATGCTTTACTGGAAGCTAACTTCAATGTAGATGGAGATTTTGTTGGCTCCATCTTCTTTGAGTGATTGTCTGGCTTATTCAACGATTCCTGAAATGATGATTTAAGCAGACCTTTGTCCATCAACTTTCTCTTCCTCTCATGCAACACTCTTGAGCTGAAGGAGTGGCATATAGAGCAGCTTTCTTGCAGGTAAACCTCACCCAAGCAGTAAACACATTCAATATGTCCATCAGTTATGGACATCTTTTGCCCACATCTAGGGCACTTCTTGAATCCAGACTTGGCTTTCATTTTTTCCTGGTGTGACATCTTCCACAACAGCAAATAAAAATTCACACAGCTATTCAAGCCTTGTATGAGAAACAAGTCAGTACACACAGAAATTAATTATACACCTTGTGTAAAAAGAAGGGCTGCAATTGCACTCTAATACACCACACACAGTATACTAACACTAATAAGCACTAGAAACCAATGGCCTAAAAATATGGCCACTAACTTTACTAAATAGTAAGTAAAGGTAAGTATACGCCCTGTAAAAAAAGAAGGGCTAAACAACACACACTAATAGGGAAGAAACTTCGTACGGCCTAAAACTCTTAAACACACTAACTGTGCTAGAATATATAGCTATATGCTCTACGAAAGAGCTAACACACACTTTAAAGAGAAAGGAGAAATAAAGGGCCTAAAAAAACATGTCCACTAATTCCTCTTAAATACACTAACTATGCTAACTCAAGAGAGATAGGGAGAATAGAAGGCCTAACCACAAAAAAAGGCCTTAAAGATTAATTATCTAATCTAAATCTAACTATAAGAACAAGCTACACACTCTAACTACTATATTAATGCTAAATTATTAAATTTTTGCTAAAACTATAGCTATAATATTCAAAGAAGAAAAGTTGATCACCGGCCAGAGCTTGTCAACGTCCGATCAAGTTGCAGCGGCAAACAAGATCTGGGGGAAGATCAGGGTGCATCATGAGGTAGGGAGTTGGCCTTGAGCTGGTTGAAGACCTTGACCTTTTGCAGTTGGCCGAGTCGGAGCCGAGGATCATCTCCGAACCCATCAGTAAAGAATGAACGGCGAGATAGAACAACTTCACATCTTTATTTTTCACCAAACTGTATGCCTATTACATCCGTTTTTGTATATTATAGCAACACCACGTTTTTATTTTTCCTGTTCTTTCTGAACGTATTGTAACCTTTGAGTTAATTCCCTCATCATTTGTTTCTGGATTTAACCACTTTTTTGTGGTGTCAAGAATGTCTGGCTTATAAAAAGCTGAACAGGCATATGCACCTTATAGTTTGTTACAGATGCTTCTGATATTCATATTTAATTGCAGTAAGTTATTACTGCGGGTTTGGAGAGCAAAAAACGTAAGTACTGTCATGGCAGGAGTGTCTGCATGCGTTTTTTGTTGGGATGAATATATCCACTCAGCTTCAAAGTGGATATGATATGTTTATATGAAGGGAGCCATTTGTGTTTATATTTGATCTTTAAGTTTGTGAGTTATTGCATTAGTTCTGTTGTATCTGCAATTATAAATGTGGTTTAGTTCGAGAGATAAGTTTAGAAGGTAGCTGGAATTGCAGTGTTTTTAATTGTGTGGGCTCATACTAATTTATGCCAAAAAATGACCATTAAGAAAGCTCCGCCACATCACCAACTACTGGTGAGTTTGTGGTGCCATTGGGGTATGTAATAGTAATGTATTGGAAGGATGTGGTGTTTGAGAGTACAAGTAGTAGAATTGTGTGGAAAAGAAGCATCGTGATGCTGTGTGGTCTGTTCTGTGAAAGAAAATTGTATGTGGAGAGAAATAGTTGTATCTACTTCTGGTTAATTGGCTTTATGCATTTGGAAGTGATACTGATTGTGTGTGCAGTTAGTATTTGGAGTGGCTGTATGTGGATTAGTGTTGCGAAGAAAGTACTAAGTTCTTTGGATTGGTTTGAGTGTTGGTGGATAGGGATCCATTTGTGTAAAGGTATTGTAGAAATGGGTGGGAATTAGGAGTAGGCTAGGAGAGTGTCATGATCCAGAGCATACCAAGGGGGAACAGAGTGGGGCCCCCTGCCTGCAAAGGTGTTATCACAGCAAGTAAAAAACAATCTACAGAAAATGCATTCAGGTAGGTCTGAGACTGTGTGCATGGGGAGAGAAATTTAGCCTTTAAATAAAGCACTCATTACTGGAGTGTTCTAGAGAATTTTACTTGGGTTGGTAAAAACAGTGTGATTACATGAGAGGTGAGAGATGCTAGCATTAAGAGTACCAGCAGTGCAGAGGGGAAGAACCTGAATGAAATAAAGGAGATGTATGTAATTAACACAAATGGAGTGGTGTTATGAACATAATTTCTGGTTGTTTAAGCCTTAAGGGAAGTTAATAGTGTGCTTGTATTTGTGAAGGATAAATATATGACTTTGCTTTTATGCTGCTAATGTAAAGGGCAGAGACCTGTGTTTTATTTACAGCTGTCTCTCTCAGTATGGCAGTTTTTTTTGCATAGTTAACAATGTACCACTATACACAGCTATCTATAACAAGTCTATGGTGGAAGCAAAATTAAGACTTTATAGTCATATGCTCTGCTTTAAATGGTAGATGCCTTACTGTGGTGCTGCTTCTATGTCCTGCTGTAGTTGTGTTGAGGATGGAAATGTCTGTATTCAGTACTGGGCAGTGACACTAAGCATGATACAGTAATGAGTTGATTTTCTGAACTAACTGGGACCCTGGGTAGTTTGGATAATGAAACTTGTAATTAAACTGGATAAAAAAAATGAATATAGTTTACAGAAAGTAATGAAGCTTTAATAAATATTATAGTTTAGCTTGAATGTTACTCTTGCTTAATGCACTAGACTTAAGGGGTCATTGAACCACATACATAATCCTTTATATTTAATTGTGTAAAGTAAGTAAACAAAACGTTGCAGCAAGATGCAAAGTAAGTGGAAACTGGCAACACACACACACACACACACACACACACACACACACACAGTGCTGTAAGAAAGGAAATTAATCTGATATCAATAGTTTCAACATTTCAAGACCTGTTTTGTTAAATACATTAGGTAAGCTGTTATACATTCTGTCACCATATTTTACACTGTTCAGAAATTTAAACAAGTGCAAGCTGAACAGCACTTGCTCTATACTCAAATGATGCTCCAGATAACAAATTTCACATTGCCATGTTTCACTGCACAATTCAGCTACTACTGCTTTTATCTGAGTTACAGTACAGTATTTGTAGCCACAAGCTCACCTTTATCTAAACATATTTTGAAAGTCCGGAAAAGATTAATTTCCATTTCAAATAACATTTTGGTAGAAGTGTTGCTGTGACCTTCCTCATAAATTAAGGCAAAGGGAGAAAAAGAGAAGTGGAGACCAACTTGAAACACACACACACACACACACACACACTTGTAGACGTTAAATTCTGTAACAGCAATGAACTTGAAATTCCATGCGGTAGTAAAGATGCACATACAGATGCAATGACGCAACTCTTAGGCTGCGTTCAGATAATTGATGTTTCGGATAACTGACGCTCAGATAATCAACGCTGTACTGTATTTGAGTTTCATTGTAAACTCTTTGATCTGCAGGGCCTGGCTAAATAATATAAAGATGAGCAGTGCAGTAAGGTTAGTTAACTGTTAAGAGATGAAAAAAGAAAAAGCTAGTGCACATAAAGTATTTAAACAATTTAATTAAAATACCTTTGTTTTGTGCAATGTATTTTATGCTCTAGAGACTGACTAATGCAAAGTATAATTAGATTTTATTGGCTCATGTTTGGTATATTGATGGAGCTTTTTCTCCCTGTATGTCTTTTCTAAAGGAGCTGTGAAAAGTCAGAATAACATGCTACTCATCTGCAGTGCTGTAACAAAGGTGGGGCAGATTGGGTACCTTCCCTGGGTGTTGGGTGTCATCTTGTTGGAAGTTCCAAATGTCTGGAAAAAAATAGTTTGATTTCTTGCTAGCTGTTTGCCAAGGGATTGTGTAATTGACAGCTTGTACACTGCTGCACTGTCTTTTTTTTTTTTTAAACTATCTTAAAATAACAGGGTAGCAGGACAGGTAGAATGTGTACGTGCTGTTTATAAGTGATTGCAGGGCTCATATAGGAGGAGTGGCTTTATGCTCACGAATTATCTATATCTACCAAGAGAAGACTGTGGGATTCCAAGCCAAAGAGAATGTGAACGGTAGGAGGCGGGAAGTTGAAGGGGCAGAGCATAAGGAGAGGAAAGCAGAAGAGCAGCAAAGACTTGAAGGCAGTAAAAATTTAAATCAAAAAGGAATTGGTAGAATGGGAACAAAAACTGTAGGTGCCTAGCAAAAAAAAAAAAAAAGGGAGGGGAAGATATAGCCAGGCAGAACAAATATAGGGAGGAGATATGGAAGTCTGGGTGGATAAAAATCAGAGGCACTGTTACCCGGACAATTTGAGTTCAGCTATACCAGCTTGGGCACTGGAAGTTAGGAAGGGAAGTAGTGTGTGACATGTGTGGGCTTGCTTACTTTGGAGGGGAGGATCTGATGGTCCAGTGGTATTTTTGCCAGTACAAATGGAGGCTTGCAAGTGAAAAACATCTGTAACAGGAGATGTGGGCTTGGCTTGCCAAGCTAATGATGGTAGCTTTCATGAGTATGCGAGTTAGTGCATTCACTTGCAGAAGGAGGGTATAGTAGGCCCATGCAACGATGTGTGTACCCACATCAACCAGCATGGGGTGGGTTCAGGACATAAGTAGAAAATCCCCTGATGGCTACATGAACGACAGCCTCCTTATTTAGCTGTCACTATATGGAACTTATAGGCTGATTTATTGCAGAGGTCTGTTGGTTGGTAGACAGCAGGGTTTTTCAGTAAGGATGAAAAATGGCAGAGAAACTAAATGAATACTTTTTTTAGTCTTCATGAAATAAAGTGAGTGAAGCATGCCATGCCGGTTAAAGAAGTATGGCAGAGTGTGGAGAGAACACTGGGCAGATGCCATGATTGATAGGAAAGAGACGGTCTTGTAGCAGATAAAGTGAACAGAATGAATGGAATACCCCTCAGAATCTTGAGGGGTCTGTCTAGTGTTCTGACTAATCCCCTGATGGAGATTTTCAGCAAATTGCTGGCAAGTGTAGACTTGCCTGAGGACAGGATGACATCAAGTTTTTTTTTTTTTACTTCTGAACAAAGGAGAGCTGGAAAAGTCTAGGAATCTTCAGATCAGTTAGCCTAACAACAATGGCAAAACTCACCAGTATTAGCAACTAACTTTCACTCACCAACAGAAGGAACCATCATTCAAATCTGATCAAGTTTTATGAACTGGTTACGGGAGAACTTAACAAGTGTCATAACTGGTTTTCACCAATGCTTTTGACTCTTATCAAAACAAGTAGCTGCTAGGTAAACTGGGAGGAGTTGGGGTAAGAGAGACTGAGGAACAGGATTGTATGGTTGAAAGTTAGGCCACAGAAGTTTGTGTTAAGAAAGATGATGGTGGGGGGGCATGGCTAAGGATGAGCCTTGAGTAGCAGCATTTTTTGTCAGCTCTGCCTTTTCATATCTTTTATGACAGGAAAATTTGAGAATATCTATCTAATACGTTGTTTTTTTTACACATTTAGCTTATTCTTAGTCTTTTTAGATAGTATCTCAATTTTTGTATTTTTTTATATTTTCCTGTCAAAATGTTAGTCAAGTTTCTGTAATCAGTTAACAGTATG
Organism: Protopterus annectens; assembly: GCF_019279795.1. Taxonomy (NCBI): domain Eukaryota; kingdom Metazoa; phylum Chordata; order Ceratodontiformes; family Protopteridae; genus Protopterus; species Protopterus annectens. The sequence goes on from NC_056745.1 coordinate 218,625,185, forward strand.
AGCTTCTCTAAATCTTCACACCAGGATATCCCTTTAAAAAAGGAACTACAAACTTTACTTTCTACCATTCAAGATCTCTGTACAAAAATTGACAAATTGGACTTGAACTTGGAAAACTTTAAGGAAAAATCTTCTCAACAAATGGAAACTATTTATCTAGACCTCAGACAACAAAAAGAACAAATCAATGGAATAGAAACCTCTTTAAATGACATGGACTCTAGAATACAGGTAAATGAACACAATCTAGAAAGCCTTTTAAAGCAGAACTCCCTACTGTCAGCAAAAATAGATGATCTAGAGAACAGATCTCGAAGAAACAATATCAGAATCTTCAGGTTGCCGGAAAATGTGGAAGAAAATAATATGAAGAAATTTTTAACATCATGGTTACCAGAGACCCTGCAGCTTCCAGAAGCCCTTTCATATGGAATTGAAAGGGCTCATAGATCTTTGTCTTCATCAAAATTAATAAAGCTAACACCACAAGATCTGTTATAGTCAGATTTTTGTCCTCTTATGACAAAGAAATTGTCCTGAAGACAGCATGGTCCAAATCTCCCATCAAATTTAAAGATAATGTTATCTGGTTTGACGATGACTATTCTTCTTCAGTAATAGCTAAAAGGAAATTATTCTTGCCATTACTCAAAGAACTTAAAAAAACACAAATTAAAACACATTTACTTTTTCCAGCAAGGCTAAAATCTTTCTTCAAGACGGTCCCAATATTTTTGATGAACTTGAACCAGCCATCTCATATATAAAATCAAATAAAATCCTGGATAAAATAGATGATATGGACTGGGCTTCCACTAACCTCAAGAGATTAGCGGAAAATGGTTCCTGGAAATCTCTAGACCACAAAAAGAAACTAAAAAAGAAATAAATGACTGAATGAATTGAGTTCTATTTTATTTTGTTTTTTTGTTTTTTTTTACATAACCCAGAAGTCTTGTGAGATGAAAATGGTTCAACAGGTGAGTGTTGTAATTGTATTTTTTTCTTTTTTCACTGGTTTGTGTTATGAACTACATCATTTTATGCTATTTGCTTCATATTCAATTGTTATTAACCTCAAATTACATTATGATCTAATAATATTAGTATTTAGTTCATTAACTTGACATATAATTTCCTTCACATGATATAATTCATTCACATATAAGATAGAAGGAATTTATGTTCTCCTGCTTTTGACAGTTCATATCTTGTCCTTTGCAACTAGCGGTTACTTGGTTGGTTACGCTGCTATTTTACAGTTACATTCAGACTGTAGGCGTGGGCTATATGCATTGTGGTGTACTGGTTCTTACTTTTTATTGTTTTTTTCAGTCTGAGTGATTCTTTCCTTTTTTAAGGTTTGTGGGTCTTCGCTATTTTGTGTTTTAGCTCTGATGTATTGCTGATGGGTTAGTGTTGGACGAGTTATTTGAATGGGCTTTTGTGTGTATACGCTGGGGTTTGTTTGATTTGTTTGATGGACACTATCGTTTTAGTGTCCCGTTGTTTTTGGGGAGATCTTGTGTTGGCCATGGACTTTCTTGTGGGATTCTTTGTGGGTTTATTTGTTTGTTGTTTTTTTTGCTTCATTTTGCTATCTTGTGTATTAGTGCTTGGATTTGATTCATGCGGCGACAATTGCGTATTGCTCTTGGTATATTCGTGATGTCTCGAGCACTTCCTGGAGTTGGATGATGTTCTGCATGTCTCGCTCACCTTTTTTCCTGCTGCAGCTTCCAGCTAGCTGTTCAAGTTTGTTGACTGAAGATCAGCTGTTGACTTTCCGATGCAGAATGACGTCATCAGCACTCCAACCTCTTTAACGAAGCACTCAGTGTATGATTTATCATTAATCTAAATGGAAGATCAAAACAATACTTATTTAGTGTCGTCTGCAACATTTGAATGTCATCTTGTTAGTATCAACCTATCGGTCACTCGTTCATCACATTATGATCATTTTTATCTAAATAGCGATACTAAGCCATCACAGAACTGTTAGAGGAAGAGCAGGGAAAGGACAGCAGAATGTCATGAGGAACAGTGAAAGAAGGAAAACTAAAGAAACTTGAGATCCATATAGCAAGGTACTATATTTAGTCCCACAAGTATTGATTATTCTTGGACTTTGATCTATATATACATATAAAATTGAACTGTTGCTTATTTTATTTTCACTATCAGTTTTAATACTTTTTATAATCCATTCTTATTGTTTTGCTATGCATTTTTTTTTTGTTTTAAAGGAAAAGGAAGGATGGGGAATGAGAGAGAAAAAAGAAGATTTGAAAAGTAGAGTTTAAAATAAAAAGAAATACTAACTTGCTAACATACTGTCGCATCTCAACAATATAAGTTTTAATTACATGGCTTTTTTAAAGTGGAAGGGAGGGAGGAGGAAAGAAGAAAAAGAGAATAGAAACAAGCATTGGTTTGTTTTTTTATATTATAATAATTAATGTATCTGTCTTTTGTTGCATATTGCAATGTTGTTTAATACATAAATTATTCATTTTTTTGGTAACAAAGCTGTTTCATCTCTCTACTTATTCTCACATAATTGAGTATTTTATTGTTTATGGTATTATTTTTATTTTTGTTTCTAGAATGTAAGTGATACAACAGTTATGGCATTGTCTTTTATACAGTTTATCAGAAATATCTTATTTTTTTTTTTTTTAGAATGATAATTTTAATTCTGTTTACTAATTACCACATTCTTTAACCTATTTTTCTTGACTCATCGCTTCATGACATCTTACAATTCATTTCAGAGTGTGGTCTTAGTGAAATGTGGTAACATGTTATAGGTAGTGGAAGAGTAAGATAGAATATAATGAAGGTAGTTGACTAGTCTTTAGTGTCATATATTTTTTTTATTATTCCCAGAAATATTCTATTTATATTACTCTTGTACTGTCTTTACATCTCACTACGGACTATGCATTTACAAACATTACAGTAGCTATTAACACACTGGTATTGGTATTCATTATCTATTTCTAGTATGTAGTACTGTAGTACTATATACCACTAATAAATGGTTTACTGGATTTTTATGTCATACTGTATTAATACAGCTAAGATCATAACTAGGCAGTTTCTGACTGTAATTTGCTGCTAGTTTGAAAGACAATTTGAGTGATTGATGTCACTCAAATTAGGAGTTTTTAACTGCAGAAGGGTTTGGGGGTTTTTCTTAATTAATAGTTAGTGTTATATATTTTTGAAAATATCATTATTGATGTTCACTACAACTCACATAAATGACCACTATTTAAACTTATCTCTGGTTTTACTACCTTTTTATATGATTTATATAATTATTGTTGTGTTCCCTATATCTATCTCTTATATATTAGCAGTCAGACAACTAATAACACTTGAGTTAGAATGTATTATTATGCAAACAATTTAAATCATCACTTCCTTACATTGCATTTCACTTAATGTGAATGGTTTAAACAATCCAAACAAGAGGAGATCTTTAATTAAATATCTTAAACTTCAAAATTCTCAACTGATGTTCTTACAAAAAACCCATTTGATATTGGATGACATTACCAAATTAGACTCTAAATCATTCTCTCTGCTTGTTAGTTCTGAACATGTTCAAAAAAAAGAGGTGTTGCAATGTTATGGAATAACAGACTCCCTGTTCCTAGAGTAATAGATACATACCAAGGTAATAAAGATATGGTAGCATCCGTCACATTAAAATTTAATAGTAAAATATTTACATTATTTAACATATATTGGATTCCTGGTTTTGGACTTAAAACAGCACAGCAACATACAGAACACATTACTCAATGTTCAAAAGGCAACAATATTCTAGCTGGTGATTTTAATTGTATTTTTAATAGCAAAGACTCTACCTTCACTGGAAATAGGAGGATTTCATCCACTGCCAGGTTATTAAAATAATTTACCGATTCCTTTTGTTTGAGAGATATAAATAACTATGCAGATACTAAATCATTATTCTCTACTTTTTTTTTTTCTCACAGGCATAACTCATTAAGGATAGACAGAGTTTTTATTTATAATAATTTAGTTGATTCTTTATCTAATGTTAAGGTGATTGCATGTCCCCTCTCTGATCATAATTCTATAACCTATGACTTATCTATTTACTCATTATATAATGCTCAGATAAAGAGGATTCCAGCCTATATCTCTAATTTGAATGATTTTAAATCATTCATATCTACAGAAGTTCAAAACTTTATCAAACTCAATACCACTAAAGACACTTCTGAAATTTTCATATGGGACGCAATGAAAGCCTACTTATATGGTAGGATAATTGATTGGTATAAAAAAAAAAGAATTTCATGGGATAAAGAGTTAAGAGATTCAAACAAAACTTGATAATTTGAATCTACTCCTTTTAAAAAACAAGGAAGATAAAACTATTAAAAACATATAGATTCTTTAAATAAGAAGTATCTTGAGATTTTAGATCATAAGATAAAGATTAGTTTAGAGAAGTTTAAATTTATTAGTTTTTCATCAAACCCTAGATCCATAAATATGCTTACCAACAAAATTAAAAGAATGAATAAATTTAATCACATTAAGGAACTTTATTCACCTCAAAAAAAAAAAAAGAAAAAGGTTTCTGGTCTTCATAACATAGTAAATGAATTTAGAGATTTTTTTTCTAAACTTAATCAGTGTACTGAGATAATAAACCCTATAACTGATATAAAGTCGTTCATTAATAAATACATAAAAAAGTTAACTGTTCAACAAGTTGAATCATTAGACAAGACAAATAACCCTTAATGACATTCAAGTACAAATTAACAAATTAAAACAAAACAAAGCCCCGGGTAATGATGGTATCATCCCTGAAATTTATAAAATTTTACCTACAAAAGCTCTCTCGATTTTACACTCGGTTTTCAGTATAGCCCAAACTAAAAATTTAATTCCACCATCGTGGAAATATACCTTTATCACTCCTATTCTAAAACAGGATAAAGATCCTACCAAATGCAATTCATACAGACTGATTTCTTTATTAAATACAAATTACAAAATGTTTGTCTATTTATGCAAGTAGACTCAAAAAATTCCTCCCTAGTTTGGTAGATGCTGATCCAAACTGGCTTTATTATTAACAGAACCTCATATGACAACATTAAGAGAATATTAACCTTAATAGAATCAGTTAAGAACTTTAAAAATAACCTAACTATAATTATCTTAGACATAAATTGTGCTTTCGACACAATAAACTGGGACTATTTATTTATTCTACTGGGAGAACTTAACTTTTCCAAAAATTTTATAAATCTTATTACCCAACTTTACACTGGTTGTCAAGCATATGTCAAAATAGGCTCCTATATTTCACAATTTATACCCATTGAAAAAGGAACCAAACAAGGCTGTCGATTATCTCCCCTTTTATTCACCTTAATTATGGAACCATGGGCTAATCTGATCAGGGATAATACTAACATTAAAGGTTATGATTTGGGTTTTAATGAAACATCAAAAATACAACTGTTTGCGGATGACATCTTGATTACTTTGGGGGGTAAAACTCTTACCTTGACAGAGTTATTTATTAATATGGACAAGTTTCAGAAAAACTCAGGTCTTAGATTTAATCATAATAAAACACAAAATCTCTTAGTTGGTCAAAAAAAATCAACATTCAAGATAATTTTAAGAAGTATGTACCTCAAACTCAACAAATAACATATCTAGGTATAATTATTTCTAATAACTTAAAAGATGCATTAAAAATACATTTCAACAAAAGTATTCAAATAATAGAATCTCTAACAAGCTCATGGTTAAAAATAAGATTCTCAATGGAAGAAAAGTTGTCACTTATAAAGATGGTTTTACTTCATAAAATCTTGTATATAATATAATACAGTCTATATCTATACCCCCTACCCATATAGTAATTAAAAAGTTTAATTCTCTCATTAATAAGTTCCTCTGGCATCCAATTAAACCTAGAACTGTGGTATCTATCCAAATGTTCAACTGGGATAATGGTGGTATTGCTTTGCCTAATCTAGAATTTTATGCTATTTCATCCATAATTAAAACTATTACTCTTCTTATAGATAGTAAATATTCAGCTAAATTGAAAGATTATATTCTTTGTTTATCTCAAAATCCTAATAATACTTTTGAAATTAATATGTTAAACTTAATAAATAATACTTTTATTTGGAGATTGAAATAATTTTTTTCATATCATTACATTCAATTATATAGATCTAACTACATAATTTTAATTTTGAAATCTTTCAAAAACTTTATTCTTAGACACAAATTATATGAATACTGGATATTTCTTATTTTCCCTATAGCCTATACTCATAATATCATCTTCACTACAGATTATCATAAAATGTATTTATTTAAACAAAAGCATTTACTAGTTTGGTATCAAATGATGAATAATAACAAGTTAAAATCACTGAAAGTTCTTATTGAAGAGAATAATTTTGATTCATCCTCTTGGCTTGACTTACAAGAAGCTAGGAAATATATCAAAGATAAGCTCGATCTTATTCCTTCTACAACTAAAACAATACTCCCCAGGCTAATACAGTATTTAATGGTTCTCATTCAACAGAATGACTCTAATAAAATTAGTCTCTCTCACATATACAAATCAATAAAATCAGACTTAGATATTCATTCAGAAAATTATTGGAAATCTTTTATTACCATTAGCTCTTATCCTTCAGATGTTGATAAATTATGTATACTCCAATCAGCTCGTAAAACTACATCCTCACATAAATGGAGAATTTTTACTTGGAGATTTTTGAACAGATCATTTCTTACTCCGTTTAAAGTCAACAAGATATCTAAAGAAAACGTTTTATGCTGGAGATGTAAGAAAGTTATTAATGCGGATTGGGCACATATTTTATGATTGTCATCTTTTAAAGAAATTTTGGGATGACATCAATAACTTCCTACAAGCTATCTTTACAGATTATTTTTCAATCAATAAATCACTTATTTTGTTTAACACTCCAGTCCCAAATTGTGTAAATTCAAATAAATATTCAGTTCTGTGGTCTGTTCTATCCATTGCCAGGAAGGAAATCACTAAAAATTGGAAATCCTCTCAAATCCCTTCTTTTTAAAACTTTAAAGATCTTTTCATGGAAGTCTCTAAATTTGAAATGATGACAGAGCTAGATCATCAGGGAACACAACAACTTACAATTATTGGAAAAGTATAAATGATCTACTGGTAAACCAGTAAAATGATTCTAGTTTCATTTTATTTTATTTTTTTTAATTTAAATGGCAAACTTCATCCATAGGTAGTGAACACTTTTGTAAATAGTTATGTTTATTCTTGTTTTTGTATCAAGATTTTCTGTTTTTATCTATTGTATTAAAACATTTTATCAATTATTTTATAACAGTTGTATGTTTTAGTTTTGATCTTAATAAAAATTTTTATCAGGAAAAAAAGAAAGATGACAGGAATAAACAGTGAGAGTATTGCAGGGATTAGTCATGGATCCAGTACTCTTCAGTGTGATATATGAAGGAATAAAGAGCAATGTCATCCTCTTTGCTGATAGTGCAAACAGATGCAGCAGTGGAGCATGATGGGGGAGGAGTCTGTGGAAGGATTTGGAAAGGCTGACCAAGTAGGCAAAAAACTGGCAGTTGGGAGACCATGATGACAAATGCTTTGCATAGTAGTTTGGTCATAACTCTCTTGTGAAGTCTTTAGCTAATGGAGGGCAAAACTGATGACAGTGCTGGAAAATGATCTGAGGGTGTCAACGCTCCTGGATTAGACCATAAGGAGTCGAGTAAAATGACAGTGGCAGCACCATGTAGAGATATGGGATGCATCTTCTGTTGGATAGAATCTAGAAGCAACAATATAATGTGTATGCCCTCCTGGGTCCTGGCCAGGCTACACTTTGTTTCCTGTCTGTACTTCTGGAGACTATACAGTGAGAGAGGTGTTAGGCTGCTGGAAGGTGTCTAAAGAAGCACCACCAGAAAAGTGCATGAGATGGAGGGAAAAGGATTTGACCAGAGGGTAGAAGAGCTGGTATTGTTTTCAGTAAAGAACCATGGAGATGGGAAAATGTGATATGGGTGTGTATGATTATGTCAGAAGGGAAGGGGGCACAAATAGATTGTAGGACCAACTGCTGCCTGAGTTTGTGAAAATTCTTTTGTAGAGCCATGCAGTGGACTGCTAAAATATGTAGTGTTGAAGAAACCCATAAAGGCATTCAGAATGGCATAAGACAGATGGAGATGGGATGAAACGGCAGAGTAAGATAGGCTTAGTGTTGCTGTCTGTTTTTAATTTCTCCAAATCTTTTGGGTTTCTAATACTATGACAGGAATGGACCCCATTCCCAAGTCAAAGTACGATTAAAGTTCGTGAAATTAGTATTGTTTCAATCTTTGATGTCAGCCAAAAGTGCTATTCACAGCATTCTCAATGTGCCCAGTAATGAGTCCTCCTGCAGTTCGTATGGGGTTACATGGATTGGTAACATATCTAAATACGATTGTAGATTCTTTTCTATAAGACGCGTTGATCCAACTACTGTTGGAACTGTCTGGGTATCCTTCTTTCACATTGCTCGCGTTTCTGCCTGCAGATCCTGATATCTTATGACTTTGTCTCTCTCTGTAACACAGTAGTTGCTGGATGCAGCAATTTCATTGATCAATGCTGCTTTTGGCTTCTTTTCTTGGACAACTATATCCGGTTTTCTATCATCTATCTTTTGAACTGTTGGTAATGGATGATCCCATGTAATATAAACTTCATCATTTTCTATGATGCATTGTGACTCATGTTTCCAGTGTTTTTCAGCCACTTCAGTACCATAATGTTTGCACAATCCCCATTGCAACAGTCTTGCCACATTATTATGCCTTTCAGTATACAGTCCTTCTGCCATTAGTATGTCACAACCAGCAACGAGGTATGCGACTGTTTCCAATTCGGTTTTACAAAACCTACATTTGTCTGTTTTTCCCACATGTTCAATGTACTTTGTAAACCAACGTGTACGTAGCCTAGTATCTTAGGCTGCCAGTATTAACCTTTCATCTCTTGATTTGAATTTGCCTCTCCTTAACCATTCCTGTGTTCATTCCTGATCAACATGAGGTTCTTCCAGAAGTTTTCTGTACTTGCAACTATATTTATGCTTTTTCCACATTTCTTGCCTTCTCATCTGGTCCTTCACCTTGTATTCTTTCTTTTGTTTTTTTTAGCACATTCAGTTGTTGCCTGATTTTTATCTACTTCTGGTTTGATTTCCATTCCTGCTTGTTGCCGATATGCTTCTGCTAAATTAAGCAGAGATGTCATCTTAGATTTATTTTCCTCATGTTTCAAAACTTTAACTACATTTCAGTCTTGTGAGGTCAGCAGGTATGTATATCCCATGATTGCAGATCTGTACTTTTAATCAATTTCAAGAACGCCCATCCCTCCTTTGGAACGGGGAATATATAATCTTGGTATACACTGATTTTTGTAAATCATTTGGTGAGCATGAAGCATCCTCCTGGTTTCCTGTCTAATCTATCCAAGACATTTTGGGGCCAGTCAATCACTCAAAAATTGTAAGTTAGGACAGGAAGAGCAAATTGGTTTATAGCTTGGATTTTGGTTTATAGCTTGGATTTTGTTTCAAGATGTCAATGCTGTTTTCAGAATTTGTCTTCAAAAGTATTTCTTACTATTCGCATTTCTTCATGTTGTATTGTTGATCCTTCATCAACTCCCAAATATTTATACACTCCCTCTTGCTCAAGTTCTTTTATATCACATTCTTGTCCCAAACTGATGTTTTCCTGGTGCTACAGTTTTCCTGCTTTAAAGGTTGCTTTTGCACACTTATCAAGACCAAATGACATTCTTATATCATCTGAAAAAGTTTTGACAACCTGCAGCTGTGCTTTCAGTTCCTCATCTGATGAGCTATACAGTTTTAAATCATCAACAAAGAGAAGATGAGAAGTCTTTACACTTCGTTGTTTTTAGGAGCCAAGTTGTAGTCATGGCCCAAGTTGCCAAGTAAACAGCTTAATGGGTAAATGGCAAGGCAGAATAGCAGCGGTGACAGAGTCACCCTGGAATATCCCCCTTTGAATTTTTATTCCTGGAATGATAATCTGTCCTTTTTCATGACTTAATTGCATAGTGGTCTGCCACTGTTTCATGGTCATGTAATGTAGTCGATCAGTGTAGGGTGAATCTTATACATGTTTAAGCACTCTTTTATCCATGAATGTGGGACACTATCAAATGCTTTTTTATAGTCAATCCATGCCATACTTAAATTCTTCCACTTTTTGCAGTTCTGCAGTATGACTTTAACAACAAATGATCCTTTGTTCCATATGACTTTCTTTTATTGCCCTTTTGTTCTACTACCATAATTGAGTTTTCTTCCAAATCACTATATAAACTCTGATGGCATCAATTAGCATGTATAGTTTATAAGTCGTCGGAAGGCAAGTTATTGGTCTATCATTTTTAGGGTAGCTTGCAGGTTCACTCTAAGGAGCATTGTTTTGCCTGTTGTTAGCCAGGTTAGTGTCTGTTCGGGGTGCGCATATAAATAGTTCTTACTTTGTTTGTGTCTTTCGGCTTTTCCCGGTGAGGGGTCGCCACAGCAGAACTCCAGTCCGCTAATGATTGGCAGTTGATTTTTACGTTCTTACTCATGGCTAAAAATGAGTGCAAAGATGTTAATACTTTTAACCAAAAATTCGGTACTGCATCTGGGCCTAGGGTTTTCCAGTTAGAGGTTTTTCTTAACTTTGTCTCAATTTTTCTGGCTGTTACTTCATCCCATTTCATATCCTGCACCTTTAAACTTTTTATTCTTTCTTTTACTTCTATCCATTTAGCATCTTTGTTATGTTCCACAGGATCTTCATAGATAACTTCTCCAAAATGTATTTACTACTTCTTTTTTTGGAGGACTTTCAATTCCTTTTACCTTATTTGCCAATTCTCTATAAAACTTTTTTGGGTCATCAATAAATTGTTTATTTTGTACTTTTCCTTTATATTTATCTGTCTATCTTCTAAGATTTTCCACTTGTGCTGAAATTTTTAGTTTATTTGCGATAGTGCATGATAGATCCCTAGTGTGTTCTAATACTGTACATTGCTTTAATCACATCTATCTTTTTAGTATTTTTTTTATCCTTTCCCTCTTCTGTAGTCTTTTAAGAGTGACACTTCTTAATTGCTTTATAGTTTTCTCTATTCGATACTTCCATGATAGTATTCGATTTCTCCACTTCCTTTCTCTCACTACCCTGTGTTCTTGTGGAAGAACTTTATCAGTTATTAATTTAGCAGCACAGTAATATATCCTGTTTACTTCTTATGTCACATGGATCTCTATGGACAGTTATAATTACTGCATTCATTTGTTTTATCAGACGTTTGTCTTTTTGGGTTTTATTGACCTTTTGCAGTCTGTTTCTCTCATTGATCTTAATATATCTATCCATGTCTGTTAAATCAAGCAACTCTTTTCTTAGTTCATTTTCTTCCAAACTGAGGGCACATCTCTTGTTTTCCATTTCCTGTGGGCATTCTATAGAAAGATGTTCTTTGTGTTTCACTGTTGCAGTCATCACACTTGGGTTATCTGCCTGCAGGTAGCCTTCAGTCGGCCCGAATAGCAGAGACTTATTTTTTCTGTGTCGGTTGCTGTTGCTCCAGGACTTGACGTCCGGTCAACAGGGGTATAAAAACAGGCAGCTGACGCCATTACATCAGCCTTTCTTGCCGAGGAGCCCGAAGCAGAAGCAGTTTGCACAAGTGCCGGTCAGCCTCTACCTGAGTTTTCATTTCTGAATTGAATTATCCTGAAGTTTTCTAAAGCTAAGTACCTCATTGGGGACACTTTTTTCTTGCTCTAACTGATGTCAGAAAAAGTTAACAATTGTCTTGCCTGTGGAAAGCAAATACCACACCGAGGTTTCCATTCTTACTGCGTCACCTGTTTAGGCCCAGACCACGATGTACCTCACTGTCGGTTTTGTGCCTTGTTCAATGCCCGAACTATTCATCGTCTGGCCATTTTTGTTGCTAAATACTTTAGTTCTCGATCTCCATTTTCCGAAATGGCTTTGGTAAGCCATCCGACTACCGATCTTCCGAACAAACGTAAGGATAAAGACAGAGACAGACTACACAGGTGCAAAGCTGCCGACGATGCTTCTGTTAAGCTAATCACCAGTCCGCCAGTACTCAGTGAGGTGCTGTTGCAGCCCCTGATGCCCGCTTGAATGGATTTGCAGGCCTCTACTGAGACCCATTCGGAGTCCAGTATGCCGCGAGATTCTTCTTCGACTAAGGAACCTGCGGCTGTCTCTACCTTGGATGGGTGCGGAGTCACTGAGCAGGCACCAGCTTCTGAGGATGTTCGTTGCACTACCGATGCTCAAAACAAACTGACGACTTTCGTGTCTTCAGTTCTGCCTAAAACTACTGAATTTCTAAGGCCAAGAGTACATGCTACACCTAAAAAAATGATGACCAAAACACATGTACCTGCTCCCTTGCCACAACATCAAATGCTTAAAATGGCAGAAGACCTTATTATGCCAATTGGGGGAAGTCAGCCTTCTCCTGCTAAGAGAGAGAGACCTGTCCCCAGCAGCTTCAACAGAACAAGAATCCAACGACTCTGAGATATCGGATTATGAAGACTTACCTTTATCTGCTTAAAGCTGCGGTGGTACAGCGGTAGCATTGTTGCCTCACAGCAAGAGGTTCTCCTGTTCGATTCTTGGCTGGAGTGCCTTCTGTGTGGAGTCTGCATGTCCTCCCCGCAGTCAAGTGGCCTCCGAAAGACATGCATGAATAGGCGTGCCTTCGCTGAAGGTTGGGTGTCGGGCTGGCAACTCGGCACCATAAAAATCTACTGCCAATCATTAGCGGACCGGAGTTCTGCTGTGGCAACCCCTAACCGTGAAAAGCCAAAAAGACAAACAGCAGCAACCCTTATCTGCTTATGAGGATTCAGATGCAGAGGAATCCATTTCCTCGTCTTCTCCACCAGAGGATTTTTCTTTCTGTGAAACCTTGCATACTTTGAGAGCATTTCCGCTGGGAATGCCAAGACTATCCTCAGTCCAAAAAGAGACTCAGAGAATTTCAACATTTGCCACAACATAGGCCTTTAGCAATACCCCCAGTCCTGGATGTTGTGGATGATGTAGTTATGGAATCCAGTTCAACTCTTGATACTTTACCCCCTGCTCCTAGGAAACCGGACAGGTACTAGAGAGTACCTGACTCTCACAAATTCTATTTCAAAAATCCTACTGCTGATCCAGAGGTAATCTCCCAGGGGCCTAAAGGTATCAAAGCAACCACAGCTAAGAATCCCACTCCTTTGGACAGGTATTCTAGAGCTCTGGACAGATTAGGTAAGAAAGTGTATACCTCTGCAACTCTCGCCATTAGGGCCTTGAATTGTCTGTTTCACATGTTGAAATACCAACAACATATTGTGGAACTTATTAAACAAGAAATAGCTACCTTTACAGACTGCAGAAATTAAAGAATTGCATGAGCTTATGCATTTCGCAAGCCAAGTCAGCAAGCATATATTGCAGTGTGGCTTTGACGCCTTAGAAGTATCTTGCAGGGCAGCAGTCACTGGTTCTCTACTGAGAAGGCATGCTTGGCTTAAGGAGCAGACCTTGCCCAGACCATGTCAAATCAAAATTATTAGATGCTCCTTTGAACAAAGACAAGCTGTTTGGCACCAAAGCAGAAGAGGTTCTAAAAAGATGGAAGAAAAATCTAAATCTATGCAGACAGTCAAAGAATTCCTGCAAGTACAGCCTCATAGATTCAGTAGGCATTGCCCCTCGAAGCATTGGTCCTTTCCAGCCCCCTCAAGGCCATCTCAAACTAGACCCAGGGGAAACAGACCCCCTAGACTGCAGTCTCAGGGTAAGCAGAGATCTAAGCAATGGTGTGCCACCACCTCTAAAGCAGGGAGTGGAAAACCACCCCTTTACAGAAAGAATTCCCAGTGACTTTTCAACTCTCCCCACCTGTGCCCAACTGCTTGTGCCCCTAAAAGAAAAACTTGCCTTCATGCAAAAACTGGATTTCCATCATCAAAGACCGATGGGTCCTCAACATTGTATCCCAGGGGTACAAATTTTACTTCCACTCACTGCCAACCTCAAAAGGGTTCCCAGACCTTCCTCCAAATCAGTTGGCAGAGGCACAAAACCAAGTTAAATCCCTGCACTCTATAAAGGCAATTCAGCCTGTTCCTGAAGAACAGATAGATCAAGGATTCTAATCCAGACTTTTCCTGGTACCCAGAAAAGAGGGCACTTGGTGCCCAATCCTAGATCTTTCACTTCTCAACACCTTTCTGGGGGAAACCAAAGTTCAAAATGCTCACCCTAAAGCAGCTTCTACCTATGCTAGCCAAAGATGCCTGGGCTAGTCACCCTAGACTTAAAAGAAGCCTAGCTGCACATCCCTATAAGGGAGTCATGCAGGAAATATCTATGCTTCAGGGCAGGGTCTGTGCATTATCAGTGCTCTGCACTTCCCTTTGGCTTATCCACTGCTCCCAGAGTATTCACAAAATGCCTGGCTCCAGCCATAGCTTACTGCAAACAGAGAAATATTCAGATTTACCCGTACTTGGACGACTGCCTGATTCAGGCAGACAGTCAGGAAATGCTGTTGCAGCACCTTCTAACCTCCCTGGGGTACACCATCAACGAAAAGAAATCAAAACTAGTCCCCAGCCAAAAGATTGTATTCGTGGGAGCAAGCTTGAACACAGCATCCTAGATGGCATTCCTTACTCCTGAAAAACAAGCCTATTTTACTCAAATGGCTACCAAAAACCAGCTATCCACAAGGAAAATCCTGCAGGCCCTAGGGTTCATGGCCTCATGCAGCCTACTAATTCCTTATGCCAGACTGCATATGAGGAAACTTCAATGATACTGAAGTCTTTGGTGCCAACATTCTCAGGACCTGGAAACCGTCATTCCTATAATACCCTGTTTAAGAACAGAGTTTCTTTGGTGGGCAGCAGCATGCAACCACAACAAGGGACTGCCCTTTACTCAACCCCATGCTGCCCAGACCCTCACCACAGATGCATCAGACTATGCCTGGGGGGATCACATGGACGGCAAGTGCATTCAGGGCCAATGGAGCCCAAGTCAAATTCATCTGCACATCAACAAAAAAGAGATGCTAGCTGTGTAGCACGCTCTGACAGCTTTCAGATCCCTACTCTCACCAAGACACCTGCTAATAAAAACAAATAACACCACAGTTATGTGGTACATCAACAAGCAGGG
The DNA here is from genome assembly GCF_019279795.1 of Protopterus annectens. Classification (NCBI taxonomy): domain Eukaryota; kingdom Metazoa; phylum Chordata; order Ceratodontiformes; family Protopteridae; genus Protopterus; species Protopterus annectens. Next base: position 218,640,560 of record NC_056745.1, read on the forward strand.
GGGAACCCACTCTTACCCACTCTGCAGGCTAGCCATAGCCCTGTGGAACATGGCTTTGGATATGCAGGTCCATCTGCAAGCTCAGTTTCTGCCAGGAAAACAAAACTCAATGGTAGACAACTTAAGCAGAAACCTCCTAAACCCACACGAGTGGCAACTAGAGCCCAGCACCTTCAACCTTCTGATTCAGAAATGGGGACCCCAGAGGTGGATCTCTTTGCCTTCCCCTGCAATCACCAGCTCAGCAGATTCTGCACCAGGACACCTCACAGCAGTGCCTGGAAAGTGGATGCCTTATCCTTCCAGTGGGTAAATCTCTCAATCTATGCCTCCCCCCCTGCCCCTTCTCTCAAAATAAGATGGGACAGACCAAGGACAATTCTGATTGCCCCGGACTGGCCATGCCAGCACTGGTACCCACTCCTGCGCAGCCTGTCACCGGTGCCACCCTGGCACCTACATCAGAACCCAACCATGCTTTCTCAGCACGGGGGACAGATCTTGCATCCACAACTGCAAACCCTAAATCTTGCAGCCTGGCTTATTCCTTGAACTCTCCACCAGTAAACAGCCTAAGCAAGCAGGTGCTGGACGTAATTCTTGAAGCCAGAAGACCCAGTACAAGGAAATCCTATGCTGATAATTGGAAAAGGTACTGCTCCTTGATTCAATCTAAAGGAGAGGACACAGCTCTGCCCTCCCTGCCTCTAATCCTGGATTACTTAGCAGATCTGCTCCACAGAGGCCTATCCTTCTCATCCATTAAGATCCATGCCTCTGCCATTTCTGCTCATTACAATACTGAGCCACCTCTCTTCTCTCATCCTCTTATCAAACAGTTCCTGAGAGGGGAAAACAACTTAAGGTCACCTAGGAGAGCATCCATCCCTGCTTGGGACCTTAACTTTGTACTGGAAAAGCTCACGCTACCCCCCTTTGAGCCTGCAGTGTCAGCAGATTTAAAATTCCTGTCTTGGAAAACAGCCTTGCTTCTGGCCATCACTTCAGCGAGACAAATGTCTGAGCTACAAGCACATATGGCTGTGGAACCCTTCATTATTTTCCATGCTGACAGGGTTTCCCTCAGGACTAACCCTTCCTTTATGCCTAAAGTGGTGTCCAGTGTGGCTCTCAACCAACCTATCCATTTGTCAACTTTCTTCTCTAATCCTCAAAATAAAGGGGAAAGGATCCTGCACACCTTGGACGTGCACAGACAGCTCAGATTTTATCTTGATAGGACTAAGCCCATCAGGAAATCTGACCAGTTACTAGTCAACTTTGCACCAGGAGCAGAGGGCAAGGGCATTTCAAAGCGAACTTTGCACCAGGGGCAGAGTGCAAGGGTATTTCAAAGTGAACAATTTCCAAATGGATAGGACACTGCATCCATTTTTGCTACAAGCACCATGGGAAACCAACCCCTCAGGGGGTCAGAACACACTCCACTAGGGCAACTTCCACCTCTACAGCTTTCCTCAGGGGAGTCCCTACCAGAGACATCCTGGAAGCTGCTACTTGGGGTTCTATACACACCTTCACCAAACATTACCACCTGCCTATCTTTTCCAAATTCAATTTCATCCTGTGCCATCTGTTGCTCTGTCACATGGGAAATCACTAGCCTATCACTCCTCAACATTGACTGCATCAGAGTTTCCACAGTTTCCTGTTTCTTTCATTGCTGTCTAGTTTCAAGTAAATGTTTATACTGATTTCTTGTGGAAGGCTCCAAACTATCTTGACATGGCACCTGACCAATAGCTTCCTGTTCCACTGGTTTCCCTTTAATTTGGATATCCATTGCTATATCCTGTTGTGGTGCTTTCTGCATTCAATGTTTTACTCTGAATCCTTCATTTTGCAGGTATTCCATAACCTCAATTTCTATTTCTTTAATTTCTCAATTACTAATCTCCTTTTCTACTTTTCCTCTTTGTCTTCTTATTTTTTGTATTGTAAAGTTTTCCATGTCCGGATTCCTTTGTTTGCATTTCTCTTCAAATGTCTTTGGTACTGCTGTTTTTGTATTGGTTAGTTTTGCTGTCTCCTTTGCATAAATATTACACCATGTTAAATCTGTTTTTTTCCCACGTCCATATTTCCTCTTCAGATGTTTCCTGATCTTTCTGTTTCTTCTTACTTTGGGGACTCCATCATGCTGTGATGCATACCATAATAGACCTTCTACGCCAAATCCTTAACTTCAGCTTCTATTTTTTTTAACTTCTACTTTACTAATCTTCTTTTCTACATTCCATCTTTGTGATATTTTTTATTGTAAAATTTTCCATATCTGGATGCCTTTGCCTGTATTTCTCTTCAAATATCTTTGGGGCTGCCTTCTTTATATTGATTGATTTGGCTTTCTCCTTTGCATAAAAATTGCACCATATCAAATCTTTCTTTCCCATGTCCATATTTCTTTCTTCTTCTTCTTCTGCTTTCTGCTGCTCCCGTTAGGGGTTGCCACAGCGGATCAACTGTTTCCATTTCTTCCTGTCCTCTGCATCTTGCTCTGTCACACCAACCACCTGCTTGCCCTCTCTCACCACATCCATAAACCTTTTCTTAGGCATTCCTCTTTTCCTGTTACCTGGCAGCTTCATCCTTAGCATCTTTTTCTCAATATACTCTGCATCCCTCCTCAGCACATGTCCAAACCAACATAGTCTTTCCTCTCTGGCTTTGTCTCTAAACCTTCCAACCTGGCCTTGACCCTCTAATATACTTATTCCTAATCCTGTCCATCCTCGTCACACCCAGTGCAAATCTTAACATCTTCAACTCTGCCACATCAAGCTCTGACTCCTGCCTTTTTGTCAATGCCACTGTCTCCAACCCATATAACATAGCTGGTCTCACTACCCTGTCTTAGTCCTGCTGACTTCATTCCTCTTCTCTCTAGATCATATCTCCACCTTCCAGGGTCTCCTCCACCTGTTCCTACTCTCACTGCAGATCACAATGTCATCTGCAAACAGGGACTCCTGTCTGATCTCATCTGTCAACCCTGTCCATCACCATTGCAAATAAGAAAGGGCTCAGAGCTAATCCTTGATGTAATCCATACCACAACTCCTCTCTAGGCACCTGTCATATGCTTTCTCTAAGTCCACAAAAGACACAATGCAACTCTTCTGACCTTGTCTGTACTTCTCCATCAACACACTCAGAGCAATGAAACCATACTGCTGATCACTAATCATCACCTCCTTTAACCTAGCTTCCCACTCTCTTTTCCCATAACTTCATGCTGTCACTGATCAGTTTAATCCCTCTGTATGTTTTATTAATGAACACAAATTTTCATTTATGGCTCTTCTTTGGCCTATCAGTTTTTGTGATTTTTGTGGACTGCTACTTCCTTCTACAATGGGGGGGGCATCCTCCCCTTGGGCCTGGCCTGGCCCCATTGTAGGAATGTTAACATATTTTGAAGATTCTACACTGCCATTTTTTCCCAGTCCTGGCACCTGTGCTCCTACCAGGATTGGGCATTTTTTTATCCTGGGTCTTGTTCACCCAGCTATCTCTCTTAATTTTTGACCTACTTCTGTCCATGATATATGCTATGTAAATACAGTCTATAGATCAGTGTTGCATTGGTGAGATTTTGTGAAAACAGGGTCCACCTCGTGAAGGTACTCATCAAGACTTGAGGATGAAATCAGTTTCAGCATTACTCTTCTCCTTTGCGTGCTTAATTTTCATCTATCCATTTGGACCCCCTGTCTGCCATAAAGGAAATGTAATATTGTCTGAAATAAGTACCCCCCCCATTGTCAGTTTCCTTTTTTGTGGTTGTGGTTTCCCTCCAACTTTCTTGGAGATTCCACTGAGCATACCTCTCAACCGTACCGTATTTATCAGTTTTTACCAGTTTTGAGGTCCAAGTTAATGGGGTGCCATGATTCCTGAGTGGCACCCCTTAATTTCCGATTTTCCCGACTTTTTTTTTATTTTTATATTTTTTGTCTTTTTTTAGACTTACTTCATCGTGCGGTGATGTCAGCTACGTGAGAAGCCTCCCAGCCTGTCTGATTTCAGCTGAGAACTGAGGAGGCAGGCTGCTACTGTCAGTCACAAACAATCACAACAACAACAACACATACATTATCGTACACACACCCCTGCAGGCCACGTAAACCAAAAGAAAATGCATTGCATTGCATAATATTATATATTACAGTTGCATACTTTTACACACTCTCTCACCACACTCGCATAGTAAGAAGAACTCCCGTAACCTGTCCCGTCCCTTTCCAATTCCAGAATAAATGCAGATAATTTCAGAAATAAAATCCTTTTCACCTCAGGGCCCAGGCAGCTGAGCAGCTCATGTTGGAGAAGATTCAGCATTAGGATTCAACTCGAGTTGGCTCGACTCTTTAAAAAGCAGCTATAACACGCACGCTAGATCAAAATTTCACAAATAAAATCCTTTTCACAGTCACCTCAGGCAGCTGAGCAGCGCAGCTCATGTTAGAGAAGACTCAGCCTTAGGACTTGAGTTGACTCTTTAAAAGGCAGCTTTAACATACTGAAATTTGTGTATACACTTTTATGGCAAAATTATTACTGAGTGACTACTGTACCGAGTAAAATCGTAACTTGTATTGTGTTTCTGTCCTCCTGACTGTTTGGTTGTTTCACACAGCAGTGACAGGCTGACAGCACAGCAGTAGGCAGTGTAGAGATAAATAAATAATTAGCATTGCTAGTAAGCAACTCAGCGTTCGCCGTTTACTGTAAACTTAAAGCTTGGCTTGCCAAATGACTCGAAGTCGCGGAGATTTGTATTTTGCTTTGCCATGATGCTGTTTGCAACTTTTTGCCCTAGTCTGAGTCTAAACTCAAGACAATAAAGTAAAAAGGTAGAACTACAGTTAGTCTAGTCTGTCCGAGCAAGGTTGAGAAGGGGAGGGGAGGATGGGGATGGGAATTGGGAACAGAAGAACACCATGAGTCTGACTGCCATCATGACTCAACCCCATTCCCTTTCCTTCATCTTCAACCAAAAAAGCCAGCACAAAAAGCAGCAACTGCACTAAGATCTCACACAAAAAAATTCAGAAAAAACTGCTAAAAAATGATGACTGTTTTTTTAATTAAAGGTTAAAAGCGCTTTTCCTTTCTTAGCTTCTTCATCAGAACACCATTATACTGATATCATTCCTTTAAATACTCAAAATGAAGCCAAAATAGCCAAAAAGCGATAAACAAGAATATTTTTTTAAAAAAAAAATGTGTTCAAGTACAAATCATTTTTAAAACATGTAAAGAATTATTTTGGAAAAAAAAAACTTTAAAATAATGAATTTATTAATATCAAATCAAATTGTGAAACAATTGGAAAAACTATTTGCCATATTAGAGCAAAAAGAATAAAACACTTAAAAACTAAAAGGAAAAAGAATTTAAACCTGGTCAATATTGGTTTATATTATATGCGATGCTGTAGCAAAAAAGGGATCTTAAAACAGCATAAAAAATGTTAGCTTTACAAAGATACTTTATATCTGCACAAGAATGTTTTCATTCTATGTAAAGTTGATTTCACTTGTACAGTTGATTTTTTTTGTTTAATTATGTTTTAAATGATTTAATAGAGAACTACATTTTTTTTAAAAATATTACTTATGTGTTTCTTCTGTGTTTTCTTGATTTTGCGTTGTTTGAGTTACATGTTTTCATATTAGCATTGTGGTGGGTGTTTGGGTTGCAGCTATAGAGTTTAAAGCTGCCTTATCCGATAAAAAGTTAGCAGTTCTGCAGTCATCGTTTTGCTTTCCCTGCTTTGTTGAAGTCTGTAATTCATTCAGTTAGCTTGGTTGCTGCTTTTTTGGTTGAACTTTGTGTGGATCCATTACGCTGACTTCTGTTCTTTCCTTCATCTTAGTACTACTAAGGTTTCATTCTATTCATGCAGCAGTTTCATGACTCTGTAAAGAGGATCACATCAGGCTTATAGTACAACTTGCATACTACTGTGACTCTCAACCCCTCACTGTACATTTAGTTTCTGTAATTACAGTGCACAGCCATCTGCGTAAACAGTCCCCTACCAAGGATAATCTTATCCTTGAATTCTTGAAAACTGCGTCCAAGTTTGTTTGTCCACTTTTCAAGCTGAAACTTGCATCTCTGATATTTGGAAGTAGGCACTCATGGTTCCACTGCACTGAAATGGCCCTTCTGTTATTTTGAGGAACCACCATCTCACTGCACTCCTCTCCACTATCTAAAATCATTAAAAACCATCCTCACTTTTAACTGTTACAAGTGCAACATCTCATCACCTGTTATTTGCTCTCCAATAAGAAGCCCTGTTTCAGCCTAAAGCGTGGTACAAGTGTTGTTATCCTGCAAGTCACTGATTACAATCATAGCCTAAGCCAGCTCAACTGCAGGGATATGGAAGGTAACTCCTCCCTGGACCTGTCGTAAGAACTTGACACAGTATGTTACCCTAAGCAGCAGCAAATCCAGGAAGGGCATGGTTTCAAGCCCAGTTTTAAGAAGTTGTTTTCTAGCTGCAACACAGATATTTGGCAGTTAAATGGAAGCTGGCTGTCTCTCATTTCTTCCCAATCGACTTAGATACTCCTCAGGATAGTGTATTAGGTCAATCTTTTCCTCAGTATCTGTGAAGGCAAGTTTAAGTACTGTAGAAATTCACCACTTATAAATATGCAAGTGACGTCACTACTGAACTTACTAGCTGACCTTACAAAACTGTTAATTCAAGGTTGAAATTTACCTGAATGTCTCTCTAATTAAGTTGATACTAATCTTCCTCCAAAAACTTCTAGACTTTTGCCTTAGATTTCTTCTACTGCCATGCGTGATGCCCGTGACTGCCTGGTTACATTAAACTTAATTACCCAGCCAGGGCCATACCCTTACAGCAGGTTGCAGCGTGCGTGCGAGATGTGTGATTGATTGACGAGCCCCACGTGCACTGCTGCTGCTAAAATGTAAATAAACAAAGTAACTTACTACTTGGTTTAATTACATTTTAGCAGCAGCAGTCCAGCAGCAGTCACTCAATCACACATCTCGCACACTGCAACCTGCCTGTAACCTAGGGGATAAAGAGAGAGGGGCGGGCTGGTGTGGGACAGACGACGAGATAGAGTACAGAAGAAGCAGTAACACAGAAGTTACAGAACAGAGAAGCCTGGGCTGCCGTAGAGCATTTGATTGACAATGAGCAAGCACCAGTGACAGTCCAGCAGCACCAGCATTGAAATTTGAAGATTTATTTTTGATTTGAAGCAGGCGCACGGGCCGGCGCAGCTAATAACAGAGAGAAGACAGTGTTTTCTTTTTTTTAATTTAAAATGTGTTTTTTTGTTTGTTCATTGCTTGGCTTGCAATTGTTGTGCTATACAGCATACTTGGCACTTGCTAGCTACTTGATTCAGTAATTGGTTGACTTGGGGAAGTTGTTGGCAAACTTGGCAGTGCCAGCAGGCAGGCAGTGGCACTTAGCTTGCTTGCATGCAAAAGTGAAGGGCATTGTGTCTCTCTGGGCAAACCAAACAGTCTAATGGACTCAGAGCTGTGCAGTGGTGAGGGGTAAATTAATTATCCTAGTCCAAGAAAGTCAGTCATCATTTCTCTCTCTTCATCATGACAAAATGTATTTCTTCTTCCCCCGGCTACTCCTGCACATCAAGCAACAAGCAGGTAAATAAAAAAAAAAAAGATAAGAAAGAAAATGTATGTTTTTTTTTTTTTTTTACTTAAGTAGTTTTCAGTAATAATAACTAAACAAACTCAGTGAAGTAGTCTGATATATTTTATACGCTCAGAACTGAGATTGAAGGTTGAATGCATCTGAACTAGCTGCTGTTGTGTTGGAGAGATAGTCACAGTGCAAATTAAGTAAAGTAGAAGTTCAAAGTTTTGTGTTAGTAATATATTTAAAACTAATTTGTTGTTCTGGACTTCTGGTTTGGTTTATATTTATGTTATTTAAAGAAGGCTGAAGGCAAGCGCAGCCTGCCTCACCCAGTATTATTTTTCTAAAAGAATATTGTATTTTAGTTTTGCACAAGTTCAAATATTAATAGAAATAAAACACTATTATTGTTCTTATTTAGTGTTTCATTGTCATATTTTGGTTGTCTTTTCTTCAGTTTGCATTTAAATGTTGGTATCTCATAATTCCATTGAAGTGGGCAGGGCTACATAATTACGTATGTACATTTTTATGTTGATCAGCGTACAGATTTGTACCTATTTTTCATGGGCTTTGTCCAGATTTTTGATGTTTCCAAGTTGAGAGGTATGCCACTAAGTATTCCTAGTGGTACAGGCCCAGGCTTGTTCACCACAACCATTGTTTGTAAAGGAACTGCTTGTAGTATTGCAGACTTTTCATGTAGTTCCCTCCCCACAATTGCTCATTTAGCTAGAGGTCATCCACAAAGAAGCTGTTAAGTGATGCAAGCCTGTTCTCATTGCAACAGCTGTGTAACCTTGGGCTTTAATGAATGGACGTATTAATGAATGTGCATGGCTGTGTGCACACATTCACCATTTCATCAGTTGGCAGCCAGCCATTACATGTACATGGAAAGCTGTGCTGATAAATTACATCCTTTGTGGAGGGTGTATGTGATATATTTGGGTGTAGGCCCACTATTTCAGGAGCCTGAAAGGTGCGGGCCAAGATGATAGAGAAAAAAAAGGACAACTAGACTACCAGGAGTGGATATTCATTTTATGGTTGGGGTGTTGAAGGGATGATTGCTACTTGGCCTTCAGGAGCAGTATTTTACATTATAGTTGGGGTACTGCAAGAAAAAAACTGCGGTGGTGGTGCTGCTGTAGTGTTGTCGCCTCACAGTAAGACGTTGTCCTGTTTTTCGATTCTCAGCTAGAGCATCTTCTGTGTGGAGACATGCGTGAATGGGCGTACCTTCGTTGAAGGTTGTGCGCCAGGGCTGGCAACTCTGCATGTAAAAATCTACTGCCAATCATTAGCGGACCGGAGTTCTGCTGTGGCGACCCCTAACCGGGAAAAGCCGAAAGACAACAAGTTAGGGTACTGAAGAGGTACTGGACCATTTGAACACAAGTGAAGATATTAACTATTTTACTGTGATAATTGACAATGAAAGGGAGGAGCTGCTTTATTTGCCCTTTGCAGGGTAATGGATATAGAGGATGCTGTCTTCAATGAAACCTATACATATGGATCCATTGAGAAGGTTTATGTGCTGGTATGCATCCATTATGAAAATAGTGGCTTGTGGCTGCTTGTAGATTTGTACTTTGTGCACTGTATGCAGTCTGCCTCTTGGGCCTGTACTATGACTGGAATGCGCTGGACATTTTACCAAAGATGATGTAGCCATTACGCTGTTTGTGGTCTGTAAACTGACACAAGGCTGGTTGATGCAGGGTGGTGCCACTGCATGCAACTTTCATAGCACAGGTGGCTACCCTTTCAGAATTTTGTCTTAAGAATGCTCTCAGAATGGACAGAATGTTTTGAACATGACCAGGTATGTCATGTGAGAAAGTTAATAGAACATGTTGTTTGAAATGGATTTCCCTAACCTGGTTTCATTTGCCTTGTAACAGCTTGGCTGCAGGAGGGGGTGGAGGAATTTTCTTGTGATATCTTGAGTAGCAGCTTAATAAAATGCAAATGTTTTCCATTCTTACTTGAAACCATGCGTTTGTGTACACACAACCTTTAAAAGTACTCTCAAAGGAATTTTCAAAAGTTGTCAAACCAGCCATATGGTAATACAAGTGTTTTTGCAGATTCAAGCCACTTGTACCTTCCCTCATGCCCTCTGTACTTTATTGCTCTCACAGTGAGATCACTCCATCTCAGAAAATGGACATAAATTAAGGAAAACTTTCTTGCTGTTTCTTAGTCAGTGCAGCATCAAAGAAGACTAGAGACTACTGTGAGCAGAAGCACATGACAGAACAAACTTCATGTCTGACTACACAAAACTCAGCTAACTGATGAGAAACAGCTGGAGGCTGTATCATTTTGGAATGTGGCAAGTGCGTGCTTGTTTCATGTAATGACAGAAATGTATTGTTTTTACAATGTAGTGGTAAATACTTGTTAGATGATGCAAATGCAGTCCAGGTTTGCATGAGACAACTTATGTTGTGTGTCAAATGTGAAGACTGGTAAGAGTAAACCTGTCCTCTGCATCTCAGGGACCCCGCATCAAGGTCTGTGTTATAGGAATAGTTTAAGTATGAGGTGAGTGCTGACTGCTTGTTATCTGAGACTGCAGTTTTCAACCCTCCTTTCTGTTGTCTCTGCATCAGTAGAAACATGTATATGCAGGGTGTTTTATCACAAATATTTCTTTGTTCAAGATGCTTGTTTTTATAGTACTTCTTGGGCTTCATAGCTTAGACAACAAGGATTTTGCCAGTCCTGCAGTTTATTGCAGACTAATATTGAGTTTGTTTTTCAAATATGCCAGTGAATCAGAAATGGCAGCAGAAGTCAAGTCTACTGCATCAAATGATGAATAGTAGCTGAATGCAGAACTGTTTTATGCAGAACAACTTAAAAACTAGCTTTTAAAGGTTTTAATCTTATTCTGTGATTGAGCTGCAAGCTCTTTCTTTATAAACTTTTTTTGCTGGAAAATAGTGGAAATATTTGTTTAATGAAGTTAGTGGTGAAAAGCTATCCAAACCAGAAAAGAAGTGCTTTAAGCATTCTCCTTGTGTGTGTATATATATATATATATATATATATATATATATATATATATATATATATATATATATGTGTGTGTGTGTGTGTGTGTGCGCGCGCGCGCATTGTTTTTTGGACTTAATACTGATACACTTAGCTTGTGCAGCTGACCTTTAACCTTTACTCTGTAGTTATTTTCAACCACATCATTCTGCTCTGTTCGTTTTTTTTTGTTTTCCTTGCCCACTCCAAACCTACTGTCCCATATGTGCCATGTCCCAGCAGAGGCAGATCCAACATTAGGTGACATAGGCAGTCACCAAGGTTCCACTGCCTGGGAGGGGGTCCACTGGATAAGGGGACTGTCACATTACTTTTTTAATTAAAAAAAAATTGAGTGTTTTAGAGAGTTCTTCCTTAAGAACTCCCCCTGCATCATCATTGCATACACCAGTTGCATCCGTGCATCCCTGCATGCTGTGATGTGCTTGCATGTATCATTGTCACAGAGACCTGTTGCTTGTTTCCCACAATCTGCACACGGAATTTAAAATGCAAGAAGATGCCCCTATCTATGCAGGGAATGCATTTGGTGGACCTGAACCTGTCCAGATTCTTCCACCAGCACAGTCGGTCATAGGTAAGCGGTGGGTGGGTGTGAGTGTGTAAAATGCGGCAGGTTAGTTAATTTGCTCAGGCTCAAACCCCTGTACCTTATTTACAGGAGACCGCTTGAATCCGTACACCAACTAACAAGCTGGTAAAAAATTCGAGTTTCAGTGCATTTCTAAGGAATTGAGTTTTAAGTGCTTTTTCAAATAATTGTGACCTTCGTGCATTTTTGAGGAACTGTGAGCTTCAGGAGAAGAGAAGTTTACTGCTGCTTATGCTAAGTCTGTTTACAATGTGCAACAGTTTTGTTTAGCAAATGGTCATCACCATTGTGCTTTAGAATTTAAAACTGTTAATAGCGCAACAGGTAGCATACTTGCTTTTGATTAAAAAGGCTGTGGGGTTGCTGATACTGTGTTGTACTTTGAGGGGTGAGAATGCTGCATTCCTGAGTATGTCCTCCTTTAGATGAGATTCCTAGTAACTATGAACGTGTTGTCAGTTTGCCATCCATTCCCTAATGCAGTATTACCAGCTTACCAATTTTTTATTAATGTAACATAGGCAGTTTGTTGTTCAAGGGCAGCAGGCACTGAATTTGTAGAGCCATCCATCCATCCTCAACTCCTTTTTCCCATTTTTGCACATGAGTTTCAGATGTCACTTTTAACAGTGACAATCCCCTCAAGCCAGGGTTTACACCGCCGGGTGGCTAGCCCTGCCACGGTAGTCCATCTGTACCACTCAGTCACGCACACACACTAACCTGCGGCCAATTTAGTGTATCCAGTCCACCTACTGCATCACTTTGGAATGTGGGAGGAAACCTGAGCACCTGGAGGAAATCCACACAACAGCAGGGAGGACATGCAGACTCCGCACAGAAGGCACCCCAGCAGAGAATCAAACTGGAGAACCCCTTGCTGTGAGGTGACAAAGCTAGCCATTGCACCACCATGGCCGCCCATCTGAATTTGTAGATGACGCACTGGAATATAAAGTTGTTTGCTGGCAGCAACCTCAGCATTAGTTACAGACCTCTTTATGTAGACTTATTCAGACGACTTTTACTTCTGCAGAGATTATGCATATTGACTGATATTGATGGATTGTAATGACAGAAGTTCAAGTGGCCTTTTATGGTTGAAGTGTTCTGAATTGGGCAGTTTTGTCATTATTAGTTCATGCATTTTATTTCATTGCTTACTGGAAAAATGTTTAAAACTACAAATTTTAAACCGTCTAACACTTGGTGCTGTAGTCTACTTAACACTGAAAGTGTGATAAGAGACTTAGGGACACAGGTGGACACTAGTCTCTCCTTTGATAATCACATCGCCACAGTAGTCAGGAAATCCTTCTACATGGCACACCTCATCACAAAAGGTTTCTCATCCAGGGAAAAAGGTCATTGTTCCCCTCTGCTCCGTCACTCATTAGACCCATTATAGAGTACAACGCCCCTTTTGGTATGTACCTCACAAGACTATCTACAACAACTAGAAAGGCCACAGAAGTACATCACAAAGAGGATTACTGGCCTCAAACAGATGCCCTACGTAGTTCATCTCAAAAAACTCTAGCTTTACTCCATCGCATATCACCTACTCAGAGGCGATCTCTGCCTAACACACAAGGCTATGTCAAATCCAGAGCTGTTGGACATGCTCCACTTAAAGAAATCCCAATCCCTCTGAGCTACATGCTCTAGAGACCTAAACCTTGTCACCACAATAAACAGAACATGCTGGAGGGATAGATTCCTGTCCCAGAGACTTCCCATACTCTGGAACAAACTATCTGTCTATATCAAGCAAAGCTCCTCATTAGCACTCTTCAAGAAAAATCTTGCTGACTGGATGGGAGATAGGAAATTCACCCTGGGGATCAATTCTGTGGCTCTGCTCGACAGGGGCACAGGAACATAATTTTCTTGGGTGGCAAAAGCCAGGGTACCTTTTTGGCTAGACTTATGTAGGACCTAGGGCCAATAGCCTAGTACCTACCTATGAACCTGTTATACAAGGAATATAATTTAATACAATCAAAAGGTGAATCAAAGAACATATGCATGTATGCATGGTCTTAAAAATGTGTGCAAGGGGCGTAAGAGTTTACCTTTAAGCTCTTTTCAAACCAATGCGCCACTGGCCAGATGTATTTTCTTTGAATCAGAGTTTCAATGCCATTTCACTGAATGAGTTTCAAGGGCAGAAAAGTGTACTGTTAATGCTAAGTCCGTTTTCAATGTGAGACTATATTGTTTTGTAACATTTGAAGTAAAAGTTTTGAATTAAATCCAGATAGCTTTAATGATTGTAGAAATAAAACAGAAAACAGTCTGCACATAGAGAGGTTTGAACAGTGTTTATGGTAACTTGGGAGAAATAGCCAAGTAATGTGACACTGGAATGGCTATGTGTGGGGGGTTGTGTATGGGGAGCCCCTGATCCATTGCCCTGCCTAGGACCCCATTTGATTATGATCCGGCTCTGTGTCCAAGTGCCAATCCTTAGCCTCTACAAGGAGAAGAGATAAGGGATGTCCAGATACAGTATCACCCTGACAGCAGAAAAATGCTTTTCTCCTTTATCCTTTTGTTAACATTACATGTACATGGAAAGCTGTGCTGATAAATTACATCCTTTGTGGAGGGTGTGTGTGATATTTTTAGGCATAGGCCCACTATTTCAGGAGCCTGAAAGGTGCAGGCCAAGATGATAGAGAAAAACAGGACAACTAGACTACCAGGAGTACATTGCATTTACTTGGAAAGCTGTGCTGATAAATTACATCCTTTGTGGAGGGTGTATGTGATATATTTGGGTGTAGGCCCACTATTTCAGGAGCCTGAAAGGTGCGGGCCAAGATGATAGAGAAAAAAAAGGACAACTAGACTACCAGGAGTGGATATTCATTTTATGGTTGGGGTGTTGAAAGAATGATTGCTACTTGGCCTTCAGGAGCAGTATTTTACATTATAGTTGGGGTACTGCAAGAAAAAAACTGCGGTGGTGGTGCTGCTGTAGCGTTGTCGCCTCACAGTAAGACGTTGTCCTGTTTTTCGATTCTCAGCTAGAGCATCTTCTGTGTGGAGACATGCGTGAATGGGCGTACCTTCGTTGAAGGTTGTGCGCCAGGGCCGGCAACTCTGCATGTAAAAATCTACTGCCAATCATTAGTGGACCGGAGTTCTGCTGTGGCGACCCCTAACTGGGAAAAGCCAAAAGACAACAAGTTAGGGTACTGAAGAGGTACTGGACCATTTGAACACAAGTGAAGATATTAACTATTTTACTGTGATAATTGACAATGAGAGGGAGGAGCTGCTTTATTTGCCCTCTGCAGGGTAATGGATATAGAGGATGCTGTCTTCAATGAAACCTATACATATGGATCCATTGAGAAGGTTTATGTGCTGGTATGCATCCATTATGAAAATAGTGGCTTGTGGCTGCTTGTAGCTTTGTACTTTGTGCACTGTATGCAGTCTGCCTCTTGGGCCTGTACTATGACTGGAATGCGCTGGACATTTTACCAAAGATGATGTAGCCATTACGCTGTTTGTGGTCTGTAAACTGACACAAGGCTGGTTGATGCAGGGTGGTGCCACTGCATGCAACTTTCATAGCACAGGTGGCTACCCTTTCAGAATTTTGTCTTAAGAATGCTCTCAGAATGGACAGAATGTTTTGAACATGACCAGGTATGTCATGTGAGAAAGTTAATAGAACATGTTGTTTGAAATGGATTTCCCTAACCTGGTTTCATTTGCCTTGTAACAGCTTGGCTGCAGGAGGGGGTGGAGGAATTTTCTTGTGATATCTTGAGTAGCATAAAATGCAAATGTTTTCCATTCTTACTTGAAACCATGCGTTTGTGTACACACAACCTTTAAAAGTACTCTCAAAGGAATTTTCAAAAGTTGTCAAACCAGCCATATGGTAATACAAGTGTTTTTGCAGATTCAAGCCACTTGTACCTTCCCTCATGCCCTCTGTACTTTATTGCTCTCACAGTGAGGTCACTCCATCTCAGAAAATGGACATAAATTAAGGAAAACTTTCTTGCTGTTTCTTAGTCAGTGCAGCATCAAACAAGACTAGAGACTACTGTGAGCAGAAGCACATGACAGAACAAACTTCATGTTTGACTACACAAAACTCAGCTAACTGATGAGAAACAGCTGGAGGCTGTATCATTTTGGAATGTGGCAAGTGCGTGCTTGTTTCATGTAATGACAGAAATGTATTGTTTTTACAATGTAGTGGTAAATACTTGTTAGATTATGCAAATGCAGTCCAGGTTTGCATGAGACAACTTATGTTGTGTGTCAAATGTGAAGACTGGTAAGAATAAACCTGTCCTCTGCATCTCAGGGACCCCGCATCAAGGTCTGTATTATAGGAATAGTTTAAGTATGAGGTGAGTGCTGACTGCTTGTTATCTGAGACTGCAGTTTTCAACCCTCCTTTCTGTTGTCTCTGCATCAGTAGAAACATGTATATGCAGGGTGTTTTATCACAAATATTTCTTTGTTCAAGATGCTTGTTTTTATAGTACTTCTTGGGCTTCATAGCTTAGACAACAAGGATTTTGCCAGTCCTGCAGTTTATTGCAGACTTTAATATTGAGTTTGTTTTTCAAATTGGATGCCAGTGAATCAGAAATGGCAGCAGAAGTCAAGTCTACTGCATCAAATGATGAATAGTAGCTGAATGCAGAAGTTTTATGCAGAACAACTTAAAAACTAGCATTTAAAGGTTTTAATCTTATTCTGTGATTGAGCTGCAAGCTCTGTCTTTATAAACTTTTTTTGCTGGAAAATAGTGGAAATATTGATTAAATATTTGTTTAATGAAGTTAGTGGTGAAAAGCTATCCAAACCAGAAAAGAAGTGCTTTAAGCATTCTCCTTGTGTGTGTGTATATATATATATATATATATATGTGTGTGTGTGTATATATATGTGTATGTATATATATAGTTTTTTTGGACTTAATACTGATACACTTAGCTTGTGCAGCTGACCTTTAACCTTTACTCTGTAGTTATTTTCAACCACATCATTCTGCTCTGTTCGTTTTTTTTTTGTTTTCCTTGCCCACTCCAAACCTACTGTCCCATATGTGCCATGTCCCAGCAGAGGCAGATCCAGCATTAGGTGACATAGGCAGTCACCAAGGTTCCACTGCCTGGGAGGGGATCCACTGGATAAGGGGACTGTCACATTACTTTTTTAATTAAAAAAAAAATTGAGTGTTTTAGAGAGCTCTTCCTTAAGAACTCCCCCTGCATCATCATTGCATACACCAGTTGCATCCGTGCATCCCTGCATGCTGTGATGTATTTGCATGTATCATTGTCACAGAGACCTGTTGCTTGTTTCCCACAATCTGCACACGGAATTTAAAATGCAAGAAGACAACCCCTATCTATGCAGGGAATGCATTTGGTGGACCTGAACCTGTCCAGATTCTTCCACCAGCACAGTCGGTCATAGGTAAGCGGTGGGTGGGTGTGAGTGTGTAAAATGCGGCAGGTTAGTTAATTTGCTCAGGCTCAAACCTCTATACCTTATTTACGGGAGACTGCTTGAAACCGTACACCAACTAACAAGCTGGTAAAAAATTTGAGTTTCAGTGCATTTCTAAGGAATTGAGTTTTAAGTGCTTTTTCAAATAATTGTGACCTTCGTGCATTTTTGAGGAACTGTGAGCTTCAGGAGAAGAGAAGTTTACTGCTGCTTATGCTAAGTCTGTTTACAATGTGCAACAGTTTTGTTTAGCAAATGGTCATCACCATTGTGCTTTAGAATTTAAAACTGTTAATAGCGCAACAGGTAGCATACTTGCTTTTGATTAAAAAGGCTGTGGGGTTGCTGAAACTGTGTTGTACTTTGAGGGGTGAGAATGCTGCAGTCCTGAGTATGTCCTCCTTTAGATGAGATTCCTAGTAACTATGAACGTGTTGTCAGTTTGCCATCCATTCCCTAATGCAATATTACCAGCTTACCAATTTTTTGTTAATGTAACATAGGCAATTTGTTGTTCAAGGGCAGCAGGCACTGAATTTGTAGAGCCATCCATCCATCCTCAACTCCTTTTTCCCATTTTTGCACATGAGTTTCTGATGTCACTTTAACAGTGACAATCCCCTCAAGCCAGGGTTTACACCGCCGGGTGGCTAGCCCTGCCATGGTAGTCCATCTGTACCACTCAGTCACGCACACACACTAAGCTGCAGCCAATTTAGTGCATCCAGTCCACTTACTGCATCACTTTGGAATGTGTGAGGAAACCTGAGCACCTGGAGGAAATCCACACAACAGCAGGGAGGACATGCAGACTCCGCACAGAAGGCACCCCAGCAGAGAATCAAACTGGAGAACCCCTTGCTGTGAGGTGACAAAGCTAGCCATTGCACCATCATGGCCGCCCATCTGAATTTGTAGATGACACACTGGAATATAAAGTTGTTTGCTGGCAGCAACCTCAGCATTAGTTACAGACATCTTTATGTAGACGACTTTTACTTCTGCAGAGATTATGCATATTGACTGATATTGATGGATTGTAATGACAGAAGTTCAAGTGGCCTTTTATGGTTGAAGTGTTCTGAATTGGGCAGTTTTGTCATTATTAGTTCATGCATTTTATTTCATTGCTTACTGGAAAAATGTTCAAAACTACAAATTTGAAACAGTCTAACACTTGGTGCTGTAGTCTACTTAACACTGAAAGTGTGATAAGAGACTTTGGGACACAGGTGGACACTAGTCTCTCCTTTGATAATCACATCGCCACAGTAGTCAGGAAATCCTTCTACATGGCACACCTCATCACAAAAGGTTTCTCATCCAGGAAAAAAGGTCATTGTTCCCCTCTGCTCCGTCACTCATTAGACCCATTATAGAGTACAACACCCCTTTTGGTATGTACCTCACAAGACTATCCACAACAACTAGAAAGGCCACAGAAGTACATCACAAAGAGGATTACTGGCCTCAAACAGATGCCCTACGTAGTTCATCTCAAAAAACTCTAGCTTTACTCCATCGCATATCACCTACTCAGAGGCGATCTCTGCCTAACCCACAAGGCTATGTCAAACCCAGAGCTGTTGGACATGCTCCACTTAAAGAAACCCCAATCCCTCTGAGCTACATGCTCTAGAGACCTAAACCTTGTCACCACAATAAACAGAACATGCTGGAGGGATAGATTCCTGTCCCAGAGACTTCCCATACTCTGGAACAAACTATCTGTCTATATCAAGCAAAGCTCCATTAGCACTCTTCAAGAAAAATCTTGCTGACTGGATAGGAGATAGGAAATTCACCCTAGGGATCAATTCTGTGGCTCTGCTCGACAGGGGCACAGGAAAATAATTTTCTTGGGTGGCAAAAGCCAGGGTGCCTTTTTGGCTAGGCTTATGTAGAACCTAGGGCCAATAGCCTAGTACCTACCTATGAACCTGTTATACAAGGAATATAATTTAATACAATCAAAAGGTGAATCAAAGAACATATGCATGTATGCATGGTCTTAAAAATGTGTGCAAGGGGCGTAAGAGTTTACCTTTAAGCTCTTTTCAAACCAATGCGCCACTGGCCAGATGTATTTTCTTTGAATGAGAGTTTCAATGCCATTTCACTGAATGTGAGTTTCAAGGGCAGAAAAGTGTACTGTTAATGCTAAGTCCGTTTTCAATGTGAGACTATATTGTTTTGTAACATTTGAAGTAAAAGTTTTGAATTAAATCCAGATAGCTTTAATGATTGTAGAAATAAAACAGAAAACAGTCTGCACATAGAGAGGTTTGAACAGTGTTTATGGTAACTTGGGAGAAATAGCCAAGTAATGTGACACTGGAATGGCTATGTGTGGGGGGTTGTGTATGGGGAGCCCCTGATCCATTGCCCTGCCTAGTAGGACCCCATTTGATTATGATCTGGCTCTGTGTCCAAGTGCCAATCCTTAGCCTCTACAAGGTGAAGAGATAAGGGATGTCCAGATACAGTATCACCCTGACGGCAGAAAAATGCTTTTCTCCTTTATCCTTTTGTTAACACCCACCCTGTGAATGTAGAGTGAGCAAAGACCGAGTAGTTCATGTTCCTGTGGCATCATGCTTCCATAATGTCCCCTTCCCCTCCCTGGCACTTAGCTTGCTCTTTAAGCTCTGGACTGCTCCCATGGTTTAGTTCATAGAATTTATTACTGCCAGATGACCTACAATAACTGGAAAGGTTATCAGCACTACTGTCTTAGAAAGAGTTCTGTATAGTAAGTCTGTCTGTAATTAAAGTTAAAATTGACTAAAGCTTCCTTGAATTTTAGAAATGTCTAATGTATGAGTTACTTATTCAGAACTGAAATGTTTGTTTGCACATGTGATCGCTTTTTCCATATGTTGTTTTCCTTGACTAGATTTTTCTGAAGGAAGGAACTCTGATGAAGCTCTCTAGAAAAGTCATGCAGCCTCGAATGTTTTTCCTGGTAAGATTTCCTGTGAATTACAACTGTGCTGTCCTTTTAAATGGCTGTTAACACTGCTTGCTAAGCATGACATGCTGCTGCTGCACTATAGCAGAAATGGGTTACTTTTTTAAGAGTTTTAACTCATTTTTTGTAATATTTTTATCCCATTGCAGCTTTTGTGTTGTGGGCCTCACCATTCCTTTTCAATTAGCATAATTTATTAGAGGGATTTTGCGGTATGATGTAGTGTTTGTGAATATGCAGTATACACATGTAAAAGTGCAATATATAACATGGTTACTGTTCAGTTATTATTCTCATTTAAGGAATTGTACTTTTCCTATTCTAGATGACTCAGTAAGTGTAAAATGGTAACCTTATGACATGATTTCATGTTGTTGCATGGGATGATTAAATCAGAATGTGTTTTCAATAATGTATATTTCTTTGCTTACTTATTTAAGAGGAGTTTCATATGCTTAAAGATGAGGAAACATTCTTGGGATGCATTACATGGTATAAAGTCCGTGATTTTTTTTTTTTTGCTACTAATCACCTTGATTTGCCCAGTGGCAGCCATGCCTGTGCACATCGGCTCATTTGTTCCTCACATAATGCAAGAGCCAGACAAACCCTGTGGCCTGTTTTTCCTCATCCATAGCACCCTTTCAGTCCATTTGCTCCCCCTGGTGGTGTGAGTCAGGTGGTAGAAAGCAGGAAATCTGACAGTCCCGCAGACTTTACATAACTCTGGTTCATGCAGGCAGTGTGCAGGTGTCACAAGTGCTGCCACTCAGGGTAAGGCATATTGAGATATCTCATGTTCCTCTTTGGTTACGTGGTGCTCCAGCTATGCGGCCCAGGCCTGCTAGGCTCCTTCTGTCTGCTAGATTAACCAGAGCTGAACCATCTTCCCTTCCCTCAGGATAGCCACGCATCAGCCGCTAACTCTGATCCTTCCCACCCAGGTTCTCCAGCTCCTGTGCCACTAATCAAACAGGGTGTCATGTGTTTGATGGCTAAATGTAACACCTTTCCGTACACTTTTTTTCTTATGAGATAAGAAGTGTAGAGGCTCTGTGTATATGTTGACTGACTGACATTTTAGGGATCCATACTGGTTAGACTGGCATTTTAGGGATCCATACTGGTTACAGAACTATGGTTATTCTGCCCAAACTTATAGTCCCTCTTGGTCTTGCTGCTTTCATGCACTGCTCATGGACAAAAAAGGTGAACACCACAGAAGTTACAGAAAAGCAGGCTAATCAAACCACAGCTGTGGCTTCAGTATACCTAATGCAACTCAAGGTGGCACCTGCAGAATTTATTTCATTATTTTTTATTTGTATTTATGATTTTGTTGACAGGGCTCATCTCACTAGGCTGGTGGCCTCTCTTTGGGGGAGACCTGAAGTGGTATTCATACTGACTAGTCTAGGGAGATTTGACTAGAGCAACAGGGAACTTCTGTACTCTTTTTTTTTTTTTTTTTTGATAAGTGCCAAGTGATCTTTTGCATCCACCAGAGTGCCACTAACTCAGTTAGATTGGTTTAACATCTCATCTGAAGGACAGCACTCCCCCACATTGTACTGCATTATCAGTATTCAGAATTAATCCAGGCACCTGGGATGGAAATAGAATTCGCTACCTTCTGATCTTTCAACACCAAAGGAGAGAGTTATTTAACTCCTGAAACGGAACTTGATCCAGATGTAATATGGGTAGCTAAAGATCTACAGTTTTGACTTTGTGGGGCAGTACTTGAAGTTACCTACAAAAGGGTACCTAATAAAATTCCTGAAAGAACAGGATCTACTAAAAGAAAGAGAGACCATTCACTTTCACAGATGGAAAACTTGCATCATAGAAGTATTTTTTTCTCATAGACCATGTGATGAGAAGAATGGCAAAGATCTTTGTATACTTTTGGAAGATCTTTGATTCAAGATTCAAAGGATGTTACTTTATTGATGGATACAAAGGTGAAAGAGAACCCTGTATGGTTGGTTGTATGGTAAGTTATCTGAAGAACAGGTTATCAAGGTTTGTAGAGAGTCCAGCTTTGGTTCTAGCAAAGTCATCAGTAGGGTCCATAGGAGCTATGTAATCATGTCACTGTTCTAATATATTCATTAATGATGCAGTATATGATATTAGGGTACACAGACTTCACTTTTATTGTGTTACATTCAGTTCTGTTTAAAACTGGATACACCAGGACAGAGATGAGACCTAAAAGAAGGTATGGGTGTATCTGACAATTGTGAGGATTAGAATAGTCATTGCAGTGAAGTAAATGAGGAATTAAAGATTTCTGTGTAAGATGTCAACGCTTCAGCGTAATTTGGGTAAATTCTTATATTCAGCCATGAAAAAGAAAATGAAGTAGGACAGCTTTCAATAGTAGTTTGATATAATTCACCTAATAATTTTAAAGGGCAGAAAAATACTGCAATGTGCTGTCAATGCACCATATGCACATAATGACGTATTGTATTGGCAATTCTACAGGTTACTTGTTTATAGTTTCTGCACCCCTAACTGAAAGAGGTAATATTAATAGTATCCATTTTCTGCCTTTCCTACAGGCTATTTGTACCAAGTAAATATCGTCAGACCAAAAGTTATAGTCAACTGAAGGAACTAAAAATACAGGAAAGAAAGAATGTAAATGCAGTTTTTTCTTCAGCAAAGTGGAAAAAGTGTTTATTCAGTCTCAGATGAAACTGACCTGTAAAGAACAGTTCCTTAAAATTAAAGGATAAAAGTTGCAAGGGAGTAACAGTCTCTGACAAGCAAGATACGAGTCAGTGTAGGAAATGGCCCAGGAGCTAGTAGAAGGTGGGTACCCTAGTTGTCAGACCTAAACAGAAAGGGGGTATAGTGGATAGAGGTTACTGGCCACCTGATTCTGTTTCTTTTTCGCCAAAACATTTGTAATAAAAGTACATCTAATTAGATTGCATCTACCACTTTCTACAGGAAAGAGCTGCATAACTACCATGGTTTTACTAAAAAATGTTCAGTAGCTGCAGATGACTCACAGGCAAAACTTGGGAGATTTAACTAAAGTCTCTGAGAAACTAGGCTGTATTTTCTCTTCTGTAGTTCTTTTAGAAAATTTTGTCTGCTTCAGGATTGAAAAATAGTTCATTAAATCATATTCCAGAATAAGGAAGAAAACACAGAAGTCTTTATTCAGCTTTCTTTGTCAATTACCAGAATCAAACAACAATCTAAAATG
The DNA here is from genome assembly GCF_019279795.1 of Protopterus annectens. Classification (NCBI taxonomy): domain Eukaryota; kingdom Metazoa; phylum Chordata; order Ceratodontiformes; family Protopteridae; genus Protopterus; species Protopterus annectens. The sequence goes on from NC_056745.1 coordinate 218,663,601, forward strand.
GGAAAGAAAAAGCAGCAGCAGCCCTGGTTCAGTACTTTTGGGTGGTTAGTATAGTTTTCAAAACCAAGCAGAATTGCTTTTTTTAAATCAAGCTGCTATAGCACACACAGAGAGTTTCATTCCAAGAGAGGCGATTGCCTCTTGATAGGAAACTGAGTATAACAGTAAATAGTTGTAGTCCAGTAAAAATGGACTTACAAGTTCCGGAAATCCAATGGAATGTACAACTCCTTATACTTCTACATTTAAGAAATATTCAGTTCTTGACAGAGGGTTGACAAAAACTAACCAGTCCCATTCATGATCTGATTTTACATTGCTGAAGTAGGGTCCATGATTCATAGGTTGGTACTAGGCTATCGGCCCTAGGGCCTATACAAGCCTAGCCATAACAATTCCCTGGCTATTTCTTCCCACACTATTTACTTCCCTGGACCCCTGTCTAGCAGGGCGACTGACGTGATCCCCGGGGTGAATTTCCTTTCTCCCATCCAATCAAGGTTCCTTTTGAAGAGGGCCAAAGAGGCGCTCTGCTTGACATGTATGGGCAGTCTATTCCAGAGTCTGGGGAGTCTTTGGGTCAGGAACCTATCCCTCCAGCATGTTTTGTTTATTGTGATGACAAGATTTAGATCCCTGAAGCGTGTGGCTCTGAGGGATTGGGATTTCTTTAAGTGTAGCATGTCCAACAGCTCTGGGTTTGACATGGCCTTGTATGTTAAGCAGAGATCGCCTCTGAGTAGACGATGTGCGACAGAGTATAGCTGGAGTTTTTTAAGGCGGTCAGCATAGGGCATCTGCTTTAGGCCTGTGATTCTTTTAGTGAGGTATTTCTGCGGCCTTTCCAGTTGTTGCAGATGTTTTGAGAGCTACATACCAAATGGGGCGTTGTATTCTATAATGGGTCTAAAGAGGGATGAGTACAGTGGGACAATGGCCTCCTTTTTTCTGGATGAAAAGCCCTTAGTGATGAGGTGTGCCACATAGAAGGATTTCCTGATTGTTGTGGCGATGTGGTTATTGAAGGTGAGACCACTGTCCACCTGTGTCCCTAAGTCTCTTATCACATAGTGTACTGCCACCTATGTGATAATTCACGGGTACATGTTTTTTCCCAAAGGGGATAACTATACATTTCTTGGCATTGAGCTTGAGCCCATGGCTCTGGCACCAAGCATCTGTTTCTGTAAGGCCCTTTTGTAGAGTATCCACATCATTTGGGGATTCAATAATGGCTCCCAGTTTGCAATCATCTGCGAACTTTGTTAGCCAGAGTCCCTTAGTGTTGGCCTGTACTTCAGAGAAGTAGATGCCAAACGAGTGGTCCCAGGACTGAACCCTAAGGTACTCCACTTGTCACTTGCCTGGAGCTGGATTTGGAGTCAGCTACTTTTATAGTGTGGGTTCTGTCAGTAAGCCAGTTGGCAACCCATCGAGTGATGTAGGGATTAATGCCCAGCTTAGTAAGTTTATCAATGATTCCAGAGTGGGGGATGATGTCAAAGGCCTTGGCGAGGTCCAGATAGGCTGTGTGGACTGCCTTACCCTCGTTCACGGATCTGGAGACTGACTCAAAGAAGTCAGTAAGGTTCAGGAGACAAGATCAGCCCTTCACAAACCCAAACTGGGTGAGGTCCAGTGTTTTAAGGTTGACAATGTCTTTGTTTATAAGTTCCATGATAATACATTCCATGGCCTTGCAGATCAGGCTTGTCAGACTGATGGGGCGGTAGTTCCCGGGATTCAAGGTGGATCCCCCCTTGTGGAGTGGGATAACTGGTAGCTGTGTGCCACTCAGTGGGCATGAAGCCTGAGGTGAAGGTATGATTAAACATGACACTTAGGTGAGGTGCCAGTTCATTTTGTACTTCATGTAGTACACAGCCCAGGATGTCATCTGGTCCCATGGATGCTGTATCCTTAGCTTTGGAGAGTGCGTCTTTTACCTGTGTGGCCGTTATTACCGGAATTTGGCAATCTTCCAATATTGAGATTGGCCATTTAGGGGGTGAGAGGGGGGTGAAGTTGGCACTGAATTGATCTGCCAGGATATTGGCAATATCCTTGAGATCAGTATATTTAATGCCATTCTGTTGTAGCTCAGAGCAGATCTGAGCATTGCCATTTAGATTCTTGACATAGTTATAGAATGCCTTGTGGTTGTCTTTGGAATCTTTGACAATTTTATTTTCGTAACTAGCTTTGGAGGATTTAATGAGGGATCTCAGCTGTTTACTGAGGCTGGTAAGGGAGTTTATTGCATCCTGGGATTTTTCTTTTTTCTGCAACAGTTTTTTTCTTTTGTTGTAAAGTTTGTTTATGGCAGGGGACCACCAGATTGACTTCCTTTTTTTGGAGGAGAGCATCTTGGTTCTATTTGGGATGGCACGATTCATGCATGAGTGGATGTGCTCGTACAGTGCCTTAGTGTAGTACTCGGCAGTCAAACTTTCAGTTCCCCTCTCCATGGGTGCCATGAAGTTTGTAACTTCTGACTTGAGTAGCATGAAGTTGGCCTTGGAGAAGTTTTTTATGGAGGTTTCCTTACTGGGGGGTGGGGGTGGGATGTGGATGTTAAGGGTGATTAGCTTATGGTCTGACCTGACCAACGAGGGGGTGACCATAAGTGTGGAGCATCGATTTCCCATGTTGGTAATGACCAGGTCTAGGATATTGGAGCCCCTGGTGAGACTAAGGATTAGTTGATCCAGGGCACTGGAATTTATGAATTCCAAGAACCACTGGGCAAAGGTGTTGGTGCATATGTAGTTTTCAAAGTTAATGGCAGGGTAGTTGAAATCACCCAGTATTAGGGTGTTTGGTTGTATATTAATATTTTCCAGTATGTTTAGAAAGGTGTAGTAAGAATCTTGGGGCATGGTAGGGGATCTGTAGCAAGCTACAATTTGGATTGCAGTCTTACCTAGTGTTAGTTGCACCTGGAGAATTTCAGACGCATTGTGTTGGGCAGCTAACCTGGTGGTGTGAATATCCTTGGTGAATATGGACACTTCTCCACCTTTAGTGTTTCAATCCTGGTTTGGTAGCCGAAAAGTGTGGTAAGAGTTGTAGCCTGGTATGGCAGGGGTGCTCTCTGGAGCCTTGAACCAGGTCTCAGTTACTGCACAGATTTCGATGTTCTCCATTTTTAGGAGTGCCTCGAGAGAGAGTGCATTTTGAGGTTTCGACGTCTAGCATTGAGTAGCATTACTTTCAGATTTTGCAGGGTGGGAAGGTGGCATAATGGTTAAGGTGTTTGCCTTACAAACAGAAGGTGCAGGGTATGATTCTCACATGGGGGAAGTGGCTAGGCTTAAAATGGCCTGCAAAGGCAGTTAGCTTAGTACCAGTTTATGAACCTATGCATGCTTGTACCTGTTACGGTGGTGGTTTTGTCCTTTGAACTTTGCCTAAAAAAGGCACTATAGGGGTGGCAAGAGCCTTAGTCAGTAACCTGAATTCCAGGGCGACAGGTGCAGACCATCTCTGGCAAAGCATCGTGGTCTGTCGATCATGTTGTCCCAGGCACGAAAAATAAGCTGAACAACAACCGTATCTCCCTGAGAATAGCAGGATCAAGATGCCCCAACAAACTCGAAGCTGGAAGATCAATGTACACAAGTTTATTGACATAAAAGAGCCACGTACAATATGCTCAAATACTAAAGTGGTTAAGCGCTTTCATCTGTCTCAACACAGATTTCATCAGAACCAATAAAGCTCCTACAATCCATTCCTTTTATAACATTTTTGGCGCCAAAATCCTTAAATCAGCAGTTATTCAATTGAAATGCATTAATTAAAAATACAAATGTGCTATTTTTTAAAAAACTTTTTGTTTACAATATTTAAAACAATCCTATCTACTATAAACATGTACATCTCCAATTTAGTTCATAGAAAAAAGGTGCAAGTTAAACATTATTAAACTAAAACATAACCCTATGAGAATTATAAAGTTTGCATATACTATCTTTGAACATCTACTACTTTCATCTAAATGTAGTATAACATTCATCAACTATTAAATACCTTATCCTCCACTCAATGTGTTAATATCATACAGTTGTTCATATTCTATATTTGCCGTAGGGATAAAAAGGAACTAATACATAGTTAATTTACACTACTGTATCCAGATTACCCAAAAGTCAGGTAAATTTACTAAAATCATGTACAATAACCCACAAGTAATATATACAATAAAGTATGTATATGTACTAATATACAAAATCCTTTAACAATATATTAAGAATTACTAATAAACAGGTTCTCCTGTATAGTAACAATTTAATTCAAAGCTAAAAAAGGTTTCAAACTGATATAATCATTTATACCTGGTAGTGTTGTTGCATCTGTACATATTTACCATTTACTTTCAACCCATGCCAAGTATGTCTTCCAATTTCCACCTCTGTCACTAATCTCTACTTGGTCAATAATGGCGAAAGTAAAATTGTGTTCTGTCCCCTTGTCCAAAATATGCTTACATAATGCATTTTTTGAATCTCCCTTTTTTATCCTGTGCATATGCTCGTATATACGAGTCTTAAACTTCCTCTCGGTTTTGCCTATATAAAAGGCCGAACATTTTGTACAGGTAGCTATATATACTATACGTTGAGAGTTACAATTCCCATTTTACATATTACCTTGGTATGCATAATATTACCCAACCTAATCTTTTGTGTAGTGTTAATATATGTACATTGTTTACAGGAGCCACATTTTCTGGTACCCTTCATTCTCTTTTCACTTAATCCATTTATTCCTTGCTCCATTAATCTTTTTATATTATTTCCAGTCTTGTAAACCGTACAAATCTCCATTCCTACTATATTTCCAATAGGGCCCATAGTAGTAATTAAAGACCAATGTTTTTTGAGAATTTCAGTAATTAAACTGACATATGGATTAAATCTCATCACACATACTTTTCTATCCCAATCCTTACTCAATTGTCTCTGCGGTATATTACTATTCCCCAGCAAGGGTTTGTATTTTTGAACCCCATTGCATTTTCACATAAGAAATTACATTACCCAACAGGGTCCTCGGATAACCTCGATCCTGAAATAATTTAGTAACTGTGTCTAACTCACTATTCATACTTTCAATCGTGGATGACATTCTCGCTGCTCTTATACACTGACCCTTCACAATATTTTTGAAAATATGTGGTGGATGGCAACTACTAAAATGGATGTAATCATTTGAGTGGGCTTCCTGTATAATCTAGAGGTAAACCCATTACCTGTGTTGCCTATCCAAGTGTCCAAATATGCAATACCTGTTTTGTCAAATTGAAAAGTGAATCTCAAAAAATCTGTAGTATTGTTGAGATATTCTATGAAAGTGGGAATCATATCTATGGGTCCAGTCCAAATGATGAAAACGTCATCCAAAAATCTGGTATATAACCTGATATACTTGAAAAACTCACTGGGAAATATATGTTGGTTCTCCCACTCGAGCATGACCATGTTGGCAAAAATGGGAGCACACGAAGCTCCCATGGCCACTCCTCGAGATTGTCTAAAAAATTCCCCTTGATGTGCTATATAATTGTGTTCTAAAACAAGTCCCATCATATCCATGATGAGATTAACTCTGTCCCAACTGCTTCCCAAATATTTACTTAAACTACTATGAAAGTATTCTAATCCTGTAGATACAGGTATGCTGGAAAATAAATCCTGAACATCTATAGTAAGGAATGTCAGATTCTCATCCCAAACATCCGTCATAAGTTTACTCAGAAAATCCCAGGAATCCTTAACCAAATGGTCCACTTTAGTATATACTTGCTTAGTCCAATGATCAATAGTCGTCCCTATTTTAAAAGTTTTTGACTTAGATCCTGAAATTATAGGTCTAAAAGGCGGTTTAAGCTGGTTTTTATGAATCTTAGGGATTCCTATAATATGGGCCATAATCGGATATTCAGTTCTTAAATATTCGTATAATTCACTAGTAATGCGATTATCAAGCAGATATTCCTCTATCACAAGGTCTATACGTCTATATCCGATGTTAATTTGGTTTTGTGAGACCTGTTCGTAATTACCTGATTCGTATAATATGTTGTTAATTTCATTATAATATTGTTGACTATCAAATATCACTATCCCACCTCCCTTGTCAGGTTTCATTATTCTGATCTCATTATTCATAATAAGTTCCTTCATACATCTCCTTTCTCCCTCAGTCAGGTTGTCTGTTTTCACATATTTATCTCCTACATTGTCTGTAACCTCTTTGTATAAACGGTACATATCATTACACACCATTTTCTCATATATTGCTACCTGAGCATTCATAGTCGGAATGTATGTACTTTTTTTCACTAATGTAGATCTATTCTTAACAGTATGAGACTTATTAGAATCTTCATTAAATTGGATGGCTAGGTTCAGCCTTCTACAGAATAACTTAATTTCTTTAATGAGATCGAATAAATTAAACCTGACAGTGGGGATATACTTCATTCCCTTACTAAAAAGGGATATGATATCATCTGTAACATTAATATCTGTATAATTATACACATTGAACCCTTGATGGCTTCTAATACTAGGCCCCTTCTCATTGCCCACATCCTTCGTAAACATATCAACTGAACTGATTTCTTGTTCACTATTGATGACAATTTTATCCAAAAGTGAATCTAGGTTAGTGGGTATAATATGTGGTGAAACCAGGGATGTAGATTCCATATCAATGGAATGACCTAATTCAGGGGAGTTCACTATGTGAGAAACGTTACTGCCCCTTAATACCTCCTTTGCTGTTTCTTTGGGGCTGGATAATGCCCCTTGAAAATTTTCCTCGTCATTCCCTCTCATATACCTCTTTCTTCCCCTGGATTGCACCACCTCAAATGTACCTTCATCCTCTCTTTCATATTGTGGCCAGACATATGCCCTTCCATTTCTGTATAATTCCATGTCCCGTTCTATTTTATGCATTTTCCTTTCATAGGCATTTTTTACTTTCATTTTAGCTTGATTGAACTGGTTGGAATAACAATCATACCATCTCTCAAACATTTCATCTTGTATAATTAATTCGTTCAAATTTCCAACCTCTTGTAATAATTCATTGACTTTCTGTTCATTATGTTTCATAAGGCATTTTATATATGCAAACCCAAATTCATCAAACATTTTATTAAAATCAGATACTATGTTAGGATTAAACTTAATACCTAATGGTAATTTAAAAAACCTAAGTCCCTTAGGGACTATTTTTAAGCCTAAACATTTCTCCAAATAAGCATTGTCCATCCTCACACATTTTAATTGTATTAATTTTTTACCCAACATAAAGATTCTAGATTTTATATCATCTTTTTTGTTGTTATTCTTGAATGGCATCTCTTTATGCTTACCCATAGGCTCAGTCTTGCTCATAAAATCATAATCATCAGATAAGAAATCATTAAACATATTACCCATCCCCATTTCTTTTACATTACTGTCCATTCTTTTAGTTAATGTTCTTTTGGGGCTAGATAAAAATTCATTTGTAACAGTACCTTTATAACTGTGATGTGTCTTGTTAGCAACAGATGAATAAGTTCTTAAATTCTCAATGTGTCGTTTAGGGCGCACCCGTTCTCTCATTCTCTTCATTATGGAACATACTAAAATCAAAGTGAAGTCTTCCTCCAATGAGATATTTGCGGTATTTACACCCAAATCTATTTGCTTGTTATCCACTGTAGGAGCCTCTCCCTGTCCGTTAGGGATTTCACTCACGTAGCTACTATCCTCCGCTTCATCCAACATAACAAATTTAGCTGTTACAGTGTCTTTTTATGCTCTGGCTTAGTTGATATCGGCAGCCTCAGCAATGCTGATGTTAACTGTATGAGGGAACCTCCGCCTCCATAACTGCCGCCGTTAGTTTGTTTACCATCTCGAGAAGCTTGTTGGCGTCGCCTTTAGCGGCGTCACCTCCTCAAAGTACGATACTCCTCTGGCCTCAATGAAGTGCTCGGGGAACCCTCCTCTGCCATCCGACAACCAGTAACGAAAAATAAGCTGAACAACAACTGTATCTCCCTGAGAATAGCAGGATCAAGATGCCCCAACAAACTCGAAGCTGGAAGATCAATGTACACAAGTTTATTGACATAAAAGAGCCACGTACAATATGCTCAAATACTAAAGTGGTTAAGCGCTTTCATCTGTCTCAACACAGATTTCATCAGAACCAATAAAGCTCCTACAATCCATTCCTTTTATAACATTTTTGGCGCCAAAATCCTTAAATCAACTGTATGATATTAACACATTGAGTGGAGGATAAGGTATTTAATAGTTGATGAATGTTATACTACATTTAGATGAAAGTAGTAGATGTTCAAAGATAGTATATGCAAACTTTATAATTCTCATAGGGTTATGTTTTAGTTTAATAATGTTTAACTTGCTCCTTTTTTCTATGAACTAAATTGGAGATGTACATGTTTATAGTAGATAGGATTGTTTTAAATATTGTAAACAAAAAGTTTTTTAAAAAATAGCACATTTGTATTTTTAATTAATGTATTTTTAATTAATGCATTTCAATTGAATAACTGCTGATTTAAGGATTTTGGCGCCAAAAATGTTATAAAAGGAATGGATTGTAGGAGCTTTATTGGTTCTGATGAAATCTGTGTTGAGACATATGAAAGCGCTTAACCACTTTAGTATTTGAGCATATTGTACGTGGCTCTTTTATGTCAATAAACTTGTGTACATTGATCTTCCAGCTTCGAGTTTGTTGGGGCATCTTGTTCCTGCTATTCTCAGGGAGATACGGTTGTTGTTCAGCTTATTTTTCGTTACTGGTTGTCGGATGGCAAAGGAGGGTTCCCCGAGCACTTCATTGAGGCCAGAGGAGTATCGTACACTTCATGAGGAGGTGACGTCGCTAAAAGGCGACGTCAACAAGCTTCTCGAGATGGTAAACAAACTAACGGTGGCGATTATGGAAGCGGAGGTTCGCTCATACAGTTAACATCAGCAATGCTGAAGCTGCCGATATGGGGCGCCAACTAAGCCAGAGCATAAAGACACTGTAACAGCTAAATTTGTTATGTTGGATGAAGGGAGGATAGTAGCTCGTGAGTGAAAATCCCTAACGGACAGGAGAGGCTCCTACAGTGGATAACAAGCACGAATAGATTTGGGTGTAAATACGCAAATATCTCATTGGAGGAAGACTTCACTTTGAGAATTTAAGAACTTATTCATCTGTTGCTAACAAGACACATCACAGTTATAAAGTTACAAATGAATTTTTATCTAGCCCCAAAAGAACATTAACTAAAAGAATGGACAGTAATGTAAAAGAAATGGGGATGGGTAATATGTTTAATGATTTCTTATCTGATGATTATGATTTTATGAGCAAGACTGAGCCTATGGGTAAGCATAAAGAGATGCCATTCAAGAATAACAACAAAAAAGATGATATAAAATCTAGAATCTTTATGTTGGGTAAAAAATTAATACAATTAAAATGTGTGAGGATGGACAATGCTTATTTGGAGAAATGTTTAGGCTTAAAAATAGTCCCTAAGGGACTTAGGTTTTTTAAATTACCATTAGGTATTAAGTTTAATCCTAACATAGTATCTGATTTTAATAAAATGTTTGATGAATTTGGGTTTGCATATATAAAATGCCTTATGAAACATAATGAACAGAAAGTCAGTGAATTATTACAAGAGGTTGGAAATTTGAACGAATTAATTATACAAGATGAAATGTTTGAGAGATGGTATGATTGTTATTCCAACCAGTTCAATCAAGCTAAAATGAAAGTAAAAAATGCCTATGAAAGGAAAATGCATAAAATAGAACGGGACATGGAATTATACAGAAATGGAAGGGCATATGTCTGGCCACAATATGAAAGAGAGGATGAAGATACATTTGAGGTGGTGCAATCCAGGGGAAGAGGTATATGAGGAATGGCGAGAAAAATTTCAAGGGGCCGTACTATCCAGCCCCAAAGAAACAGCAAAGGCAGTAACGTTTCTCACATAGTGAACTCCCCTGAATTAGGTCATTCCATTGATATGGAATCTACATCCCCGGTTTCACCACATATTATACCCACTAACCTAGGTTCACTTTTGGATAAAATTGTCATCAATAGTGAACAAGAAATCAGTTCAGTTGATATGTTCTGAAGGATGTGGGCAATGAGAAGGGCCTAGTATTAGAAGCCATCAAGGGTTCAATGTGTATAATTATACAGATATTAATGTTACAGATGATATCATATCCCTTTTAATGAAGTATATCCCCACTGTCAGGTTTAATTTATTCGATCTCATTAAAGAAATTAAGTTATTCTGTAGAAGGCTGAACCTAGCCATCCAATTTAATGAAGATTCTAATAAGTCTCATACTGTTAAGAATAGATCTACATTAGTGAAAAAAGTACACGACTATGAATGCTCAAATATATGAAAATGGTGTGTAATGATATGTACCGTTTATACAAAGAGGTTACAGACAATGTAGGAGATAAACATGTGCAAACAGACAACTTGACTGAGGGAGAAAGGAGGTGCATGAAGGAACTTATTATGAATAATGAGATCAGAATAATGAAGCCTGACAAGGGAGGTGGGATAGTGATATTTGACAGTCAACAATATTATAATGAAATTAACAACATATTATAAATCGTAATTATGAACAGGTCTCACAAAATCAAATTAACATCGGATACAAACGTATTGACCTTGTGATAGAGGAATATTTGCTTGACAATCGCATTACTAGTGAATTATATGAATATTTAAGAACTGAATATCCGATTATGGCCCATATTATAGGAATCCCTAAGATACATAAAAACAGCAAACCGCCTTTTAGACCTATAATTTCAGGATCTAAGTCAAAAACTTTTAAAATAGGGGCGACTATTGATCATTGGACTACAAGTATATACTAAAGTGGACCATTTGTTATTCCTGGGATTTTCTGAGTAAACTGACGGATGTTTGGGATGAGAATCTGACATTCCTTACTATAGATGTTCAGGATTTATTTTCCAGCATACCTGTATCTACAGGATTAGAATACTTTCATAGTAGTTTAAGTAAATATTTGGGAAGCAGTTGGGACAGAGTTAATCTCATCATGGATATGATGGGACTTGTTTTAGAACACAATTATATAGCACATCAAGGGAATTTTTAGACAATCTCGAGGTGCATGGTGTGCTCCCATTTTGCCAACATGGTCATGCTCGTGGGAGAACCAACATATATTTCCCAGTGAGTTTTCAAGTATATCAGGTTATATACCAGATTTTTGGATGACGTTTTCATCATTTGGACTGGACCCATAGATATGATTCCCACTTTCATAGAATATCTCAACAATACTACAGATTTTTGAGATTCACTTTTCAATTTGACAAAACAGGTATTGCATATTTGGACACTTGGATAGGCAACACAGGTAATGGGTTTACCTCTAGATTATACAGGAAGCGTTTTCAAATGATTACATCCATTTTAGTAGTTGCCATCCACCACATATTTTCAAAAATATTGTGAAGGGTCAGTGTATAAGAGCGAGAATGTCATCCACGATTGAAAGTATGAATAGTGAGTTAGACACAGTTACTAAATTATTTCAGGATCGAGGTTATCCGAGGTCACTGTTGGGTAATGTAATTTCTTATGAAAATGCAATGGGGACAAAATACAAACCCTTGCTGGGGAATAGTAATGTACCACAGAGACAATTGAGCAAGGATTGGGATAGAAAAGTATGTGTGATAAGATTTAATCCATATGTCAGTTTAATTACTGAAATTCTCAAAAAACATTGGTCTTTAATTACTACTATGGGCCCTATTGGAAATATAGTAGGAATGGAGATTTTTTACAAGACTGGAAATAATATAAAAGATTAATGGAGCAAGGAATAAATGGATTAAGTGAAAAGAGAATGAAGGGTACCAGAAAATGTGGCTCCTGTAAACAATGTACATATATTAACACTACACAAAAGATTAGGTTGGGTAATATTATGCATACCAAGGTAATATGTAAAATGGAATTGTAACTCTCAATAGTATATATAGCTACCTGTACAAAATGTGGCCTTTTATATAGGCAAAACCGAGAGGAAGTTTAAGACTGATATACGAGCATATGTACAGGATAAAAAGGATTCAAAATGCATTATAAGCATATTTTGGACAAGGGGACAGAACACAATTGCCATTATTGACCAAGTAGAAGTGACAGAGGTGGAAATTGGAAGACATACTTGGCATGGGTTGAAAGTAAATGGCAAATATGTACAGATGCAACAACACTACCAGGTATAAATGATTATATCAGTTTGAAACCTTTTTTAGCTTTGAATTAAATTGTTACTATACAGGAGAACCTGTTTATTAGTAATTCTTAATATATTGTTAAAGGATTTTGTATATTAGTACATATACATACTTTATTGTATATATATTACTTGTGGGTTATTGTACATGATTTTAGTAAATTTACCTGACTTTTGGGTAATCTGGATACAGTAGTGTAAATTAACTATGTATTAGTTCCTTTTTATCCCTACGGCAAATATAGAATATGAACAACTGTATGATATTAACACATTGAGTGGAGGATAAGGTATTTAATAGTTGATGAATGTTATACTACATTTAGATGAAAGTAGTAGATGTTCAAAGATAGTATATGCAAACTTTATAATTCTCATAGGGTTATGTTTTAGTTTAATAATGTTTAACTTGCACCTTTTTTCTATGAACTAAATTGGAGATGTACATGTTTATAGTAGATAGGATTGTTTTAAATATTGTAAACAAAAAGTTTTTTAAAAATAGCACATTTGTATTTTTAATTAATGCATTTCAATTGAATAACTGCTGATTTAAGGATTTTGTTATAAAAATGGATTGTAGGAGCTTTATTGGTTCTGATGAAATCTGTGTTGAGACAGATGAAAGCGCTTAACCACTTTAGTATTTGAGCATATTGTACGTGGCTCTTTTATGTCAATAAACTTGTGTACATTGATCTTCCAGCTTCGAGTTTGTTGGGGCATCTTGATCCTGCTATTCTCAGGGAGATACGGATGTTGTCCCAGGCAGACAGATACTGGATCCCCTTTGAATGACACCAGAAGCTTAGCCAATTGTTGAAGTCAGTCATTTTGTCCTTATATTGTGGTATCATTCTGGGCGAAGGCAGGATGATACTCAGGGCTAGGGTCATACCTGCCTGGGCCACATGATCCGAGAGCTCTTCCATGTCTCTTTTCATGTAGTCCAGGGAGGTACGTCTCAAGTCATTCACTCCAACATGGACAATGACATAGTCATATTTTATACTTGTTGTGGAGTGACTTGAGTGCATGAGTTATGTGGCGGATCCTGGCACCCAACAGGCAGCTCACTGTAATTTTCTCCTTGTTCAGCCTGGTGAGTGGGACATCAGTGTGCCTGACTATAGAGTCACCTATGACTAAAGTGTTAGGTACGTTGTCTTGCCTTATGGGCTGTTGCTGGGTGGCACACCGGTGGTGTGAGCTATGTGACACTTTGGTTGTGATTGATGTTTGTTTGCGTTTCAGCTTCGGAGGTCCTTGTTGCTTTGGCAGGTTACAGTTAAGGGCCTCCTCATATGTGGATTTAGTGTTGCTATGTGTAGGTGTTGGTGGTGTGAGTTTAGAAGGGCTATGTGTTGCTTGAGGTGTAGTGCGGGTGTTAACCTTCTCCTCTTGACTGTCTAGCACAATCTTGGTGGAGAGAGAGTGTTGCTTCCAGTGTGGCTATGTAAGTGCATCTCTCACAGGTTGTAGTGTTGGGTGGTAGGAGGAGAGGGTTGTCTGTGTACATGAGACAATTGCTGCATTGCCCCAGTATGCCCAGATTCACCAGGTGGGCAGGAGAAATCAATGGAAGCTGACCCTTGGACATGCCTGGTTTGGTGCTTTTGTTTTTTAAGTACATGAGCTGTTTTCCCTTACCTTAGCAAGGTACTTTGCAATTATAAGCTGTTTAGTGCCTATGATTAATTTCTCCTTAATAAGGAGAGTTGAGTGCTTGTATCAGTTTAAGGCTTCCTAGTGCTTTCCAGCAGGTATTAGAGCAAGTGCTAGTCACAGGGATGCTTAAAGGTAAGATGAAAAAAATGGTTTATCCTAAACACTGCAGTCTGCACTAGAGAAGTTAGATGTGAAAGTAGGTAACTTAAGTTTTACCTGTCTAAAAAGTTAAGTTTTAGTGGAGAGTCACTATTTTTAAAACAGCAAGATAGATTGAAAAGGGGTGATCACTTTTGTATTCCGGTACTATGGAATACAGTAGAATGGCCAATAAATTTAAATAGTTGAAGGGGAGTGATTTCACAAAATGATAATTTTGCGCTTACTCACGCAAGCCAGTGAAAGCAGAGAGGAAATGAGATATATGGTCAAATTAACATAAGAAGCAAGCAGCTAGAAAGACAGTAGTATTTAAGAACATGACAGTGACAGGGTGGGGGTGATGCCTTCTCTGTGACACTTGCATGCTTCCATCCATGCATCAGATTCTGGCTACTGCACAAAATGTTGCTTGACAGACAAAAGAGCACCTATCTTGGCCCATGCATTGCATGCTTTTACAAATGATCACCAGGTGTTAGTAAGCCGCGGTGGTGCAGCGGTTAGCGTTCTTGCCTCACAGCAAGAGGTTCTCCTGTTTGATTCTCGGCTGGAGCGCCTTCTATATGGAGTATGCATGCCCTTCCTGCGGTTGAGTGACGTTAAAGACATGCAGGTAGGTACGAGCGTGAATGGGCGTGCCTTCTTTGAAGGTTGGGCGTCGGGCTGGTAACTCAGTACCGTAAAAATCCACTGCCAATCAGGAGCAGACCGGAGTTCTGCTGTGGCGACCCCTAACCGGGAAAAGCCGAAAGTCTTTTTTACCAGGTGTTAGTACAGCAGACTGACCAACCTTCTGTCTCCTAAGATTGGTGAGCTTGAGTCAACTGTTTCAGGATTAAGAAGGTAGCTAGTTGAGGTGGTGCACAGGAAAGACAAAAGAATGGAGAGAGAATTGGATGAGGAGAACTGAGAGGGGCTTTTGGAACTAGATTTGTTTGCCCTGGAAAAGAGGTAGAACAGTAAGTGAGAGAAAAGAAAAAGGGTGCAGGGGTACAACGTATAGACCTAGGACATCAACATCATGTTAGACATTAGAAAAAAAAATCTTCGCCGAACATGTAATGGATAGTTGAATAATGCTTCCAAAAGAGTTGGTGGATTGTAGTTTGCTGGTCATTTTTTTAAGAAATCATGGGACAGCTGTGGAGAGGTGAAGGCTAACAAGTGATAACACGCTTGGATAGATTTTTAATTTTTGCATCACTTATTTGTGGTGTTATGTAAAAAGTAGATGACGCAGGAGAGATAGTTTGAGATGGCATTTCACAGAAAGAGTATTCATAATTTAATGAGTCCTGAGACTTTGTAGTCCATTAAAAATGTTACTGATTTAAAAACACACCGAAATAAGGATTTGTAAGATGATACACTATGCAACATGCCAGCTAACACAGATTTTCTTCTGGCTGTTTTGCAGAAATTCTCAACATTCACTAGTAAAGAACAGTAGCATATATTATGCTTTGAAAGAAAAGGATGCCACGGCCGGACTGCAAAGAACCGTTTTTAAAAATACTTTAATTAAAACGCTCGACAAAAAAATACGTTTTTCGTCCTGTTTGAATGCAGGACGTCTTCAGAAACTCACACAATCAAAAATTTCAAAGTCTAGTATTTATACATTGTTTCTAAAAAGTGCGCCAATTCTTTTAATTGCTTATCTTCTTAAAGAAATATACATCCTGACAAAAGAGAGACTGGACAACTTCATTTTACGCTGACAGCTTTACAAATCCCTATATTCTACATTTGGAAAATGTTACAACATAACCAACTTTTCGAATACCTATAATTTAATATTTTAATAGTTTAATATTATAATAGTATATGTACATGGAATTGGACATGAAGGTGAAGGTAGAAATATAAAGATATATATGTGTTAAAAATGTGAAAGACGTGTGAAAATATATATATATACACACACACACACACACACCTCAACCATACCATATGTAAAATATAAAATATGAACTATGATGTGAATATAAATACATATTATGTGATCATTATAATATACAAAATATGTATATTATATGAAATATGAAATGTAAACTATAATGTAATTAGAATATAAATATATATTATGTGATCATTATAATGTACAATAAATTGAAAGTACGCTAGTTATACCTTTATATATTTGTATATGTACAATTTTATAGTTACATTTCGATCAACATTTTAAATACTTACAAAGTTTCGAATAACATTTCATGAAATATCTAACATACAATATTTAATAATACATTTAATAAAAACTATATATATGTGTTTAATAAATTAAATAAAATTAATATTGATATTAATATTAATAAATTAATAAATTAATTCATAAATTCAATATTTGTATAAATTATTTATTATTTATTGTTTTAAAACCACTTTTTGTATTAAAACCTATCTTTCCAGACTTTTCAACCTCAACAAACACATTATTGAGCATTTATCATTTAATCCTGGGTTTACAAAGGCATTTAATCTGAGTTGCCAAATCAACTCCATTTTCTCTAATAATAGAGTTGATGGCCCTCCTCTATCGTTTTGTTGGATTTGCTGGATTATTTTGAATTTGAATTTGTTGTGGATGCATTATAGTGTGCATTGCCAAAGCATTGTCCTCTCTTTTATGCGTTATACTTCTTAGGTGTTCAGATATTCTGTCCCTTAATCTTCTATCTGTTTTACCTATATAAAAAGAGGGACATGCTTGGCACTTTGCAACATAAACTACTCCCCTGGTGTTGCAATTGAAACTGCCCTTTAACCAAATTGGGAAAGAATTGATGACTATGTTACTACCTTCATCTATTATGTAACAATAGGGACAGCAACCACATTGTTTCATACCTGTATTTCTATTGATACATTTTCTTTTTCTTTGAAATATTTCTTTATAACTAATGCCCTTTCTCCAAATCACCTTTGGTGTAAAATTGAAAATGGTACTTAGATCCATTTCATCTTTTAATAAGGACCAATTTTTGAAAATAATTTCTTTTATACCCAAATAATTAGATGAAAAACTCATAATACACGCTGAGTTAAATTCAGTTTGAAGGGGTGCAGTTGCAACCTGATCAAGATCCAACTCACTTATATCGGCCTCTTTATTAATGGAATCTACCTTGATATTGAGTATTGGTTCATAAATGCCATTCATTCTTTTCAATGTTACTTCCTGGATTAAATCCTCTATCAATTGGATAGGGTAAGCTCTACTAAGAAACATTTCCTTTAAAACCATGCATTCTTTTTGAAAATTCTCATCAATTGATATCATTCTTGCAGCCCTTACTAACTGGCCTTTTAGGACTGAACATTTTTGATGCAAGGGGTGGGCACTAGAAAAATGTAAAAATTTATTTGAATATGTTGGCTTCCTATATAATACAGCTTCATAACGCCTATCAACATTATTTTTTGACACCTCAACATCCAGAAAGATCATGACATTATCATTGGACAAATGGGACAAAGAGGCCGATATAAGTGAGTTGGATCTTGATCAGGTTGCAACTGCACCCCTTCAAACTGAATTTAACTCAGCGTGTATTATGAGTTTTTCATCTAATTATTTGGGTATAAAAGAAATTATTTTCAAAAATTGGTCCTTATTAAAAGATGAAATGGATCTAAGTACCATTTTCAATTTTACACCAAAGGTGATTTGGAGAAAGGGCATTAGTTATAAAGAAATATTTCAAAGAAAAAGAAAATGTATCAATAGAAATACAGGTATGAAACAATGTGGTTGCTGTCCCTATTGTTACATAATAGATGAAGGTAGTAACATAGTCATCAATTCTTCCCCAATTTGGTTAAAGGGTAGTTTCAATTGCAACACCAGGGGAGTAGTTTATGTTGCAAAGTGCCAAGCATGTCCCTCTTTTTATATAGGTAAAACAGATAGAAGATTAAGGGACAGAATATCTGAACACCTAAGAAGTATAACGCATAAAAGAGAGGACAATGCTTTGGCAATGCACACTATAATGCATCCACAACATAAATTCAAATTCAAAATAATCCAGCAAATCCAACAAGACGATAGAGGAGGGCCATCAATCATTAGAGAAAATGGAGTTGATTTGGCAACTCAGATTAAATGCCTTTGTAAACCCAGGTTTAAATGATAAATGCTCAATAATGTGTTTGTTGAGGTTGAAAAGTCTGGAAAGATAGGTTTTAATACAAAAAGTGGTTTTAAAACAATAAATAATAAATAATTTATACAAATATTGAATTTATGAATTTATTAATTTATTAATTTAATATTAATGTCAATATTAATTTTATTTAATTTATTAAACACATATATATAGTTTTTATTAAATGTATTATTAAATATTGTATGTTAGATATTTCATGAAATGTTATTCGAAAATTTGTAAGTATTTAAAATGTTGATCGAAATGTAACTATAAAATTGTACATATACAAATATATAAAGGTATAACTAGCGTACTTTCAATTTATTGTACATTATAATGATCACATAATATATATTTATATTCTAATTACATTATAGTTTACATTTCATATTTCATATAATATACATATTTTGTATATTATAATGATCACATAATATGTATTTATATTCACATCATAGTTCATATTTTATATTTTACATATGGTATGGTTGAGGTGTATGTGTGTGTGTGTGTGTGTATATATATATATATATATATATATATATATATATATATATATATATATATATATATATATTTTTTTTTTTTCACACGTCTCACACGTTTTTAACACATATATATCTTTATATTTCTACCTTCATCTTCATGTCCAATTCCATGTACACATACTATTATACTATTAAAATATTAAATTATAGGTATTCGAAAAGTTGGTTATGTTGTAACATTTTCCCTATGTAGAATATAGGGATTTGTAAAGCTGTCAGCGTAAAATGAAGTTGTCCAGTCTCTCTCTTGTCAGGATGTATATTTCTTTAAGAAGATAAGCAATTAAAAGATTTGTCCAGCTTTTTAGAAACAATGTATAAATACTAGACTTTGAAATTTTTGATTGTGTGAGTTTCTGAAGAAGTCCTGCATTCAAACAGGACGAAAAACGTATTTTTATTGTCAAGCGTTTAAAGCGTTTTAATTAAAGTATTTTTAAAAACGGTTCTTTGCAGTCCGGCCGTGGCATCCTTTTCTTTCATTCGTTTGGAGATAATAGTTGTTTTGGAATATATTATGCATTACTGATGGCTCGTTTCACTTTTGTAATGGGACAGAACTAATCTCTAGCTTCTGCTATTTATGCAGATTTTATAAGTTACTTCCAGCCTGGAAGAGACTTGGATCTGTTCCAGAAACCATGCCCTCACATTCTTTTACATCCTTGTTGTGAATTATTATGATGCTGCCCTTTGTAATTCATGTGCATATAGCTGGGTATTGGTATTTCAGAGGAAGTGATAGTGAGGTGGTGTCATCTGTCACCTGTCGGCTGGATGTGGTCTATTCTTATCCTTGCAAACAACTAGCAGAATCTAGAGACTTGAGGCAGAGGGTCTAGGTTGGTCATCAGCATTACTGTTTCTTTGAATTCAGAGTTGACATTTCTCATCAATGTGCAGTTATTTATTCATGCTTTCTTATATGTTCTTTTTTTTGTATCTCCTGTTTTCTTCCTTTACACTGTATTGCTTGATTCATTTTAAAATCTTTTCTGTTTTTGTGTTCCTCAAGGTACCTTGTCCTGCTCAGTTGCATACACTGCATAAAGTTTTCTTGGCCATGGGAACCTACATTAATTCACAAACCTATGACTACACTTTCTAGGCTTCTATACTTCATGTATATGGCCCAGGACTAGCCCCCCTCCTTAGTCTTAACCAGATATTTGTAAATTAATTCATTGACTTGGTTCTTTTGTGTTTTATTAATTTAACTAAGTAAGCCCACTGGACACAGGTCCCTTTTCAAGGGTGACCTGGCACCACTGCCTGAAGTGGCTTACTTAGAATCACATAGTGGCACATAGAGGTTGAAGGTGCTCATTAACTAATGGGGCATTAATCATCTGCGTTAATTACCATATTAAAGGCAGACATTTGTGACAGTAAGAGGTCAGCATCATGTAGGATAAGCAGGAAGAATCCTCTTTTCCTTTTTTCTCTAATTATTGCATGTGATGTTAGTCACAGTATGTTTGTGACCTAATGAATATATTCTTAAGCTTGGTCTTCAGGCTTCACTGGGAGCTACTGCTTCTGTCTGTTTTCCTGCCCTACTTCCTGGAGCCTTATAGCACTTAATCCTTCCAACAGTAGCCGAATCTCCATTTTTTTCTTCCTGGTCCTTTCCTGAATCTGGGCAAAAGTATAACATATAGGCTAGTCAAACTGCATATTATTTTATCCAGTATCCATATATTTTTGACTGACAAGGACCCTTGGGATCTGTGTACTTACCCTGTTACTTTGTTTCTTTTATGTCTGGTGATCAGTCACCAGTATTCCTTCTTAGCCTGGTCTATCTTTTTTATCTCAAACTTTCTCCCTTTCTTTTACATTCCACCACTAGTTTTCTTTATATAACTTATGTCCATATTTGGCTTGGCAGCACATCTGTTCTATAGTCCACACACATGATGTTTTGAGGTGCTGCCATTCTTCCAGAAGCAGAGCTGGCCCAACTAGCACCCTGTGCCAGTACCATGAACCAGTGCCCCACCCCCATCAGCTCAAATGAAAAAAGCACATTATTGTATTAAGTTGATCGCTATGTAGCCAGTCAGATACACCCCCCCAAACAATTCCACTGAAGAGCCAAAAAAAAAAATGGACATCCAACATAGTGTCTAGATGTACAAAACGTTCCTCCTACTGCTTGCCCAGCCATTCAAGTCCTTTTCTGTGCCCTGCCCAGACACACTTCCATTGCATTTGCAGTAAAACCTGAGCGTTTTAACATTCCATGTGTGATCCGTTTTTGTTCTCTTTTTTTCTTATGGAGCTCTCGGCAGACATAGGTTGGAGAGTACCAGAGGCTGTCGCTGATAGTACATATTGTGACACCATGCCCCTTTATTTCATTTGCTGTTGTAAGTGTAGCTGCATCCTGTACCGATTAAAGCATGCTAATTGTTTGACATTTAAAGTCGCTTTATAGTTGTGCCCGTTAGACTTGAGCAGATTACTATACTGTTCCTAAGTCAGTAGTCAACTGCTGTCCTTAACAGCAGCTAACGTAGAGATGTTTGCACTATTAAAAATGTAACCTTCAAGAAAGCGTTATGAATTTGGTGAACTATCCTCCTCTCATTTTGGTCTGCCAGGTAGTATGTAACAGTGTTTAGCCAGTTCAAGTGTGTGGAAGTACCCTCACCCCTGTGTTGCAGAACTTGTAGCAGTATCCCAGCCACCAACCCAGTGGCCTGAGAGTAGGCCAGGCAGGAAGAAAAAGCCACACACCGATGATTGCCATTCTGTGGAATTTTATTCTCCAGTGCCTATTGTAAAAAGAGAGAGGCCAGCTGTGAAAGACAGACTGCCCTCTGTAAACTGATCCTCTGGGGACCTGAGTGAGCTGGGGGTCTCGAAAAATTCATATAAAAAAGAAAATTACTTGTGGCAGACTGCAAGAGTTTGATATGCATTCTTTGTTTCAAGGGTCAAAGCATCTTTGGAGCAGTGCACCTAATCCAGGAAAAATACACAAAAACTGGAAAGTAAACAGATTAGTTAGTATTGGCTACTATTAACTGTGGACTTGAAGTTACTGTCCTGCCTTGTAATCCAGATGTAAGTTGTGATGAAAGCTGATGTTTCTCTAAGTACTGTATTATTTTTGTCCACCTACAGTGAATGTAGAAGCTGCGGTGGTGCAGCAGTTAGCGTTGTCGCCTCACAGCAAGAGGTTCTCCCGTTTGATTCTTGGCTGGAGCGCCTTTTGTGTAGAGTCTGCATGTCATCCCCGCAGTCGAGTGACGTTAAAGACATGCAGGTAGGTGCGAGCGTGAATGGGTGTGCCTTCGTTGAAGGTTGGGCGTTGGACTAGGAAACACGGCACCGTAAAAATCCTCTGCCATTCATGAGCGGACTAGAGTTCCGCTGTGGCGACCTCTAACTGGGAAAAGCCGAAATTCTATTACACAGTGAATGTAAACAAATTTAGCAACATTTTATAGATGCATCAAATAAGTAGCAAATTAGCTTTCTTGATAATGCATACTGTGTATCCATATTTAATTTTGCTTCCATTCCCTCATATTGCACACCTCCCTCCTTGTAGTTATAGTTTGAAGACCTATCATTGCATGTATGAAAATAACTGTGCATTTTTTGATTGCAGTTTAGTGATGCCTTGTTGTATACTACCCCACTGCAGTCTGGATCGATGTATAAACTGAACAACATGTTATCACTGGCTGGAATGAAGGTATGCAAGAAGTCTTTGCTATAGAGAACTTTATCCAAAACTGACATAAAGTGAAATGCATTTTAGCCACTGCATTCTTTTTAGTATGAAACTGTTGCTTTTTGCTGTCTGCATGATGTGCTGCTTAGAGTAAACTTCAAAGCAGTATATTACTGATCATTTCTAAATTTGTTAACTTACATTTGTTTGATCACTTAAGCTTCATTAGTTGATGGAGAACACATAACTTTGTCACTTTTATTTTTCTTATGGACAGATATGCTTCACTTTTGATAGCAAGTTTTACTGCTTCATTTATTCTAGGTCAGCAAACCATCGCAAGAAGCATATCAGAATGAGCTGAATATAGAAAGTGTGGAGAGATCATTCATTCTGTCAGCAAGGTATCTTCTTTCAAAGAGTGAACTATGTATTTTCTGTGTAGTAACTGTATTTATGAACTGGTTTTGTAACTTCATTCATTTCCTATTTTTACTCCACACTACACCCCTCTACTTTCCCTATTTCGAAGGAGCATGCCTATTTTCAGGCCCGATTTACCCTGCACATGATGTACATATTTCTGGAGGCACATCCCTGTTCTCAGGCTTGATTTTCCCCTTCACACTTTTCTGAATCCCCCTCATCACACATGATTTTTTTCCCCAATATTTTTATTAAGGATAAAATAAGAGAATAAACACTGTCTAGTACATTGATTATACTGAACAGACAACTTTCAACAGCAGCAAAACTAAATCAACTATTTACATTACTTACATAGGCCTGAAAAATGTTTGAATATTACAAATATTTTAAGAAAGTTAGGGTTTCACTAACATTAAGAAAAATTAAAGTTTTAGTTAATGTGAAGTAATCTGAAAATAAAGCTGAAATAAAACCATCAATATCTCTCCAAAAATTCCTTAGTTTAGAACAATCATAGAAAGTATGGAACCAATCTGCATTACATGATGTTAAATATTTCCAGCAAAGGATGATGTTCAAGTTTTTGAATTTGGCAGTTTTGTCAGGAGTTAAAAATGTTCTGTGTAAATACTTCCAAGTAAATGGACTCCAGTACTGACCCCAAGAAGTGAATTTTACTGAAGATGGAATTTTAAGTTTTCCTGCCTGGGAGAGACTATATATGGTAGGCCTTTAGTGATTGTGCTCCATTGCTTAGTTGTTAAAGTGGACCTGTAACTTAAAACGGTGTATAATTTGGACACTAAGTTGTCAAACTGTTGATCATTAAATAATATTTCAGATATGAGAGTGATTAAGGGAAAGTCAATCTATATATGAAGAGCTCTGAATAATAAGTCTTGAGAATAAGGAATTACACTTTGTAGTAATAACCTGTCTTGTGATGATAAGTTATAGTCTTTAATAATTTGCTGAAGTTGTAAAGTTTCCAAGTCTTTAATACATTGCTTCCAACAAATATAATCATTTTCCCATTCATTAAAGATGCTAATGTGAAATTTATCTGGGAATTTTTTTGTGATTTTAAAGGGGATTATTAGGTCAAACCAGGATTTGATATCTGCATTTGAGTGTATTATTTTTCTAAAGTCATTAATATAATATTTAAATAGTTTAGTTTTGTGGGGTTTGTCACATTATATTGAACAGTGTAACTAATAGGAAACCAGAACTTATTGAAAGGATGTTTGGAAGAAATTTTACATGACAGTGAGTTTTCATTCTGTATTACAGCTATATGGAGATCTTTACATTTGAGTTGTAGTTTAAATCCATCCATTTTAATGTGCTTTTAAGTAATGATGTTTTGCTATAGGTTTCCAAGTCAGAGAATCTTAAACCACCACCATCTCAAGATCTAATATGATGCGTACACACAATCCTATTTTTGTTTGGGTACCATAGGAAGTTTAATAAAGTTTTATTTATGAGTTTAATATAATTATTTCCAGGATGAGTGTCTAGAGCCACAACAATATATAAAATATATAAAATGTTTGGAAGGAGAGTAATTTTTAACAATTGCAGTCTGCCCTCGAATGAAAAAAACATATTTTTCCAGCTATTCATGTATGTATTTACCTGAGATATTAACGCTTTTGTAATTTGTTTCTCTTGTTTTTCCCCAAGTTTTTTTTCCAAGTTTTTGCATAAAGTTATCCCTAAGTAATTTAGTGTATTAACTTGTTCTCCAATAATGCTTTGGTTAACTAGCTGAGATTTTCCCTTTGTCATTAAAAATAATACGTTTAGATTTTTGCTTATTAAACTGGAGGCCTGAAATTTTTTTAAAGTTATTTATTACTGTGTTTAGTTCTAATTAGTTCTAATAATTCTTGATTCATTGACTGGCATACTCTGTTTTCTCTCTCTCCAATCTCTAGCATCAACCTGTTTACTTTTTCTCAACTTATAACCTCTCTTACTCGCATAAACTCTTAAAACTAACTCCAGCTCTATTTTGGACTGGATTCTTCCTCCCATCCTAATCACTGTCATAATCCCAGTACACTACCTGACTCCCTTAGCAGTCACCTCCCAATGTCTATTAAGCCCTACTCCTCCCAAGCTATTAAATCTCACATACATAGAGACTGCCATAACCTATCCAACTTTGACCCAAATACATTCAATCAAACTGTCTCCTCCATCAGCTGGTCCTTCCTTCACAACTTCCCACTTGAAGAAGCTGTTCTAAAATGTAGCAGCTTATTTCTCAACCTTCTTAACTCCATGGCCCCCATCAGAAAAATAAGGGTTAAATCTAAATATGCTCCCTGGATTGCCAAAGATAGTCTCTCCCTCATGCAGAAAAGGGACAGTGCCTGGAAATCCTGGAATAAGCACAAAACTACCTCAAATCTCCAGTTCTATAGAGAACTTAGAAATCGTGCTAAAAAACAAATCTACCTTGACAAAAAAACTTTACCTCAACCATCAAAATCCCTCATACCAACCCCCAAAAAAATTCTGGTCCACTATCAACAAAATTCTTTACCCTGGTAACCCCCCCCCAATCCTTTTCCTAACTCCTCCTCTCTCAAAACCACCACTCTTCTTAACTCCATACAGAACTTACTTAAACCCACTGCTAACCTTAGCCCTGACACCCCCCCACCTCCTCATTCCACTCCTTTCTCCATTAAAAACCCATCCCCACTTCTACTATCTAATGGTTTCTCAGTAAACTTAAACCTTGTTCCCCCTCTGCTGACAACCTTCCACCTTAATGTCTTAAGTTAGCAGGTTCCCCCATTGCCTACCCAGTTTCAATACCCATCAATCACTCAATAAAAGAAAGTCTTGTCCCTACTGTCTGGAAAAAATGTACATCTTGCCCCAACAAAGGAGGAAACTCCACTGACCCTTCAAATTTTAGGCCCATTGCTATTCTTTCCCCCCTTTCTAAAATTCTCGAAAAGTGTATACACAGACAGCACATTTCTTATCTCACCCATGAGAACCTCCTCACCCCCACACAACATGGATTCAGACCTCGTCATAGCACCTCTACTGCCTTTATATCTTTCACTCAAGCAATTTCCTCATTTCTTGATGGTAATAAATTAGTCTCCTTCCTTTTCCTCGACCTCTCTAAAGCCTTTGATACTGTATCCCATAAGTTCCTTCTCTCCAAACTAGCCTCCCTTAACCTTTGTAACTCCTCTCTCAGCTTATCTGATTGGCTACAGTCTGCTAAATAGCTATCTTCTACATCCCTTTTCTGTCTGTGCAAACTGGTGTGCCACAAGGCTCCATCCTTGGGCCCCTCTTATTCTGTTCAACATCTTTACTAACAAACCTGTACCTTTCCTGTCCTCTCTTCACTCTGATTCAATATGCAAATAACTCAGCTATCATCTCCACATCTGACAATCTACCTCACCTACTCACCCTCACTCAAGAATCCCTGCATTCAGTTGAAAAATGGCTCTCTGCTAATCAATTACTACTTAACCCTAACAAAATTAAACTTCTACTCTTCCTGCCTAAATCTCTCCCAACATCTTAAAACCTCCATCTCCATCTCCTCTGTAAATAACACTCCCATCATAGATGAATCACATACTAAACTCCTCAGAGTTTATGTAGATGATGAACTTAAATTTGACATTCACATTAATAATTGTATAGAAAACTCACCAAAAACTTGGACTGCTGTACAGGAATAAAAAATTCCTAACTCCTGAATCTAAGCTGTCCTTAGCTTAAGCGTTGCAATTACTGTTGTGCTGAATTCTCTTATGTCACAAATTATTTTAAATCTTTGACTTTTAGTGTAAAATGTTCCTATGATTTACTTATTTGTTCTTTTCTTTGTTTTACCTATTTTTTTACCTCCATTGTATAAAGATCAATTGTTCTCTTACTTTAATTTCTGTATTAATCAATATATTGATACATTTTGTAATCGGAGCTTTTCTCCTTGCATCTCTGCTGAAAAAGGGCGGGCATTTTGCCCAGTCAGACTAACCTGGTTAACAAATGTCAAAAAATAAAATAAAATAATTCTGAAATGGCCGCTGACTAGGAAACACTGACTTCTGTGTGCTCTTACTACTACCAGCTAATCTACTAAAATCACCTACTGCTGCAACATCAAAAATTGAAAGAAAGGATTTTCTAAAAATAAGTTAACCAAAATCTACTTACTTTTTGAAAAAAAATTTTCTCTTGGATCTAGGATACTGAAAGGTTATCCTACCTTGTATTCCAACAGTGGTGTAGCAGGGCTTACAGCCACGTGTGCTTAGGCCGGACAGCATTGCAAGGATTCTACAAAAACACAAATAAATAAGCAAAAAAAAAATCCAATCAAGATAGAGCAAATGGATGCGCAATCCTCAAAAACTAGACTGTCATTAGTTATGTCTCCAGAGAAAGAAACAACCACTAAAAGACAAAAAACAACTAAAACACAGTCTGATGCTCCTAAACAGTCACAGTCATAGAAAAACAAAACTGAGCATCCCTTCATTATGGAAAAACTTAAGCAGCTCTTACTCCACTCCAGTCTGAAATTCAAACATTTTCCTCAAAGCTAACCTTGTTTGGTAACAATCTGGAACAAATTATTTCAAGGTTGGACCAGAACGAAGCAAGAACAATGGACAATGAAATTAAATTACAGGAACTTCAAAAAAACATTTCTACCAATGAATCCTCTATAAAAGACATAACAGCAAAAAATAATTGACCTGGAGGCTAGAGCAAGGCGTAACAATGTGCTGATCAGAGGCATACCTGAGAAGTTTGAACAACCACAACTCCTCAGTATTGCTGAGGAAATATTTGGTCTCTTCCTGGAAAACAAAGATCTTGCACAAACATTTACAATTGAGAGAATACATAGGGCTTTGAGAAAATCACAACTCCCGGACACACACAGACAAATTTACATTAGACAATAAATGCCTCACATGCCCAATCACTCTTGCAAGCTGTAAAAAAAAGAAATCCATTATGTGGAGAGGATCAAAAATCACAATTGCCCAGGACTTGTCACTTCCTATAAAACAATACAGACAAACATTATTGCCTTTCTGCAAGTTTCTGATAAATAAAAACATAAAATTCCAGATGAAATATCCAGCTACTCTCTCCTTTCAGCACAAAAACATTACATACTTTATCAAAAATCTTCAAGAAGCGAAATCTACATTTCACAAAGTATTTGGTGAAACTCCAGCAATCCCCAGCTAAGCACAAAACAAGAAAGATTACATATCCATCCATCCGTACATCAAACTAAATAAACAAACTGATCTTAATAAAAATGATCTCGCATACCTTCAAGCCTCTTGCTGTTGCCCTGCAAATGAACTGATGAAAAAACTGACGTAAAATTAACACCTTAACTCGGCGATCCGACTGAGGTATTTCATCAACTTTTGCTTCCCCATTTTTCTTGCTTAAAAGCACCTCTCCATCTCAACGTTGGAACGGTAGGCCAAAAAAGGTTTATCCTGTTAATAGAGCGACCTATGACCTACAAGTGTAACCTGATAATCTCACTTACAGGAAACCACTTGATCTACTGTGGTACCAACTCAAAATGTGCTGTGTACACACAGCTGTCAAAGCGAGTCATCACCCTCCTGTCTGAATCCTCCGTGCAGGAAAAAACTGAGAACCTATGGCTTAAAGGAAGGAAAATGAGTCCTTGTAAACCTCACAATGCTACGTCTGTGCACTGGCCAAGGGAGAGATGCCAAATGTGTTTTTTTTGGTAACTGGTTAGTTCTTCCAGCTTTTTTTTTTTTTTTTTTTTTTTTTTACTGTATATGTTTTACTATCAGGGACAAGCTCTTGAACTAAGAACTACTTAACTTAGCATGACTCAGGCCGGTGCAGTGCAGATGAACTGTTTCTTCAAATGTCTGAACTGCTGATATCGGTCATTTCTGTAGTTCCAGTTAGAACGGACAGCATACTTTAACACTGTTCTGCCAAAGTGACATTTGACAGGACTGTCATGCTGGCATATTTAGTCACAAATGCATATATCCTTATGCCAACTCACAGAACTACATTTTACTTATGACCTGAGGCAAATGATAGGTAATAAGGTGTGTACTGTAGAACTCTCACTGTTTAAACAAGGTTTAAAATGGAGCAGAGCAGATCATGAGGTATGTGCACGGAGCTCTACACTACCTAAGTACAGGCAGGTTGATAATCCCAGGAAATGATGGAATTCTGTAAATGACTTCCTCAGAAATCTGTTAATCATACTCCTGGCTCAGCTAATCGTTATGCAAGACTGGAATATGCTCTTCTCACTTTCTGAACAAGAAAATTTTACTAGTCAGCATTTTTTCATCAGTTTTTCTGTTCTGGATCACTGAAGCAGAGCTACCAGAAAGGTACATCTGGGAGGTAATAACAGGCTTAACAAATTCGGGAAGGAAATGCTGAGGATTGGTGCTGTTAGTTTATATTTAAAATATATTTCAAATTGCAGAGAATGAAAGCAACTATTCTAAAGAATTATCATTCCTGCTTTAATTATCATTCTGAATGTCAAACTTGCAAATATTGTAAGCATATCATTATACCATGTTATGCAGAACATGAATGTAATGTAAATACGTAATGACTCTTACTGCATGGCCCATTGTTTTGTGAGCCTCCTTCCATAGTAGGTTTGTAGCGAAGGCATGTAACCATGTCATGCATAATCTATTTAAAAAATTGTTGAATTAAACAGAGTACTTCCTTTCATGGGATGTTAAAAGCTATGTCTTTTTTCTTAAAACCAGGCATATAAGTTTAAAATGTATGCAATTTGTTTCTTAAAATCAGCATAAATAATGCAGGCTAAGAACCTATGCTGTTGCCTCGATATCCAGTGTAATCTAAGGCAATATCAGGTAAATCCTATGATTATTGCTGGTATCATGTAAGATTAAATCATCTTGGTTAAATGCAGGTAATTCAGCAGCTCACATTATTGCTGAACTGTCATACAACTGCAAGATTCCACAGAGACTCATTATAATAAATATATCTGAATAGGAGTTTTATTCAAATTTAAATGGATGGTCATATTTTGCAACCATGATACATGCCTACAGTTACAGACACAAGTGTAAAGGGCAGTAGAGCTGCTGGTGTATTAAATTATTCTTTTATACATGTTTTCTGCATCTTTATCGAAAATGTAGCAAAACTGCCACAGAGCACCATTGTTCGCATGTACTTATTCAAAATAAGGTACGTGAAGGGCATTTGCCTACTTTCTAGTGGAACTCCATATTTTCCCTAGCTGTCAAATGACCTCTAAACAACTGCATTGTTTATAGCCATATCAGAAAAATGATTTTCTCATGCAACTGTTGTCAGGTTTCAGAGGTAATTTGTATCAGCTCTGTGGTGTAGATGTTTTGGTCCTGGCTACTCCCCAATAACTTGGATTCAGCTAGCATCCTAGGTGTTGTAGGATTCAGATGTGGAGGAAAGTGAGTGACCATCTAAGGTCAGCCCAGCAACTGCATGTATGCACAGCAATTTGAACAGCTGATACAAGTCTGAAATCTTCAGACAGGAAATAATGGATGGGCTAGCATTTTAATTAAGACAGAGTAGGGAGGGAATGTTGTTTGTCCCCAAGGGGACAATAATACGTTAGTCCACTTGGTATGATTACTTGTACTGTTATAATTCTGTTTAAAAAAAAATCTTTTCAACTCTGTGTACAATGTATTTTGCGTTAACTCTTTTGCTTGAGCCAATTACACGTACTGGCTCACATTATACGCTAATTAACTAAATAAATGTTAATTTAGAGCAAGAAGTTCAAGTGTGGGTAGTAAGTTGGATTTTGGAATGTTGGAAATTTTTTGTAAAATAGTTATGTAAATAGTATCTTTTTATCTCTTTCAGATAGAAGTAGATTGTGGTTAAGCACGGGGGGGGGGGAGTCTGAGAGAGGAGGCTGTCACTATACCCTACTATTACTATATACTTATCCCAAAAAAAATATATATATAAACCTTTCTGCTGGTACTCTAGTTATCTATTCCTACATAACCTATCCACCCCCTCTATACGTAAATTCATTTAACTCTAGCAGTAATGTCCAAACTCTACCAACCCACTAAATAAATTCCTAATGTTATCGATAGACTCATGGAATATTAAAGGGTTACAAAATAAAAAAAAAGGAGCCTAGTACTACACCTTATTTAAAAATCTACTTTTAAAATTACTCTTATTCAAGAAACGCACATGACAAAGGAACCATTGGGTGAATGACACTAAAAAGAAGGGGATAAAACAAAGAAAAGCTGCAGGGATCTGTACGGTCTCCAAAGGGGTAGCAATAATTGTTAAAAATTCTTTGAGGCACAGTTATAGCCACTGGTGGAGATCCAAAAGGCAGATGGTGCTATCTAACATGTTTTACCCCACATCTTAACAAAGAAATACTTATATTAAATGTTTATGGATCTTGCTTTCATCAGTCCTCTTTCCTATATGAAATATATTCACTTATCGAAAAATATTAAATGTTTATGGATCTTGCTTCCATCGGTCCTCTTTCCTATATGAAATATATTCACTTATCGAAAAATTCCACAACCACCTAATGATCCTCGGGGGCGACTGGAACATGACCATCAGATCGGAACTGGACAGAACTTGCAAATCCAACAAACAACCTTTGAGTATTACTAACACTCTAAGTGATATAATGGACGATTTTAATTTATTTTATCCTTTTGAACTTTTCAGAAAAGACCCCTCTGTTAGTGATACTAAGAATGTCATATATCTGGCCCTGTGCACTTCCTGTCCTAGTTTTTATGTAGGACAAACAGAGAGAAGATCAAAGGATAGGATATATGAGCATTTGTACGCAATAAGGAAAAGGGATGAAAATAATGCCCTATACAGACATGTGCGGGACAGTATTAGTTGTAGCACTTTTAAGTTTGCAATATTGGAGTTGGTGAAGGTATTACATCGAGGTGGGAATATTAAGTATACTCTGGGGGAGAAAGAAGTTAGATGGCAAATTTTGTTAAATGCCACCTCACCACCGGGTATTAATGAATACATCTCGATTAAACCTATATTGCAGAATAAAGTATGATAAATATTAAGGTGGCTTTATGCTGAGAGTTACATATTTATAATGATGTGTTAAATATATGAGGCATTGCATATGGTTTTATGTTCTAGGTATACTAGTATTTTGAAACTAAACCTGTAGACTTTTACTTGTTTGAGGAGACTCAAAGTGATTGCTGCACCAATCCATTCAAAAGGTGTATAAAAAGGAGTGGACTTATATAGATTGTGTTCTGATGAAGTCTAAGTTATTTTAGCTGAAAGCGCTAAACCTTTGAATTTTATTGTATTTTTTATAATAAATAATATTTTATAGTTCTCTTTTCGTTATTTCACCTATCCAGTGGATTCTGTTGAACTTGTGTACTTAGAGCTGCTATTCATTTGTTGGACTCGAGTTCGTGTGAATTTTTCTTAGTCGTTGTTTACTATGAATTCACTGCAGGAGCTTCCATCTATATTTTCACCAGTAAGGAAGGATGAATTTCTTAAGCTCCAGTCCAAAATGTCCATTATTAAAGGTGAATTAACGAGGTTACTTGAGCTGTGTAGTCAACCGAGGAACACAGCTGACTTAAGGAACCTATCAACTGACGTTATTTTATCAAATGACAAACGCGGGTCTCCTTCTGTTCAAGGGAATAATGGAGTGGAATGTACATGTAGTGTTTTGCTGGAGAATAAAGGGACCTCTAATGGTACGGTTGCAGCTATCAGTAGGGCTAAAAGCTTCAGTACTCCCAGGGACCTAGATCAAGGCCACAGTACGGAGGACGTTTATTTGATTTCTGGCACCAAACCGAAAAGGACAGTACCGAAACGCACATATTCTGTAGTTGCGAATACAGCAGCACCAGGTACTGTCAAACATTCCTTTGTTTTTTCAGGGGACACTACCACTCCACGACCAACAAAGACTTCTAATAATGTTTTAGATACTTTTATGTTTAGTAATCCGTTTGTGTTTTCGGATTCTATTGTACAGGGGCATAACTCAACTAATACAGAAATAAATGGGACTTTGAAAGACATAATATATGATTTTGGACACAAATTGAATGATATTAAGAGTTTGCAATTAGAGAATTCTTATTTAAACAGGTGTCTGGAATTAAAAATAGTCCCGATGGGACTACGTTTCTTTAAACAACCTTTGGGTGTTGAATTAGATGACGATTTAACCAAAGAATGCAATGCCTTGTTTGATTCATTTGGGTTTAGTTTTATGAGATTAATAATGAAATGCAATG
Source organism: Protopterus annectens (assembly GCF_019279795.1). Taxonomy (NCBI): domain Eukaryota; kingdom Metazoa; phylum Chordata; order Ceratodontiformes; family Protopteridae; genus Protopterus; species Protopterus annectens. The sequence goes on from NC_056745.1 coordinate 218,697,000, forward strand.
ATCATAAGTTAGCTAGTATTACTAAAGAAGTCGATAGGTTGAATGAAAATATCGCACAGGATTTGGTCTTTGAACAATGGCGGGATTTATTTGATAAACAATTTACATATGCTGAAACTGCCTCACAAAAAATTTTTAAAAGGAAATGTGATAAATTAAAACGGGATTTACAACAATATAAAGAATGTATTATGTACAACTGGAATAAAAAGGCTAACAAATTAAAAACAGCCACTCATGTAAGAGAGGCTGATGGAAATAGTAAACAAGATAGGTATAATGTACGTAATACATATAGGCCTTTTTTAGGACAGGGGTACAATTGGGAGGAAGTACAAGAGAGGAATACCAATGCCCGGTGGAAACAACAATCACCACAATACAAGAACCACAGGGGCCATTGGCAGTAGGATTTGTACAACCTATTGTGAAGTATAATGAGGTCCAATATGGGCAGAATAATTTCTTTATTTATAATTACACGTCCTAGAATATAACTGACACACATTTTGCCTTGTTTAGGAAAGGGATGAAATTTATTCCTCGAAGTAAATTCAGTATAGTGGACAATATTATACAATTTAAGTTGTACTTGAGGAAGTTAAATTTATCAGTGTATTTTAAAGGTAATAAGAATAATGGAGTGTCGACTTCTTTGCACAGAAAAAGTGCATTTACCCCACAATTACATCCGACTCTGGGTAGTTTTGAAAAGGTAGTATTGGACGAAATGTATAGATATAGGCACAAGAGCTCTTATTCTATCAAGTACAACATGAGTAAAGAAGAATTTCAACTCATGTGTGAATTGTGTGATGACCCTAATATTAGGATCATGCATCCCGATAAAGGGGGTGGAGTTGTATGAATCTATTGATTATAAAAATGAAATACAACTTATACTACATGATGCAGATCAATATGAGGTATCATCAATTAATGAAGTAAATATTGCATATGGAAGAATTAATGCCCATTTGGAAGAGTTATTGATTGAGAATAGGATTGATCAGGAACTATATCAATACTTAAAGGTATAATAGCGACTATAATAGGTATCCCTAAGGTTCATAAGAATATGCAGCATCCCCCATTTAGACCTATTATATCCGGTAGTAGGTCTAAAACTTTCCCTTTTGGAAAAGTTATTGATACCTGGTTAAAATCAATTTATTCCACAACAAATCACATAGTAAAGGACTCATGGGATTTTTTAGCCAGGTTAACTCCCTCGATTTGGCAACCAAATTTAATATTGGTCACAATAGATGTTAAGGACCTTTTTACCTGTATTCCACGGGAAGAGGGTATGGAAAGGTTCATTAATAGTATTACTAGATGTACTGAATACACTTGGGATAAAGTTAAGTTAATAGAAGAATTTATGAGTTTAGTACTTGATTATAACTTTGTCTATTACAAGGGTGAATACTTTCGGCAAAGTAAGGGGGTTGCTATGGGTACTGCTTGTGCCCCAATTTATGCTAACATGGTACTTTTAGATTGGGAGCACGAAGTGATTTTTAGTAGTCGATACATGCAGCCCATTAAACGATATGTATGGTTTTTTGGATGATTTTTTTTATATTATGGGAGGGGGATATCACGGATATCCCTGATTTCATTAATATATAAATACATCTACCTCCTATTTGAGATTCACATGTAAACATAGTACGGAAGGTATAGCGTATCTGGATACTTATAGTACTTTAACATCTAATGGATTTAAATCCAATATATATAGGAAGGAGACATTTAGTAACACATACTTGGAATATAGTAGCTGTCATCCTGTGAAGTTAAAAAACAATATTGTTAAAGGTCAGTGTATTTGTGCTGCTAGAATGACCTCTGAGTACAATGAGATGGTAATGGAACTGAATACAATAGGAACCATGTTTAAACAGAGGGGATATCCTGATTATGTGATCAATGATGCCATTGATTATGTTAGTAAAATGTGGGGTACTAAATTTAAACCTTTATTAGGAGTGAGTATAGGTAATATGGATATAACCAATACTCAGGGAGATGCTAGTGATTATCACATGGCATGTATTTTACCCTTTAATAGTTTTACTGAGGATATAAAGTATATTATTAAGAGAAATTGGAATATTTTAAGGGGTGATGTTGCAATATCAGCTGTAGTTGGTAATGAGCCCAGGTTTGTAAACGGTGTAGGATACAACCTTAAGAGTAAATTTGAAAAAAAAATGTATCCAGTATAGAAGGACAACGGACAGGTACCTGGAAGTGTGGTCATTGCAATCAATGTAAGGCTATTATGGAGGATAAGGATATATAGTTACTTAATATTGGCAAAAATGTCTTGCACTTTTGTCGTGGTAATTGTGATACTAAGAATGTCATATATCTGGCCCTATGCACTTCCTGTCCTAGTTTTTATGTAGGACAAACAGGGAGAAGATCAAAGGATAGGATATATGAGCATTTGTACGCAATAAGGTAAAGGGATGAAACTAATGCCTTATACAGACATGTGCAGGACAGTATTAGTTGTAGCACTTTTAAGTTTGCAATATTGGAGTGGGTGAAGGTATTACATCGAGGTGGGAATATTAAGTATACTCTGGGGGAGAAAGAAGTTAGATGGCAAATTTTGTTAAATGCCACCCCACCACCGGGTATTAATGAATACATCTCGATTAAACCTATATTGCAGAATAAAGTATGATAAATATTAAGGTGGCTTTATGCTGAGAGTTACATATTTATAATGATGTGTTAAATATATGAGGCATTGCATATGGTTTTATTTTCTAGGTATACTAGTATTTTGAAACTAAACCTGTAGACTTTTACTTGATTGAGGAGACTCAAAGTGATTGGTGCACCAGTCCATTCAAAAGGTATATAAAAAGGAGTGGACTTATATAGATTGTGTTCTGATGAAGTCTAAGTTATTTTAGATGAAAGCGCTAAACCTTTGAATTTTATTGTTTTTTTATAATAAATAATATTTTATAGTTCTCTTTTCATTATTTCACCTATCCAGTGGATTCTGTTGAACTTGTGTACTTAGAGCTGTTATTCATTTGTTGGACTCGAGTTCGTGTGAATTTTTCTTAATTGTTAAAAATTCTTTGAGGCACAATTATAGCCACTGGTGGAGATCCAAAAGGCAGATGGTGCTATCTAACATGTTTTACCCCACATCTTAACAAAGAAATACTTACATTAAATGTTTATGGGTCTTGCTTTCATCAGTCCTCTTTCCTATATGAAATATATTCACTTATCGAAAAATTCCACAACCACCTAATGATCCTCTGGGGCGACTGGAACATGACCATCAGACCGGAACTGGACAGAACTTGCAAATCCAACAAACAACCTTTGAGTATTACTAACACTCTAAGTGATATAATGGATGATTTTAATTTATTTGATCCTTTTGAACTTTTCAGAAAAGACCCCTCTGTTAGTAACTACACATTCTTCTCAGCTTACCATAAATCCTGGTCCAGGATAGACTTTTTTTTAAATCTCGGCACTCTCTTCATCTTATGAAATAGTATATAGCAGTGACCCTAGAACTATCTCTGACCATGCCAAAATTAATCTTAACTTAAATATCTATAAACCTAATTATGAGAACCGCATCCCTACAAATTGGTCCCTTAGCCCTAACCTCTTGAACAACAACACCCTTCACCAAGAAATCCAAGAATTCCTGTCACAGACAACAAGCTCTTTTGAAAAGTCAGATATCTCCCTAGATATACAATGGGCAGCAGCTAAAGTTACCTTAAGAGGTATCCTTATCCAAAAGGCATCCCTAATTCAGAAACAGTATAAAACACGTACCTTGGCACTAGAAGCAGAACTAAGAAGACTAGAATCAGAGTTGCAAACTAAGTTTTCTGTAGATATTGAAAAACAGATGATCACCCTTCAAAAACAGCTACACGAATTACACCTTAATCAATACTCTCTTATGGAATCCAGACTTATTCATAGATATGCTGAATGGGTGCAAACCCTTCTAAAATTCTAGCAAGGATAATAAACATTAACCCCCACCTACCACAATGAAACAAATTAACCATAGGGGTAAATCCTTCTTCACAGATAAAGAAATCATACATGTATTTCAAGAAGTGTATAAAGAAATCTACGTACCCCAAATACTCAATTTAGAAAGCCTAGATGATCCTTTCCTAGATGAATTACAATTTCCTGTAATAAGTGACACCCACAAGAAACTAATAAAGGTGACTATAACCGTGAAAGAAATAATTTTAGCCATTAATAAACTGAAACCAGGTAAAGCCCCAGGCGGCTATGTGTCAGAATTCTATAAGGCCTTTAAGCAAGTCCTAGCTCCCATTCTACTCAAGGTTTATAATCATAAAATCCAATTTGGCATTTCTGACTTGTATATTAATAACTCCAAGACTATTTTTATACAAAAATCAAATTACATTAACCTCAATACAAATGACTATCACCCAATTGCTTTAATTAACCTTGACATAAAGATTCTGTCATCTGTCCTGGCTTATAGACTAAAAAATATATTACCACATATCATATCCCATGACCAATTAGGTTTCATGAACAATAGGCATATTTGGGACAACACTCTATCCATGGAAGCCATAACCAATATGACAAAGTATGACAAATCTCCCAAATATGCAGTTTCGGTTGATGCCCAAAAAGCTTTTGACAGGGTAAATTTAAATATTCTCTTTAAAATTATGAAACGCTTCTCCATCCCTGACAAATTCATCAAAATGGTTGCAACCCTCTATAATAAGGCATCTGCTACCCTAAACATAAACAAAAATAATTCAAATCCAATTCAAATAATAAACGGTACAAGGCATGGATGTCCATTATCACCTTACTTATTTAATCTATATCTTGAAGTTCTCTTGCTAAAACTTAGTCAAAAAAACATTCCATCATCCAGTCTATATACACAAAATACCATAAAATATACCGCCTTCACAGACCTAAATATTTACTTGGAACTACCTTCAACTGATCTAGAAAAAATCCTAAGCTCTATTGGCAAATTTTTACAAATCTCAAATTACGCCATTAATCCCAACAAATCAATATTTTTTCCTCAGCCCTCTTAGCCACAAAGAATTTTTCATTCCAGAAACAAAGATCAAAGTTAATTATACACTTAAATATTTGGGTATAAACTTCTCCCATCCCCAACATGAACTAATTAATAACAGTTTGTATAAAACATGGTCAAAAGTCATGGAAGATCTCACAAGATGGAAGTATCTAAACCTCTCCCTCCTCTTAAAAGTAGCTATTATAAAAATGAATATCCTCCCCAAAATTATTTTCCATTTCTTTGCCCTTAATCAGAGCATTCCAAATACTTTCTTCTCGAAAATGAATACTACATTGGGGAAATTTGTGTGGTACCCTAAAAATGCCAGAATTAGTTACACTAAACTAACACTTCCCAAAGAAAGGGGGGGCTTGGCCCTTCCGGATTTTCTAACATACTACCATGTAATAAATGCCAGCTGTATTTTACACATAACCAACTTCCATCCTTCAGATAAAGTCTGGAACCCCATATGGACAAAAATCTACAATGCACACATAAGTGCATCCATTGTCAGTCCTAGACAAGATTAAAGTAATCCCTTCAGAATTTCAGCTCTATCAGAAGCTAATAATCTTTCTTAATCCTAAAACTCTCAAAGAATATAAAATTCACCCTATATTAATAAAAAGTATCATTGGGTTCCAAAAGCTGATAACATCTCTTGATTTGAAAAACTCCTTAGTGATGGCTCAACCAATCCATCTAAATCCCAACTTCAAATTGAGTAACAACATATTAAATCTTGATAGTTTTCCTATTATCAAGAACTGTACAGTATGGGACTTCTATATAATGAAAGACTTACCTTTTGAAGCCATCATTGCCTCATTAGCAGTCAATAAAAAATACTACATAATCATTAAACAAATACTATATCTAATATCTCTGGCTACAGACAAGATTAAAGTAATCCCTTCAGAATTTCAGCTCTATCAGAAGCTAATAACCCAAATTCTGCTAAGGACTAAAATGCTTTCTGATGTCTACAGATTAATAACAAAAATTTAACCTCAAGACAATATTCTATTCTCTAAGTACTGGGATAGCCAAAACAAAGAAATAGCACTTGACCAAAAACTTGAGGCAATTGACAACAATAAAATTAACCCCTTTCAAAAGACTGATATATACTCAGTTCATGATAAACAATAACGCCTACATTACGCCTTTATTCCTAAATAAAATTAACCCAAATACTTTGCCTCTTTACCCAACCTGTATGTACAAACTATGGTGCTCCCTAAGAGCACAACTTGAAAAAAATGGGATATATGAAGTCAACCCTGTCCTGGGAAATGGAAATAGCGATTTTGAATATTTTTCCTAGTCCCTATAAGTATGAGTTTAAACATATTACTGTGACACTATGTGCGCTACTTAAAACATATTACACTAAACTGGTTAGACAGGTCCAAAACATCCTGGAAGGGGTTCAAGTCTATGTCTATCAAATATGTGTTGGCAAGTAAACTAAAGACAACAAGCAAAAGGAAAATAAACTACTTCCAAAAATACTGGAATAACCTTAAAGAAGTTCTTAAATAATAATAATGCTCCTTGCTCTAACTCCTCTATTTCTTCTTATTATTCTGGCCGTGTCCCTACTTCCCTGTTATCTAATACCCCCCACTTCTGGTGGAGTATTAACCCTAGTCTAAATACTTTTCGATTTTAATTCCCCATTCTAATTCCACTCTAACCCCTGAAAGATAAAAATAGAAACCCTATTACCACGCTCCTCTACCCTAGTGTCAGCAGAAATAACTAATATCTTTATGCTAACACCTCCTTACTTAGTGACAGCCAAATGTACATATTATAGATAGTTAAAGCAAATAGGTATTAGGTTTACGAACTTATACTCTTACATATGATTATTCAGTATCTTGAATTGTCAATACTCCCTTTCACTATTCTATGTTAAATTCTAAAACACTTGCACACGGGTATTCTATGTTAAATTCTAAAACACTTGCACACGGGAGGTTAATTATTTCTCTTGTAGTCTTTTGCTGTACCTATATGATATCAAGCAAGTATTTACGAACTGTATCTACCTTCTGTTCGATCCTGTATGCTTTTGTTGTATGACTTGTATTTGTATCTGTATATTAACAAAGTGCAATAAAAATCAGATCTCAAAAAAAAAATAAATAAATAAATAAAATTTGACTTAGGTTATGTAAACAGAATATCATCCGCAAATAACACTATTTTAGAATTGTATTGAACACATAATTTTTTGAAGGTAGAAACCACACTACGTTACCAACATACTAGTGGCACCAGTAATTTACAGAAAAGACACACATTGCATCTCCCTTTGTTTCAGAAACAAAAATAAATGACATTTGGCCAGATTCCAAAAGAGTTGCTCTCCGTGCAAGTCTGCCCTGATTCTGACAAACTTGCTCTAAGTGTTAGTGGCTTACCTCATTGTAAGGCCCATCTATTAACAGGCCAGATTCCAAAAGACCTGCTCTCTCAGCCTGCTCTTAATGTAAGTTGTCACTTGCATTGAGAGCAAGTCTTTTGGAATCTGGCCTGTTCTGTGGTGGAATTTTGCAGTCGAGTTCACTGAAGTCTACAGATTTTACATTGTCTATTGGGTCATGTGCTTATATTTGTTCATTATTTTTGTGTCAGACTTTTTTTTTTTAAACATATTTGAATAGTACCCATAGTCGTACCACAAGCAGGAAGAATTTTCTGCAATTTGGTATTTAAATTTTATGGTAATTAGACATCCAGATTTTTTGCTGGATATGCCTGCTTTTCAAGGGCCTCTGTACCTATTTTCACTGTCTTCAGGCGAAGAGGTATGCTTCACATAGCGTGCATGTGAACTAGTGCTTTACTGAATTTTCAGCCTCTCCTCTCCTAACAGAGTCAGAAATGCAGACTATGCTTATGACTACTGAGGTTACATAACGTATTAGTTTTCATTTCAGTAGCATGTCATATGACACACTAGCCATATGTACTTTTTTACACTGCAACCACATGCACAGTCCATCTAGAGAAGCCCTGGCAAAACAGAATAACATCTGTGCAGAAATTTTTGCAACTTTCCAATTACTTAGGCATCATGGCAGATTTGCAGATTTCTTCTAAAAATATACAAGTGCTTCAGTACAATGTCCATTAAATGTGCATTGGCATGAACGTTTTGTAATGCACTTTAGCCAGTAAGCCAGACTTGTTTTCCCCTTATTTGTTCACATAGCAAGGCATATGTTATGAAAATCTAGCTATGCTGTGAAACACTCAGCAGTAACATTGAGAGAAGACTATATAAAATGTGAATGCCTTAACAATCCCCTTCTACTCTTTCCTAGTCCTCAAGACCATAACTCCTTTTGGTGACTATTATGCTGACCACCACACTTATCCTTGCTCCAACTTTATAACATGGATCCATGCTTTGTAGGTCTCATAAATGTGTTGCATGCGTGTTAAATCCAGCCATTTAAATGGGTAATAGGGTAGTGGAAGTGGACTAGTATCATTTGTCTTTGGTCTACAAGACTTTTTTTTACTTGCATAGGACTGGTTCCAATGGCTGTTCTACCTCCATCCAATCAGTCCATTCATTCTGTGGGGTGAGAGTCCAGTGACCATTCATTTCTATTTGGGTACATAATTGGCCTTTTTGTTCTCTAATGGTGAGAGTATGGTGGAGTGGAAGAAGCCAGCATGCTGGTCCTTTAGAGTGGCCTGCTGTCCCTTAGTGGAGCATGTCTGTCCTGAGCAGTCTCACTCTGAGCTCTGCTCTGTGCTGTTTGCACAGAGAGTGTGCCTCCATGTACTTTTTTGGTTTGTGTATGCATATGCCTTGATGCAGCACATGCTGTTAGGCTTGTGGTATGCAGGTGTTACCCCAGTCTTACCTGCCTCTGATTGATTCTTATAGTTTTCATGATATATTTTATATGTCCTGTAAGGTATCCTTTTTTTAACAGCTTTTGTTCTAGACTCCGGTAAAAGCCTCCAGAGCTGGTCTTTCACTTGACACTGCCTTCTCTTTCTTTTTGCGTATATTGTATTACCTTGATTGAGAAAGTAGTCTTTAACCTGTGATATAAATTTTGCTTAGCTTCATCCCACTGTATTACCTTTCCCTCTCTTTGTATTTGCTTTGAGGACCTTGGTTCCGCTGCAAATTTCCTGCACTAAATTCTTGCTTCCTCTTGCCCGATTTCTATACTCCTACTTGCAGTCATCATCAACCCCCTTTTTCTACATTGCGTCAGGGTGTCATGTTGACTGTTGCCATCTCTGTCGATTCAGTGCTACACTCCTGCCTTCTTCAACACTCATGACTGACAGTTGCAGATCTCTCACACACAATCCATCCACCTTTTTGCCAGACACTCTTGTTTCATCTTACCTTCTTCCCAATTATCCCAAATCTGCTTCACCAGATTGTCTTCTGCTTTTCTGCATATGTGCCTGAACCACTGTAATCTGCTCTCTTTGATCTTTTCTGCAATTGGAGCTACTTTGGCTTCTGTCCTTATGTTCTCTTTTCTTAATCTGTTCCACAGTGTGCATCCTACCACCCATCTCAGGCACTTCATTTCCATCACCTCTAGCATCCTCTTCTGCTTTGCCTTTACTGCCCAGGTTTCTGTACCTTACAGTAGTACTGGTTGCACCACTGTTTTGTACACCTTACTTTTCAGCTTCTTTGGCATTCTTTTGTCATAGACTGCACCTGATACTCTATGCCAGTTGGCTGCAGCTCCTCTGATTCTAGCTTTGACCTCTTCATTCAGACTTCCCTTCTCCTCAACTCACCCCTCCCAGATACTTGAAGCTGTTAACCTTTTCCACTGTCTTCCCTTCTATCTTTATTCTCATCTTCTTCTGATTTCCCCAATTTGCTGCTATGACCACTGTCTTATCTGTACTTAGTTTCATCCAATGTGTCTTCAGTTTTGCATTCCATTCCCCTATCCTTTGCTGACATTCTTGCTCAGAGTCTGCTTGTAATGCCACATTATCTGTATACTGCAAGTCTGTTGATCTGTCCCCTCCAATCTGTTCGCTTAATGTAGTCCATCACCAGTACAAACGGCAGTGGGCTCAGAGCTAAATCCTGATGGACACTTACTCCCACTGGGAACCCCTCTGTGAGAGTGAACACCTGTTCATACTTGAGTCATTGGGTCTTTGTACATACATCCATATATCCATCACCCCTTTTTCCCACTTTTGCACATGCAGTTGGGGTGTCACTTCAACAGTGACAATCATCTAGAGCCAAGGTTTACACCACGAGGTGGCTAGCCCTGCTGCAGGTCCCTTGTACATAGCTTAGTGTAATTCTGTCAATGTTTCTGTGACTTTGAACAACCGGAGTACTGCCCAAATCAGCTTTCTTGGGAGCTTGTCATATGTTTTCTCCAAGTCTAAGAATGCCCAGTTGGACTCTTTCCTCATCTCTAGCTTCTTCTCAATTATCTGTCTCACTGAAAACATTGAGTCAGTTGTGCTGCTTTCTGATCTGAATCTGAACTGCTCATCTCCCATATCACTTTCTGCTAGTCTGCGTATCTGTTTATCAGTCACCCTCTCCAGAACTTTCATGTAATGTAACAGAGTTTGATACCTCTATACTGCCCAGAGTTACGGATGTTCCCTTTGTTCTTGTACACACTAGCACAAGTATGCTTATTCTCTAGTTGTCTGGGATACGCTTTCTCTCCATACTGCTATGAGTACCGTCATGAGCCCTTTCTCCCCTTTATCACCCAGCATCTTTATCATATCTGCTGTGACCTCATCTGAGCCTGCTGCTTTCCCTGACTTCATTTTCCTTAGTGCTATTCTTGGTGCTTCTAGAGTGGGCTCCTCCTCTTCTCTCATTGTAGGCTGTGTCTGGGGCACTACAACTTCATCAGTTTTTCTTTATTTAGAAGTTGCTGGAGGTACTCCTTCCATTTGCCTTTGATGTCCTGTGGGCAGATGAGCAGGTTGTTGCTGGAATCCCTTATGAAGGGTGTATGACTATCTTCTTTATTTTGCTGTCTTTGCCTTGCAACCTGATATAGTTTGTCTGTGCCAATTACTGAGTCACTTTCCATAAGCTGGTAGAGTGCCTCTGATGCCCTGTTCTTTGCTGTTGCAGTCATCTCTGTTGATAACTTCCCATATTTCCATTCCTGTGTTGACTTAGTTCGTAGAATACTTTCTGCTACTTTATGAATACAATGCTCTGTATGGTTATTCTCCTTAATTAACTGCATCCAAAATGCTACTCTTTCCTCATTTCTTCACTCCCCCCACACCTCATTATCATCATCATTTTCCACTTTGATTTTGTAACCTTCTGCTTGTGTTATGTCTGTAACCTTCTGCTTGTGTTATGTCTGTGAGCCTTAACTGCTTAGATCTAAAGTTCCTTTTCAACTCGGGTAATCCTAATGCATCATGTTCTTTAGGGAGAATCAATTTTAGCCCACTTAAAGTTATGCAGCAAGTCTTAAGGTTTTCTGTTTTTGGATTTCAGTATTTAACAGTCATCCTCTTTGACTTCTTCCTGATTGTTCCTTATTGTATTTACTTCCCTTTCTATGTTGCCCTGCTGCAGGTTCCAGAAAGACATTCGTTACTTCCCTGTATGGGCTCTTCCCAAAGTTTATCCTGCAGTACATGGCACGTCCTGCAGCTGACTTTAAGGGCATGTTTAACACTTGAAGGCCAGTGTTAGCGTTTGGCCACTTCAGATGATCTTCAGAGTTTGTTACTGTAGAGGTTTGACTATTAATTGCATTAACTGGGTATGTTTTTTCCACTGTCTATCTCTGACATTCCATGTGTTTACTGTAAGTGCATTTTTTAAACACCTTTATTAAACTATCACTTAAGGCATAGACAAACCTGCATTAAAAGGAAAGAAAACAACATATCACCTTTTTCTTTCTGTATAACTGTCATCAGTCCAAAATTACGTAATTTCCTCAATTCCTGCCTTTGCTTTAACCTCACTTCTCCTCCTCCTGAACATTATTCTGCATATATTGTTTTCACAATTTCTATTTATTCTTGTATAATTTGCTCTGTCCCTGTTCTAAAGATGAAAAAAATTTCTGAAACGGCAAAACTGCACCAAAGAATAAGGGTAAAACAAACTGACTTTAGCAAAAATAAAATTGGTTAAGTACTTTTGTCTGTGGTATATCAGACTTCATCAGAACACATAATAAAGCTTAGCCAACCATTTTTATAGTAACAATACATCAATCAAAATGCCTCTTTCTAAAATAATTTGCATAGGGCATTAAAATGTATGAATCACAAGTACATTTCACTAAAAAGCATTCTTGTGAGTTCAGTCCAAACCTGGATAAACATGAAACAACTAAATCATACAGAATAAAATAAATAAATTTAAAGAAATAAATAAATGTGGCCTGCAAAAAGTGCTAAAATGTTAAATTAACATGTTTATAAATACAGTAGTCGAGAATAATACTTTTGAGTTTCTTTTGGCTTTGGCCAGTTCTAAAGACCCCTCTTCTAGTTCTTTTATCTCTTTTATAATATTCAGTACTTATAATACAGTTAGTTTAGGCTTTGATTTCCATTTTTTAGTAATTGCTTTTTTGGCAGCCAACAGAATTAAACTTAATGCCGTACTATGTCTAGGCAATTCAGATCCTGTGACCCAGCTCAGAAAGAATCATTTCCTTAGTTACAGCCATTTGCTCAGCCAAAATCTCTGAGTACACTACAGGAAATTTTTAAAAGCTGCCAACTAATTGCATTCCCAAAACACATGTTTTGAGTTACCTCTTTCTTCCTCATCATTCTTCAACCTTTGCTATCTACCTGAGGAAAATTTTTTTGAAGTCTGCTTGGAGTATAAAAAAATACCTGTGCAAACCTGGGAGCCGTACATATGTCCTCTCATTATTCCCTTGTAAACTGCTTTTTCAGTCTTGCTTCCCCATCTTTTCTAACCTCGTCCGATTGACTCTTAATGTTATAGTGCAATATTTTATATGCCCAACTAATTATATCTTTTTTTTTAATAGCAGCATTTGTTATTTTTTTTCATCTAAAAACTTTCCCAGGGCAGGTCTTTCGCTTGGATTTCGTCTGTCCGTTTTTCTTTGCCTGTACTCTCATATCAATCCCTGCTAGGGAAGGCAGTCTCTAGCCTGCAGTCCAAACATCATCTTGGCTTCAACCCACTCTTTTGCCTTTCTCTCTAGTTATTTGCTCTCATTACCTTGGTTCCTTTGCCAGTTTTCTCCCGTGAAATCCAGCCCCTATTGCCTTTTTCCTTTACTCTTACTTGCAGTCATCCCGGCAAAATCTCTTTCTCAATTCTCATATCGGCTTACTTTTTAGAATACTTTATGCTACTTTATGAGTGTTGCACTTTGGTGATTGCCCTTCTTTAGGATCAGTATCCAAAGTCCAAGTCCCACTCTGTCCTTATTTATTGACCCCCCCCCACTTTCAATATCATACATTTCCACTTTAAGTTATATCTTCTACTTGTGTTATATATATGTATATGTATGATTTTCAACAGTGTAGGCCTAAAATATCCTTTCAGATCAGGTAATTCTAAACCACCACATTCTATTGGAAGGATAACTTATTCCACTTAACTCTAATTATTATCCACAACTTATGTGGTTGATAAAATGTGCCTGACCTGTATGTAAAACTACAGGGACTAAAAACAGTTTCACTGCTTGTATCTCACTGTCCATGTCCATAGACAAGAGCTTCCACTTTCCCAGTTTTTGCGTTACCTTTTGTTTTGTCTCTTCCAATATATCCTTAGCTGCCATAAAAATCCATACTGCTAAATACTTTATCTTATCGTGTCTCCATAAATATGGATATTGTTAAACCAATTCATGTGTGGGTATGTAATTAATGGCTATAGCCTTTGTTTTATCTTCATTAATCTTATAGGTTCATATGTAAGTACTAGGCTAGCTGCCCTTGTGGGCCATTTTAAGCATTTCCAGTATCCCTTTTGGTGCTCGAATTAACCTATCCGATTTGATGTTAGATTGGACTTACCCACCCCTTGGTCAGTAATTATATTCCAAAAAATAGTACCTTGATATGGAAAACCAAAACGAAGTATATTTAAGAAAGTTTATTGCACTAAATCACGTACTACACACACACACATGCATTTACTCCATCAGCGTTTTCGTCTCATCAATAAAGACTTCAAATGACAATCTATTTACTGTACCATTTATGTAACCTCAACCATTTAAAAGAACCAATCAAAATGTGGTAAATCATAAATAAATAATAAAACTAATTAAAATAAAAGTTCATTTCACCCTGTTCTACCCCATAAATAAGATCTATGAATGTAAAACCTCCTATTTAAAACCATCATATTGAATATACATAAATGTTAAAACATAGCCTTTAAAAAAAAAACAAACAAAAAAAAACATATATATTTATGTTGAAAAATTCATAAGCAGGCAATTCCTATAAAATTCCATATCCAGCCCAACAAAAAGGTGAAGCAATAAAGGTCTGAGAAGGCAAACTTGGATCAAAAGTTTAATAGATAAGACACCATTAACGCTCACAAAAATACGTTTTCGTTTGACATACACTTCATTGGATGCAGGCTTGAATTAAACTCCTTCTATATATACTACTCTTACATATCAACCAATGAAAAGTGAACCAATGAATTAATTAATTAATTGTTACAACCTAAGCTGAAAAACATATGTATACCTGGCATTTAGAAACCGAAACTGGTTATAGGTTATTCATTTTACTGAATAAAAACATAAAACATCCAACAAATAACACATTGATTTAAAACCTATTTAAAATAATTTTTCACTATATGTGAATGTAAAAAATGTTAAATTAATTTAAAATACATTTAAATATTTATCTGGGGAAATGGCACCATCTTGTGGATTGTTTAAAAATTGCAATGCACTTGAATATACATAAAAAATACCCAAGTGTTTGAATGTGAGCACAATCTCAAAGTGAATAAAAAAATGCTTTCAAACCATTTTTTAAAATAAGATTTAAACAGCATACAACTAATAAATTACATCAAGGACCACAATGTATGTTGTCTCAGTTGTACCACAATCAAATCTACTTATAATTTGGCTGCTCTAAGCTTCAAGAGGGAGCTTATGGAAATATGGTCATTCAGTCCAGGCTTTTTATTAGCTTCTCAGGTGATCTGCCACCATAGCTCCTTATATTCAATAGTTTCTGCCCATAGCCCCCTCGAAGATTTTTATCTACCTTCTCCAAGGTGAAAAATAAGTAATGGGCACTATCACACTCTAGGCTATGCTTGTACAAGGCATTAGTGTCTTTTTATTTGATACATCATATGTGTGTTCATATATTCTTTTTATTAACTTTCATTCGGTTTTACCTATGTAAAACGCATCACAGAGCTGACACGTGGCCAAATAGACAAGCCCGCTACTGTCACAATTTGTAAATTCCTTGCTTTCCAAAAGCCTATTTCTACATGCCCACATTTAAACGTTCCTTTCCTCTTTTTATTCCTTGTAACCCCATAATCAAAGTTACTTTCCAAAAGATTTTTCAAATTCCTAGAGTTTTTGTAGACAATTTTAATGCTTTCCTTTTTTATTTTGTCCAAGTCCGTAAGGGCTACAAATCTGTCCCATTCATTATTAATAATACCCCTTACCATGGTGGACCCAGCATTGAATTCCAATATTAAAGCCCTATCAAAATTTTCCGCCAAGCCTGTAGTAACACTTTTTGTGACCTTAACATCCCTTTATCCCTTTTGCCTAGGATAGGTTGGTATTTCTCCATTCTACCTTTCAAAACCTCATTTTCTACTTCAAGCAACAAATGACTGGGATAATTCCTAGATTTAAACATTTTTCTTAACAATTCCATTTCCTTGTCAAAGTCGTCATTTTTGGATGTCATCCTAGAGCCCCTTATATATTGTCCTTTGACAATATTTTTCTTGTAATGCTTAGGATGAGCACTATCAAAGTGTAGATAGGAATTGGAATATGTTGGTTTTCTGAAAACCTTGGAATTAAACATATTATCACACTTGTATATTTCCACATCCAGATATTGTAAAGTGTCCTTACTGGTTTTGTAGGTGAATTATAAGAAAATAGTACTATTTTTAAGGTATTTTGTAAAGTAAGCCACTTCACTTTCTTGGGCCACCCACAAAATCACTATATCATCTAGAAATCTCTTGTAGAGAATCCAATTCTCCTTGTAGATGGAATCCACTACATACTTCTCCTCCCACCTGGCCAAAACTAGATTCGCATAAGTGGGGGCACATGCTGCACCCATTGCTACACCCTGTATCTGGTGAAAAAAGTCACCCTTAAAACACACAAAATTGTATCTCAGGACCAAAAGCTGCATAACAACCACTTTTTCATCCAGGGACAAGTAATTTTCTTCATAAATAATTTCTTCTAGTACATTCAAACCTTCCCTATGAGGTATTGAGGAAACCAAATTCACTATGTCAGTGGTAAGAAAAGTTAAGCCTTCAATATATTTCTCCTGAACCAAACACCTTAAAAAGTCCCAGGAGTCCTTTAGAATGTTCTTTTTTTCTAACCATAAGCCCTTTAACTTACTATCCACATACTTGGCTAGAGGCAATTTCTTGGACCCATCCCCAGAGACAAAGGGCCTCAGTGGGGGGGGGGGGTCCTTCCCATTTTTGTGTGTCTTGGGAATCCCAAAAATAGTGGCTATTCTAGGCTTTTCTACCTTAAGGTAATGGTACGTTCTTTGGTCAATAGAGCCTTCCACTAATAGGTCCTCCAAAATCATATCTATTCTACGATATGTAATATTTATCTAATTTCTGGATACAGTTTCATATTTATTGGGGTCCCTTAGAATGTCATTCATTTTTCCTTCATATGTAAATTAATCCATAAGGACCATACCCCCATCTTTGTCCGGTTTCATAACTCTTAAATTTTTATCATTTCTTAGTTCATATAAAACTTTTATTTCATCTGGGTCCAAGTTGCTTCTATATCTCACTTTGTCATACTTTTTTCTGATTTATTTTTCTACAATACCTTCAAAATGTTTAATTTGTGGGTGTAACTATGGGTTATAAGTACTTTTTCTTACCAGACCTTCACGTTCTACCTTGGAGTCCTGTTCAAACAATATTTGGAAATTAATTTTTCTTGTAAAAACCGTAATATCCCTAAGTGTTTTGGCCAAGTCACCTTGTCTTAGGGGTATAAACTTAATCCCCTTGGATAAAAGTCTAAAATGGTCCTTAGTCAAGATTACAGAGTTAAAATTATAAATACTAAAATCACCATATGTGTATCTAAAAGAATTATCCATGTCCTGATTGATCTCTTTCTCTTCTAAGTCAGGGTGGGCAATATTATTTAATACCTCCCCCTTCTAGTTCCTCCTTGAAAATTCGAACACTGCTGTCACTGGTATTCATTCCTATTTCTGATCCTCTCTGATCTACGTAGTGAGGGATACTCAGAGATGTCATCCAATTCTGACACTAAATCACCAACTCTTGTTGGTTCCTTCTGACACTAAATCACCAACTCTTGTTGGTTCCTCATTGTTATTACTTTTCCCATCCCCTTTATTGTTCCTTTCCCAAAATCTCTATCCAGATTTTGGTTCAGGATAACTAGTATTGTGTTGGTATTTTAAAATGTCATGCTCTATTTTTTTAATTTTTCTTTTTATCAAATCATTACATTGACCATCCACTTCCTTTTGAATACTATGATATTTTTCAATTTCAGCAGGAGTAGTGAACATTAAATCTTTTTTAATACTTTCATCCACATTCTCAATTTCACTCATTAATTTCCCCTTCACTCTACTGTTCACTTCAATAATACAGTTTAGTACATCAAGCCCACATCTGTTAAATATTTTTATTAAATCCTGGTGAAAAACACTGCCTGGAACCACATTATTAGGATACTTCCAAATTCTAAGTCCCTTAGGCACTACACATTGAGAAATACATTCTTTCAAATAACTATTCTCTATGGCAGTGCTTTTGCATTTGAAAATCAGTCTTTCGAGTTTGTGTAATAAATTTTTAAAAGTGTCTGTTTCAGGCCCCATAGTCACAGTTCTGTTTTTAAAGTTGGAAGAAAAACTAACCTGGAGCCACTCATTAAAATCAGCCTGCACATCTTTACTTCTGGAATCTGCATTTCATTTCTCTTGTCCAGATGAAGCAGGTGACACTCTGTTTTCATTAGACCCACCCCCCCAGTCAGTTTAAATAACCTGGGGGGTTTGATTGAAACAGAAATCATTGCTGTCTGAGCCTTCTCCTCTCCAGGCAGCTTCCCTGTGATCCCTGTTTCCTTCAGAAGCCATTTTGTCCCGCCGTTTTGCTCCAAGGTTGTCAAGCACTTCCTGGTTCCGCCCCTCATGTATAGTAGACACCAGCTCCACCATCGATTGGCTGAGGGGTGTAAGTAAGTCCATCAACTGGGTGAGCTGGCCAGTCAACTTCCTGGCTTGGCCCAGTTCCTCCTCCTCAATTCCTATAAAAGACATGAAGCAACAACGTCAAGTAATGCTCACAGAAATTACTTTAAAGAAACTAAGGATTGGTTATAGGCAAAATATTAATTTACATTTAAAGACAATATGACTGCTGATTCTTTTAATGTTAAATTGAACAGAATGTCTAAGATTATGTTGAAATTTAGGACACTGGACATTGAAAATGGTTATTTGAGAATGTATTGCTGGTGGAATAGGCCCTAAAGGACTACGTGTTTGGAAATACCCAAACAATGTGCAGATAGTCAGTACTTTTCATAAGGAATTGTTAGATGTTTTTAGTAATTGTGGTCTTGAAGTTTTAAAAACTGTTATCAAAGAGAATAATAGAATAAAGGATGAAATACAAAAAGAAATAGAGTAATTAGAGCAGTGTATTAAGGATGACTTGATGTTTACCATAATGGAGAAAAAAGAAAAGTATTTTAATGTTAGATTAGAAATTGATAACAAAATGTGAGCAAATGGTTCAAAGAAAGTTAAAAAAGTTTGAACGTGATTCTAAAGAATATAGAAGTAACACCTGTTATCCCAAGCCAAGAACTTATAGACAGAAGTTGTTTACCCCAACGAGCAACCTTTAAACAACAATGGGGAGGTATCACGAAAGGGAAAATGACATATGAATGAAGAGGTGGGTGATTTGGAAGATCTTGGTGAATACCCACCTTTATGTAGGTCAGAAAGATTGATGAACAAAACGAGGTATCAACTACAACAGAATTTTTATTGGAGGGGGAGATACTAACGACAGACAGTATACCCCATACCCATACTAATTTTTGTGAAATCAGTGTAGATGATTGTAAATATACATTTGAGGGCTTTTGTATATACAATTTTAGTAAAGTGACACTTGTTAGGGAGCACATTAGGTTATTATCTATGGGTTTAAAATTCATTCCCCAAAAAAAGGAGACCTTACGAAGACACTAATGGATATAAAAATGTTCACCAGAAAAGTTAATTTGGGGTTGATCCTGCCTTCAAATTTTATAGAAATAGATACAGGGTTGAGACGAAAAAGTATATTTAATCCACCTATACACCTGCAGTTAAAGAACTTCGAGAAAGTAGTTGAAAAAGAGATACAAAGTGCATTTAGTAAAGTTAGATATAAGGCAAACTTGACTAGTAAAGAGAAGGAAGTGTTAATGGAATTAAAGGCTAACACTGTTCGGGTTATGAAACCTGATTGGGGGGGTGGTAATGATGGATAATTTTATACATGAGGGGAAGATAAACCACATTTTAAGGGATGATGTAAAATATGTCAGTGTGTCAAAAATGAGGTAAATATTGCCTATAGAAAGATCTATGTCACGCTAGAAGACATGTGCATGGAAGATTTAATTGATGGAAAAACATTAAAGTTTTTAAAGGTAGACAAACCAAGAATACTGTCCATATTTGGGATTCCTAAGACCCATAAGGATGAGTCCGACCCACCATTGAGACCAATAGTATCGGTAGAGGAGTTGAAGACCCTTCCATTAGCAAAATATGTGGACAGTAAGCTTAAAAGATTATGGACAATGAAAAGCTATTCTGAAAGATTGTTGGGACTTTTTGAGGGAAATGAAGCATGATTTGTATCAGGAAAATTTAATATTTATCACTATTGATGTGATAGATTTATTCTCAAGTATTCCCTATAATGAAGGTATGAGTATGTTGGAGGAAATAATTTTTGATGACATTGATTTTGAGTCACAATGAGAAACTGGTATGTTTATGGTTACTGGAATTAGTTTTAAAATACAATTTTATATTTTTTAAAGGAGAATTCCACCAACAGGTTCAAGGTGTGGCAATGGGTGCAGCTTGCGCCCCAACTTATGCCAACCTGGTATTAGAAAAATGGTAGGAGATATATATATATATATATATATATATATATATATATATATATATTAAGATCTGAATATGCATCAACTTGGACCCCTCTATAAGAGATTTTTAGATGACATAGTGATTTTATGGACAGGGACTAGAGAAAGGTTTGAGGAATTTATGGGCTATATGAAGAGTACAACTACCTTTTTAGAATTCACATATAACCTTTCTAATGAATGGTTACAATACTTTGGATTTGGAAATATACAAATCGAAAGGTAAATTTGAGTCTAATATCTTTAGAAAGCCCACCTTTTGTAACTC
The DNA here is from genome assembly GCF_019279795.1 of Protopterus annectens. Lineage (NCBI taxonomy): Eukaryota > Metazoa > Chordata > Ceratodontiformes > Protopteridae > Protopterus > Protopterus annectens. Next base: position 218,717,854 of record NC_056745.1, read on the forward strand.
CTTCCTTCATTACAATAGTGCCCACCCCCCTCATTATAAAAGGAACATAGTAAAGGGTCAGTATGTTCGAGGGAGCCGGATGACATCTTTGGAAGAAGATTTCCAGAAGGAATGTGAGGTGTTGAAAGGATTCTTTTTGGAAAGGGGTTATCCGGCTGATTTAATGAATGGGGTGATGGCTGAAATAAATGTTGGTAGACAACAATTTTAAGCCTATTTTAGAGAAAGCAGAAATGAACAAGATAATATAGTAATTGGTCAGGAGCAAGACTATGGAAAAGCTGTAGTGTTGGAATATAATGCTTTAGCGGGACCCACAAAGAGAATTATGAAGTCCGAATGGGATAGATTTATATCCATTTCTGATTTAGAAAAGTTACTGAAGGAACCCTTAAAAATTGTATATAAAAATTCACAAAGTTTAAAGAGCATTTTAGAAAATGAGGGTAGGAACTTAATTAATAAAAAGAGGATAGGAACATATAAATGTGGATACTGTCCCCAATGTGGAAACATAGCAAATGTGGACAAGGTTTTGAGAGCAGAAATAGATGGATTGTAGGGTCGGACTGTTTTATTTGAGTCCATGGGGATAGTGTACCTTGAAACTTGTGTAGAATGTAGATCCTTCTATATTGTGAAAAACAAACTTAAGTTAAAGAGAAGAATCTATGAACGCAAGTATGACATTTTAAATAAAAAGGAGACCAATGCTTTATATAAGCATACTAAAGAAAGTCAAAAGGCAGATTTCACCTTTTTTGTTGTGGAACAAGTAAAAAAGGAAACCAGGGATGGACTGCGGGAGGAGAAAATTTAATTTAGAGAGTTATGATAGCAAATCACCCTGGAAGCAGCAAGCACCCCAGGTTTAAATGACAATATGTCTATAATTCCACTATTAAAGATGAGGTCTGCTAAGTTATAAGTTATTCCCTATGATGACCACTAGATGGTGATTTAGCATTGTTTTTAACCAGCATTCATGTATTTTGTAGGAATCGCCTGCTTATGAATTTTTCAACATAAATATATATGTTTTTTTAAAAAGGCTATGTTTTAACATTTATGTACATTCAATATGATGGTTTTAAATTGGAGGTTTTACATTCATAGATCTTATTTATGGGGTAGAACAGGGTGAAATGAACTTTTATTTTAATTAGTTTTATTATTTATTTGTGATTTAGCACATTTTGATTGGTTCTTTTAAATGGTTGAGGTTACATAAATGGTAAACAGGAAATGTATTGTCATCTGATGAAGTCTTTATTGATGAGACGAAAACGCTGATGGAGTAAATGCATTTGTGTGTAGTACGTGATTTAGTGCAATAAACTTTCTTAAAGATACTTTGTTTAGTTTTTCCATATCAAGGTACTATTTTTTGGATTATTGGTCACTTTTGGGTACCTTGCTCACTTTTTTTATGGTTCAGTAATAATTATATATCATCCCTAATGAGAGTAACTGGAATCGTACCATAAAATCATTTGAGGGAACCCATGCATGGGTTAAAGCATTTAAGAGAAGCCTATGTCCATTAGTAGTACATGGAGCAGTCCTTGGGCAAATTTACTGTTTCCCTTTCATAGATCCAATTTGCTCTTGAATATGGACAAGGATGAGCTTTATTTTACATGGATGGGGAGTCTGTTCCAGAGCAGTAGTGTCCTCTGCAAGATATAGCTGTTCCTCCAAACATTTCTGTTATTGCAGAAAAGATTTCAATCCCTAGACCAGGTGTTGCAGATGCCATTTGACTCGCTGATGTGTAGTAAATCCATCAGTATTTGGATGGAGGATTCCTTGTATGCGAGATACAGGTCACCTCTTAGAACTCTGTAGGATGCAGAGTATGACTTTGAGTCTGTCTATGTAGGACATATTGTTTAGGCCTTGTGTCTTTTAGCAAGGTATCTGTATGGGGAGAATTAAATGCAAAATACGAGAGGTCCCAGTAAAGAACCTGGGGGGGGGGGGGCTTCACTGGTGACTGGTCTCTTTGTGGAGGTAACTTTCCCTTATTTTTTATTTCCTGCATCCTGTCTGTGAGTTGACAGTCCAGTGAATGACATACAAGTCTATTCCCCGTTTATTTTGCTTCTTTACTATGCCTGATTGGGGGATTGTGTCAAAAGCTTTTGCCAGGTCAAGATATTCACTGTGTACTAGCTTGCCTTCATCCTTTGCTTTGGTGACCCTTTTCAAAAATGTCCACCACGATGATTAAGCTTGACATGCCTTTGATGATGCCAAACTGAGAATGGGTCCAGTGTTTAGAAGTTTCCTATGTCCTTATTGATTTGTTCCATGTTATGTCATTGGTAGCTTTACATATGAGGCTGGTTAGACTTATTTGTCTAATTGCCTAGGTTTGCGGAGGGTTCTCCCTTATGCAGGGGAATGACTGTAGCTGCTCTACATTCTCTAGGTTCAAAAGGTTAAACAGTATTGTTCTTTGTGCTATTTATGATACATGCAGGGATATTGTCAGGAACCATCAATGCTGTATTTTTAGCTTTTGATAGCACTTTTAAGACTTGGTCTTGCATGACCACTAGCGGCAAGACAGTTTCAGATGTATCTTGAGGGACAGATGCAGACAAGACAGCAGTAAATACATGTATGTTTATCAGCCAATAGATTTGCTATGTCTTCAGCCTCAGTATATGTAGCATTGTTCACAGTCAGTTCAGTGCATTACACTTATACTTTTGAGATTGCGAACAGCATAAAACAAACTTGACCACCACAGCTGTAACATGCAAAACTTTTAATGTAAAAACAATAAAAGCCAATAAAAGAAGGTAAGCGCTTTCAAGGTGGATAGCCGCTTCTTCAGACCATAAAACATCAGTGAAAGTGCTTCAGTACTTAAAATACAAACTGACTGATCAAAAAACAAAACAAGTCGCATGTCTCCTACTACAGATGAGGTAACCTGAGCTCATTCATAGAACTCCATTCATAAAAACTTCATTCATTAAGAGGTAACAACCAGTGAATAAAGTTTTTATGAATGGAGTACTATGAATGAGCTCAGGTTACCTCATCTGTAGTAGGAGACGTGATTTAATGAATTACGTTTTTATGAATGGAGTTCTATGAATGAGATCAGGTTACCTCATCTGTAGTGGGAGACATGTGACTTGTTTTGTTTTTTGATTGGTCAGTTTGTATTTTAAGTATTGGAGCACTTTCATTGATGTTTTATAGTCCGAAGAAGCGACTATTGACCATGAACCATTTACCTTTTTTTCTTGGCTTTTATTGTTTTTATATTAAAAGTTTTGCATGTTCCAGCTGTGGTAGTCGAGTTTGTTTTATGCTGTTCACATTGTGTTTTTGCAACCTTTGCTCAGTAGGACTACCTGTGCTTGCTATACTTTTGAGATTACAAGCATTACGTAAAAAGGCCTTGTGGTTATCATTGGCTTGGCTAGCTATTTTAGCCTCATATTTGGCTTTGGTAGGTTTTATTAAGCACCTGAGTTTATTTCACTGATGAGGGCTCTATCATTCTGGGAATTACTCTACTTACTTTAACATGTTTATTGAAGTATCAGTTGAGACATAGGCAAACATGCATTTATTGAAAAGAAAGAAAAACATATTAACATGTTCCCATCTACCAACATTATACATCACAGACATGCTTTTGTATCATCAGTCCCCACTTTACCTAAGTTTATCAGTTCTTGCTTTCCTTTAAACCTCCCTCCTCCTTTAAAACATTATTCTGCATGTATTTTTCCACAATTTCCATTTTTTCCTGTAATTTGCTGTTCCCGTTTTCTAACGATCCTACTTACAGTTGTTTTATCTTTTTTGCAATAATCAATATGCAGTTGGTTTAGACTTTGGTTTCAGTTTCTAGTAATTGTCTTTTCGCAGCCACTACAGTTAAACTTAACAAGGTCATACTATGACTAAGCAATTCAGATCCTGTAACCCAGCTCAAAAAAACTAATTTCCTTAGATACACCCATTTGATCACCCAATATTTATGACTGAATATTCTGCAGGGATTTTTTTTAAAGTCTGCCAACTCATTATGGTCCCAAAACATATGTTTCCAGTCACCTTCTTCCTCCCCATCACACCTCACATTTGCCCATCTACCGGAGGGAAAAAATGGAGTCTTTTTGGGGTGTAAAAGTATCTATGAAAACACTATTAAGTAAAATTCCTAAATCATCTATAGACTTTTTTTTTTGCACATTTGGGAGCCAGACATATGTCCTCCCATTGTTTCCTGGTGAATTGCTTATCCAGTCTCTCTTCACAATTTATTCTAGCCTCCTTGATTGATTTCTGTAGTTATCATGCAATATTTTGATATGCCGTGCTGTCTATCCCTTTTTAGCAGCATCTTATGTTCCAGATTCAAGTAAAAACTCTACCAGAGCAGGTCTTTCACTCAGGATTTCTCTGTTGCTTTGTCTTTGCCTGGACTCCGATATCGATCCCTGATGAGGGAAGGCAGTCTCTAGCCTATAGTCCAAATGTCTTCCTGCCTCTTCCCATTCTTGTAACTCTGTATTAATTTGCTCCCACTGCATTGGTTCCTTTGGCCAGTTTTCTGCAGTAAATTCCAGCCCCTCCCTTTCCCTATTCTCATTACACCTGATTGCAGTCATCTGTATTTGCAAAATCTCCTTTCCCCATTCTTTTGTTGGCTTAGTTCTTAGAATACTTTCTGCTGCTTAATATAATATTCTGTATGGCTGTTATTTTCCTTAAGGATCTGCATCTAAAATCCCACCATCTCATTTCTTGATTTCCCCCACCCTGCTTCATCATAATCCCTTTCCATTTTATCTTTCTATTTGTGTTATGTGTAGCAACCTTAACTGTGTAGCTTAAAAATATCATTTCAAATCAGGTAATCCTAAACCACCATGTTCTGTTGGAATGATTATCTTATCCCACTTGATCCTTGCCCCCTTCCCCGTCAAACAAAATCTTTCAACCTTTTATTAATTATTGTCCACATTGTCTCCTGTGGTTGATAAGAATATACCAGGAATCCGGACTCTATAATCGAACAGATAGATTTATTGGTACAAAAAACGGTTGAGCGCTTTCCACAGTACACCACTGTCTTCATCAGAACAACATATAACAACAGTTGATGCCTTATATACAAACTAAAAACCCGCCAAAAAAACAATTAATCAATTATACAATTAACATTTGCCTGATATACAAAACTTAAAACTATGCCTAAAACTTCCATATATAAGATAATATCTAACATTCCCATACTATCCGAAGCTAGGACAATAAACAATCCCACACAAATTACATATATAAAGATTTAAAATATGCCTGTATTAAAAAATAATAGACCCTAACTGCTACATAATCCAACATTAAAAATGCATTTGATAAACATTATAAGAGGAAATTCATTTCCATTGAGAAAACTTTTTTATTTATTATACAACTATAATTACAATTTATGCTTATGCCTGAGATTCATAAAATGGAACAGGCGTATATAACAACATCTAAATTTCTCCACAATGGGTATATACCAGATTACGTTAGATTAAACCTTTACTAAGGGTTTTGTGGGGATCATCTCATTGAGCCCCGGAGGTGTGGCTGCATCTAATCTAATCTGCCACCTAATCTCCTTCTCACCCACAACTGCCTTGATGTTACCTCCTCGTGGGTTCGGGATAATCGCTTCCAATATGGCAAATTTGAACACTTTACAATTGGGGCTATTAATGAGATGTCTCGACAGGGCGTTGTTGACATCACACTTTCTCATACAATATGTGTGATCATAGATTCTGTTCTTCAAACAACGATCCGTCTTCCCCACATAATAGCTCTTACATGTTTGGCACACACCCAGGTACACTATGTGTTTAGTCAAGCAATTGCCACTAGCAAACCAGATCTTACTTTTTAAGCAATTCTTAAGAATAATATTTGGTGTATCTAGTATATATTTACAAAAATTGCATTGCCCACATTTTTTAGTACCTGTTCTCAGTGCCTTCCCAGTTTGTTGATACTTAGATTTAATTTCAATAATTCTTTTTATATTATTACCAGCTTTATAGACAAAATATGGTTTTTCAGTAAGCTTATTTTTTATTGACTGATCACTAGTCAATATGTTCCAGTTGGTTGAAATTATATTCTTCACTTCACTGGAATGTTTACCATATTTAATAATACAAGCCTTTTTATATTCATTGTCACAAATCAATTGACCTATCTTATTCACTTTATCATCACCAGTAGGTACTTTGACAATGCCCACCCCTAACAGTGGTTTGTACTTCCGTCCCCATTCATTGCTGACATGCAGAATAATATCATTAATCATCTTGAGGGGATAACCCTTGTCAATAAACAACTGCCCGATATATTCCAACTCTCGAAGCATAACATTCCTTTCGGTCGTCATGCGAGCAGCCCGGATGCACTGTCCCTTGATAATGCCCCTTTTGGTGTTGTATGTATGTGCACTGTTGTAATGTAAGTAACCATTACTAAATGTATCCTTCCTGTGGATACAGGATTGGAACTCTCCGTCCTTACTATAGATGAAAACATCGAGATAGTTGATACCCCTATACTCATACTGGTGGGTGAATCTAAGATATTCAGTGGTGTTATTAATGAATTTCGTGAAATCCAATAACACCTGTTCATCACCCTCCCATAGAATAAAGATGTCATCCAGGTATCTGACATATCTCTTGATATAGGACATCCATACCGAGTGCAATATGTATTCCATTTCCCAGTCTAACAACACCAGATTGGCATATATAGGGGCACAGGCAGTGCCCATGGCCACCCGTTTTCTGCCGATAATGCTCACCCTCAAAGTAGATGTAATTATGGTCCAATACGATGTCCATAAATTCCATCAGCAATGAAATTTCATCCTGTCCCAAACCACTCACTCTACGGACACTGTTGCTGAATCTATTAAGCCCATCCTCCTTGGGGATACAGGAAAATAAATCCTGGACATCAATTGTGACAAAAATGATGTTGGGAGACCATAATTCTTTTTTAAAAATACCCACAAACTCCCAAGAATCTTTAATAATATGATCCACTGAGTTGTATATATGTTTGAGTTTATGATGAATCGCCTGACCAAAAGGAAATGTCTTACTGGCACTTCCAGAAATGATTGACGAAATGGTGGATCATCTAATTGTTTATGGACTTTGGGAATACCTGTTATTGTGGCCAAAATAGGAACTCCACCTTCAAGAATCTGTACAGTTCCTCACTTATTCTATTTTCCACAATAAATTCCTCTAGGTATGAATCAATGCGCCATGGGCAATGTTCACTTCATTTAAAGATGAGGGTGTATATTGTGAGGAATTGTTCAATAAGTCGAAGATCTTACTTTTGTATTTCTCCTGATCGTAGAGGACTATTCCCCCACCCTTATCCGCTGACATAATACGAACATTGTTGTCACTCAATAACTGGATCGCTTCCAAGATATCATTCCCAACATGTTTCTTGGGTCTTAATTGCTTGCATTTATTATAAAGAGAATATAGCTGGGTGTTAACCACCTTCTCAAAGGAAGTTAAGGTGCTACACATAGGTGGAGTAAATGTACTTCTTTTTCTTAATTCATCAGTGGGGACCCCACTGATAATATTTTGATTTCGAAAAAATATTCCTAAATTTAATTTTCTCACAAATAACTTAAATTCAACAAGGGTATCAGTCAGATCCAAAGTAGAATCTGGTATAAATTTCATACCCTTTGAACATATTTTAAAAAACTCAGGTAAAACTGGATGGTCACTATAGTTGTAAATTTTAAACTCCCCACTACTGTGTACTATATTACATTCATTGGTCATTACAGATTGCCCCCCACCGATGTTATCTGAACACATACTACAAGGAAAAGTAGCGTCCACCTGTTGGAAACCCACTATCGGTGGAACCTGCGGTTGTTCCATGTTTTCCGCCTTTCCTCATGCTTCTACTGTTCTCCATTCCCTCTTCCATCCTCTAAAAACATTCATCATTATTAATATATTCACTACCTTCATAATGAGAATCTGAACGCTGCCCGATTTACGCTTAGCTACATATTTTCTATCATTGTTCAGATTCCATCTGTAGGCAGTTCCTTTCTCATATTGTACTAAATCTCTCTGTAGCTTTCTGCATTTCCTCTCAAATGTTTTTTTATACATGTTTTCAGCATATTCATATTGTTTAAAATAAAGCTTGTCCCATTGATCAAATAATACATCTTTTTGTATCAATCTATCAAGTTGTTCAATCTCATTAAGCAATACGTTTATCTTAGAATCATTGCATTCAATAATAAACGACATAAATTTTTTACCAAATTCGTCAAACATATCATTGCACTGTTGGATATTCTGCACATTCATTTCAACTCCCATAGGTTCTTTAAAGAACCGTAAACCCATAGGAATTACCCCATTGTCCAAACATTTGCGTAAATAAAGGTTCTCAACTTGAATGTTTTTTACCTTAGTTAACTGGTTGCCAAAAGAATAAATTAATTTTTTGAGAGAAGGTAACTCACCTTCCCCTCTTATATACATATTAGTAGAAGCAACCCTAGAAATGTCCTTGAAATCAAGCGGCATATGCATAAAATCATCCAAGTTGTACGGTTGCCTCAAAGCATGTTCCCCCCTAGTAGAAGCACCCGCAACAATGTGCTTGACAGTACCTGTGCTTTGTGTTTGTGTAACCGCTCTACCCTTCTCGTCCACAGCATACGTGCGAACTGGCGGTTGGCGCTTAGGTTTAGCACCAGAAATTAAACGTACATCCTCATTTTGATTGTCCGTAGCAGTTAGAAACTTAGTTGAAACATCCCGACCACTATTGGACTTGAAAGAATCCATCCTCGGTGTTTGCCTAACCGGCCCCGGCGAAGAGGCCCTCCTCTGTCCATTGGGTATGTCGTCATCACTGGCGTTACCCAAAGAGGAACGGATTGACATACTAACCAGCGGGTTAGGTTGCACTCCTTTGTTATTCGTAGCATTAGACGGTGTTAGTAACTCCACCAGGCGAGTGATTTCGCCTCTCAGAATGGTCATTTCTGAATGTATCTTGTCGATCTCATCCCGAGATACATAATTAGAAGCATTGAGCATCTCTGATATAGAGTCCATGGTAGACAACAAATCGAAGAAAAGTTATCCCAGTGGTCAACGTACAAAATCACCAGCTGCAAAGCAACAAATACACCAGGAATCCAGACTCTATAATCGAACAGATAGATTTATTGGTACAAAAAACGGTTGAGCGCTTTCCACAGTACACCACTGTCTTCATCAGAACAACATATAACAACAGTTGATGCCTTATATACAAACTAAAAACCCGCCAAAAAAACAATTAATCAATTATACAATTAACATTTGCCTGATATACAAAACTTAAAACTATGCCTAAAACTTCCATATATAAGATAATATCTAACATTCCCATACTATCTGAAGCTAGGACAATAAACAATCCCACACAAATTACATATATAAAGATTTAAAATATGCCTGTATTAAAAAATAATAGACCCTAACTGCTACATAATCCAACATTAAAAATGCATTTGATAAACATTATAAGAGGAAATTCATTTCCATTGAGAAAAAAATTTTATTTATTATACAACTATAATTACAATTTATGCTTATGCCTGAGATTCATAAAATGGAACAGGCGTATATAACAACATCTAAATTTCTCCACAATGGGTATATACCAGATTACGTTAGATTAATATTAGTAGATCTTCTACTAATATGTATATAAGAGGGGAAGGTGAGTTACCTTCTCTCAAAAAATTAATTTATTCTTTTGGCAACCAGTTAACTAAGGTAAAAAACATTCAAGTTGAGAACCTTTATTTACGCAAATGTTTGGACAATGGGGTAATTCCTATGGGTTTACGGTTCTTTAAAGAACCTATGGGAGTTGAAATGAATGTGCAGAATATCCAACAGTGCAATGATATGTTTGACGAATTTGGTAAAAAATTTATGTCGTTTATTATTGAATGCAATGATTCTAAGATAAACGTATTGCTTAATGAGATTGAACAACTTGATAGATTGATACAAAAAGATGTATTATTTGATCAATGGGACAAGCTTTATTTTAAACAATATGAATATGCTGAAAACATGTATAAAAAAACATTTGAGAGGAAATGCAGAAAGCTACAGAGAGATTTAGTACAGTATGAGAAAGGAACTGCCTACAGATGGAATCTGAACAATGATAGAAAATATGTAGCTAAGCGTAAATACGGGCAGCGTTCAGATTCTCATTATGAAGGTAGTGAAAATATTAATAATGATGAATGTTTTTTAGAGGATGGAAGAGGGGAATGGAGAACAGTAGAACGCAAGGGGAAAGGGCGGAAAACATGGAACAACCGCAGGTTCCACCGATAGTGGGTTTCCAACAGGTGGACGCTACTTTTCCTTGTAGTATGTGTTCAGATAACATCGGTGGGGGGCAATCTGTAATGACCAATGAATGTAATATAGTACACAGTAGTGGGGAGTTTAAAATTTACAACTATAGTGACCATCCAGTTTTACCTGAGTTTTTTAAAATATGTTCAAAGGGTATGAAATTTATACCAGATTCTACTTTGGATCTGACTGATACCCTTGTTGAATTTAAGTTATTTGTGAGAAAATTAAATTTAGGAATATTTTTTCGAAATCAAAATATTATCAGTGGGGTCCCCACTGATGAATTAAGAAAAAGAAGTACATTTACTCCACCTATGTGTAGCACCTTAACTTCCTTTGAGAAGGTGGTTAACACCCAGCTATATTCTCTTTATAATAAATGCAAGCAATTAAGACCCAAGAAACATGTTGGGAATGATATCTTGGAAGCGATCCAGTTATTGAGTGACAACAATGTTCGTATTATGTCAGCGGATAAGGGTGGGGGAATAGTCCTCTACGATCAGGAGAAATACAAAAGTAAGATCTTTGACTTATTGAACAATTCCTCACAATATACACCCTCATCTTTAAATGAAGTGAACATTGCCCATGGCCGCATTGATTCATACCTAGAGGAATTTATTGTGGAAAATAGAATAAGTGAGGAACTGTACAGATTCTTGAAGGTGGAGTTCCCTATTTTGGCCACAATAACAGGTATTCCCAAAGTCCATAAACAATTAGATGATCCACCATTTCGTCCAATCATTTCTGGAAGTGCCAGTAAGACATTTCCTTTTGGTCAGGCGATTCATCATAAACTCAAACATATATACAACTCAGTGGATCATATTATTAAAGATTCTTGGGAGTTTGTGGGTATTTTTAAAAAAGAATTATGGTCTCCCAACATCATTTTTGTCACAATTGATGTCCAGGATTTATTTTCCTGTATCCCCAAGGAGGATGGGCTTAATAGATTCAGCAACAGTGTCCGTAGAGTGAGTGGTTTGGGACAGGATGAAATTTCATTGCTGATGGAATTTATGGACATCGTATTGGACCATAATTACATCTACTTTGAGGGTGAGCATTATCGGCAGAAAACGGGGGTGGCCATGGGCACTGCCTGTGCCCCTATATATGCCAATCTGGTGTTGTTAGACTGGGAAATGGAATACATATTGCACTCGGTATGGATGTCCTATATCAAGAGATATGTCAGATACCTGGATGACATCTTTATTCTATGGGAGGGTGATGAACAGGTGTTATTGGATTTCACGAAATTCATTAATAACACCACTGAATATCTTAGATTCACCCACCAGTATGAGTACAGGGGTATCAACTATCTCGATGTTTTCATCTATAGTAAGGACGGAGAGTTCCAATCCTGTATCCACAGGAAGGATACATTTAGTAATGGTTACTTACATTACAACAGTGCACATACATACAACACCAAAAGGGGCATTATCAAGGGACAGTGCATCCGGGCTGCTCGCATGACGACCGAAAGGAATGTTATGCTTCGAGAGTTGGAATATATCGGGCAGTTGTTTATTGACAAGGGTTATCCCCTCAAGATGATTAATGATATTATTCTGTATGTCAGCAATGAATGGGGACGGAAGTACAAACCACTGTTAGGGGTGGGCATTGTCAAAGTACCTACTGGTGATGATAAAGTGAATAAGATAGGTCAATTGATTTGTGACAATGAATATAAAAAGGCTTGTATTATTAAATATGGTAAACATTCCAGTGAAGTGAAGAATATAATTTCAACCAACTGGAACATATTGACTAGTGATCAGTCAATAAAAAATAAGCTTACTGAAAAACCATATTTTGTCTATAAAGCTGGTAATAATATAAAAAGAATTATTGAAATTAAATCTAAGTATCAACAAACTGGGAAGGCACTGAGAACAGGTACTAAAAAATGTGGGCAATGCAATTTTTGTAAATATATACTAGATACACCAAATATTATTCTTAAGAATTGCTTAAAAAGTAAGATCTGGTTTGCTAGTGGCAATTGCTTGACTAAACACATAGTGTACCTGGGTGTGTGCCAAACATGTAAGAGCTATTATGTGGGGAAGACGGATCGTTGTTTGAAGAACAGAATCTATGATCACACATATTGTATGAGAAAGTGTGATGTCAACAACGCCCTGTCGAGACATCTCATTAATAGCCCCAATTGTAAAGTGTTCAAATTTGCCATATTGGAAGCGATTATCCCGAACCCACGAGGAGGTAACATCAAGGCAGTTGTGGGTGAGAAGGAGATTAGGTGGCAGATTAGATTAGATGCAGCCACACCTCCGGGCTCAATGAGATGATCCCACAAAACCCTTAGTAAAGGTTTAATCTAACGTAATCTGGTATATACCCATTGTGGAGAAATTTAGATGTTGTTATATACGCCTGTTCCATTTTATGAATCTCAGGCATAAGCATAAATTGTAATTATAGTTGTATAATAAATAAAAAAGTTTTCTCAATGGAAATGAATTTCCTCTTATAATGTTTATCAAATGCATTTTTAATGTTGGATTATGTAGCAGTTAGGGTCTATTATTTTTTAATACAGGCATATTTTAAATCTTTATATATGTAATTTGTGTGGGATTGTTTATTGTCCTAGCTTCAGATAGTATGGGAATGTTAGATATTATCTTATATATGGAAGTTTTAGGCATAGTTTTAAGTTTTGTATATCAGGCAAATGTTAATTGTATAATTGATTAATTGTTTTTTTGGCGGGTTTTTAGTTTGTATATAAGGCATCAACTGTTGTTATATGTTGTTCTGATGAAGACAGTGGTGTACTGTGGAAAGCGCTCAACCGTTTTTTGTACCAATAAATCTATCTGTTCGATTATAGAGTCCGGATTCCTGGTGTATTTGTTGCTTTGCAGCTGGTGATTTTGTACGTTGACCACTGGGATAACTTTTCTTCGATTTGTTGATAAGAATATGCCAGAAGTGAATATAAAACTAAAGGGACTAAAACTTTTTCAGTGCTTATATCTTGCTATCCATATCCATAAAAAAGAGCTTCCAGTTTCTCAGTTTTTGTATCGTCTTTTGTTTATTCTCTTCCCACATATCCTTAGCTACCATAACAAAATCCTTTTTAATCCATACTCCCAAATGCTTCCTTATATTGTGTCCCCATTAGTATGGTTTAATTGAAACCATGTGTGTGTTATAGCTGTAACCTTTGTTTTATCTTCATTAATTTTATATCCTGAAAAGACTTTAAAATATTTAAAAATGCTCCACAGCACTGAGATGTCCATTTCTGGTTTTATCCTAATTAAAAAAATCCCAAGTACTAAAGGTGCATCAAACAAGAACAAAAAATGAGAAGAGAATTTATGCACCACCAAGCTGAAATGCTGTATTGTAATAATCTCCACAGATAACAGCGTGGTAGACGTATGTACGTATTTCTTGAAACAAATTATAAATTCCAAGATCTTTCAGAAATATAGTGAAACAGAAAGTCTGTTTAGCAATTAAGTCAGCACTTACTTCATAGAGTTCTCATCAACTGTGCTAACTTACTTTCACTCTTAAGTTATAGTCTTGGTTAGTAGTTCCCTTAAAAACTTCAGGATTGATGCCAATTTAGCAAATGCTTTCAAACTGTAAACTGAAGCCCTTTTTCATTAGTCCAAGTCTCATTAAAACCACAAAAAAATTTATTTCACAGTTTAAAACAAAGCTTACTTCCAGAGGGCTCTCATCAGCTATGCTGACGTGCTCTCAGTTCACAATAATAAGTTCTGAATAATAGTTTTTTTTAAAAGCTTTAAAATGAATCCCAAACTAAAAAGCTCGCTCTGGTGAGCTTATTTAATAAAACACACACGAAAAGTGCTTTCGGCTGTTAGCCTTCTTCATTTCGATGAAATTTCAGTTTCTTAGTTTCAAAATATAAAATAACTACTAGCCATTCAGATACTTCCATCTACACACACCTTTTTGTGAACTAATCATGTTCCTTGTATTGAGTACTTTACTTTGGTTTAGCTGCGGCACGCCTGTTTCTTAGGATTGATTTTAAAAGGACTACAGCATTTATCCCAGGTAACTTGTGTGCCTTTAAGTTCAATATCCATTTCATTTCTTTATTCTCCGTCAAATTTTTAATATCACCTCCCCTGTTGGTTACTGATATTAATTCAGTAACCTGAAAAACAAAATTATGTGTGGGATGGGCTATGACATGATTTGCTAAACTATTTTGCTGAATAATATCCCTTTGGTGCCTCAGAATACGTTATTTAAATTGCTGGTTCATTTTTCCAATATAAAAAGCTGTACAGTCCTTACAGGTTACAATGTAGACCAGATGTTGTGAGGTGCATGTGGCTGAGACTTTAAAATTAAAATGTTGGCCTGATACAGGATGGATGAAATTAGGTTCAGTGTTAATATATTTACAAGCCTTGCATCGTCCACATTTCTTAGTGCCAATGGCAAGGGGAGGTATAGTACTAGTCAGTCCTCCTTTATTACATAGTAAACGTTTTAAATTCTTCCTATTTTTGAATGTAAAGTTTGGCTGATCTCCCACTATGTTCCGTATTTTAGTGTCTTCCATAAGGACTGGCCAATATTTCCTCACCACTTCACATATCTGGGCATTATCTGTGCTATATGTCAGAGTTACACCTAAGCTCATTTGTCATAGTTCCTTTCCTGTTGTATGGTAAAGTAGTTCTAGTATTCTGATAATAGGGACATCCCTTATTATCTCTTATGCTAGCAATATCTTCATTATTACAAAGATCTTTTCCTTTATAGCCCCATTGTTGTAAATGTCTTGCTAATGAGGCACATTCTTTCCTATAAGTAGGTTCCTCTGTGCATAGTCTTGATATTCGTGTTGCTTGATTGTTCATAATATTCTTATATATATGCCTGGGGTGCATACTATCACAATGTAAGTAATGGTTCCTCCATGTCTCTTTCCGGTGTAGTTCAGTAATCAAACCTTAGGATGGTGTATATTTCAATTTCACATCAAGAAAATCAATTTCTGTCCTAGAGT
Source organism: Protopterus annectens (assembly GCF_019279795.1). Lineage (NCBI taxonomy): Eukaryota > Metazoa > Chordata > Ceratodontiformes > Protopteridae > Protopterus > Protopterus annectens. The sequence continues at coordinate 218,733,403 of NC_056745.1, forward strand.
ACTTTATGGTAAACCTTAGGAATTCTGTAGACGAATGTAAATAGTCAACAAATGCTATTATTTCTTCTTCTTGTCCTTTCCATGCTAAAAAAATATCGTCCACAAATCTCGCATAATATAGGAGATGTCTCAACCAAGGATTATTCACAATAAAGAAAAGACCTAGAAATTGCAATTCAATTGAGTAGCAAATGAATATATGGAGAGTTATAGTCTGGTTTAGAACAAGGACATAGCGAGTGTGATGCAAAATACCTTTTTAGCCTTTTCTTGGATTGACTTAGGGTGGATTCTAGAGTAATGTCAGAAGGAAGTGTGTTCCATATTTTACCAACAGAGTTGGCCAACAGAGAGACACCAACTAAATTGTTGGTTTTGACAGTTTGGACTAGTAGTCTGTTAGAAGATCGAAGGGCTTTGAGGTTGTTATAGGTGTAAATACTTTTGAGTGCAGGAGTATTTTCAGGTTGGTTACGTACTTTATATGCCATTATGAGCTGATTGTACTGAATTAGGCAAGGCAGTCCTAACCACCCAAGATATTTTAGGTCGTTACAGTGGTGTGTCTTGTAGGGCATACTGGTGGCAGATCTGGCAATGTGATTATAGCAGCTAGATAGTTACTAAGTTCAGTTTTGCCTAAGTTGGTGAGTAAAGGGCAAGCATAGAAAAGAGTCGATAGTAAATGAGAGCGTGCAATGGCAGTTCTAGTGGGTGGGGTTAGGAAAGGTTTTATCTTGTATAGTGACCCAAGCTTTTTATTGATGGTTTTAATAGTTTGATCGACATGCAAATCAAATTTATGGTTATTGTCAACTATAACACCTAGGAGTTTCGTATTGGAGTCTGGTTAGATTGTGGTGCCATTATTAGATTTTATGGAGAAGGATAAAGCAATGGGACTGACTAGTGGGTGAGAAAAGCAGCAACTTTGTTTTATTGGGGTTTAAAATCAGACGACGATCAGAGAGCCATTTTTCAACTGTGTTAAAGGTATTCTGGGATAGTGTCCACAGATCTGACTGAGAGGTAAGAGAGCAAATCAGAGTGGAGTCATCCGCATATTGAATGCAGTTTGCATCTGGGATGACAGTGTAGAGGTCATTAATAAAAATGGAAAACAGAAGAGGTCCCAGTATTGAGCCCTGGGGGGCTCCCAGGGTGTTAGGTAGGAGGTTGGATAGTTTGTTTTGCCATAGGTTGGCCTATTGTCTACCACTCTGGTAAGATTGGAACCATTGGAGAGCTTGATTATCTAGGTAGATTGTTTTCAGGGTATGGATTAGTAGCTGGTGATCACACATATTGAATGCCTTGGAGAAATCCAAGAAGAGGGCTGAGGATAATTTGTTATTGTAGGATATTGAGGATAATTTGTTATTGTATACTTTACAAGTATATCTTTACAAATGTACCTCCTGCAGCATTGCTGTTTGCACTTTGCATTTCTTAAAATAATTCAGTACTCTCTACATTTTGTCTATACCTGAAAGGTCATTTACATTCCAATATAATATGGATGTTGTAGCCAGTATGATCAGAGCTGATGTCCCACCAGTTATATTTGACCATTTTTTGAATGTGTATTTCCAGCTTTTTTGTTAAAGCTACACACTAAAATTTGAAGGCTGATCTTTTATACTGTTTTCTTCTCGTCTGTGTCACATTTTTCAAGACTTTTGTTTTAATGTTCATGCTCAAACAAACAACTTAAACATATTTTCTGAGAACCCCATCCCCTAGTAACGTCTGCAAACACACAAACAATGTACAGCTTCAAAAAATGAAATTTAATCCTCCAGATAGGAACAAGTGCTGCATAACGACAGCTGTGCACATAGGCAATACCTAACCTAAAACTAAGGTTATCCATGCTAAAGAACATGTTACAGCCTGTGTTCCCACTTTGGTATCTTCTTTTCCTGTTTCTATTCCCCTTTCAGATGTGAAAAACAGCTTGTGTGTTTTCAGAAAACATTATCTTTTAGCCCTAAGAAAAACTGCACTTGCTTTCTTTAAATAAAACTAAAGTGTACCCTGTTTTATTAAATGCATTAAAGTATTAAGGCTGCTAGGAAGCTGCTATCATTTATTCACTTCTCATGATTTCAGACTTTATTTTTTCACTGAACCACTTGCCACTGAACCTTTACATTTTCATTTCCAGCAGCAAAGCATGCTTGGAACTGTCAAGATTAATTGTACCTACAGACAGCTTATCTGCATGTAAAAATAATCAACAATGCATCTTTGTATAGTTTACTCAGAACAGAATGTACAACTGCTTCTCCCAGAGGCAGGCCAGTTTTAGCTTCTGTTGGTGTCACTTCTAGTTCAGCAGGGGTCTGTGCCTAAGAAGCACATGCTTAAAATGGCAGAAGATTTGATTACTCTGATTAGAGGTTCTTTGCCCCTCCTGATAAGAGGCCTAGGGTGGAGCCAGAGTTGGGAAGTTTTGAGCAGGCTTGGATGTTTCAGGAGTCTTCTGCTGAAGATTTGCAGGAGTACTCTCCTTCTGATTCTGATGCAGATGATTCCACTCCTTCTGCTTCTCCTCCAGAGGATTTTCTCTTTTTCAGAGACACTTCATTCTATGAGGGAACATTTTAAGTGGGAAGGTCAGGACTTCTCTGATTCTAGGAAAAGGCTTAGGAGTTTTGCTGTTACCCCAGCATAGGCCCTTGGCTATACCCCTGTTCTGGATGTTGTGGAAGATGTGTTTGCAGAGGCTTCACTTAATCCTGATTCTCTGCCTCCCTGCTCCTGTTAAACCGGGATAGGTATTACAGGGTGCCTGAGGCTCATAAATATCTTTATAAGAGTCTAGGGCGGACCCAGAAACTATTAGTCAGGGACCTAAGGGTGTCAAGGCCTCTGTTGTAAAAATCCGGTTCCTCTAGATAAAGAAGCCAGAGCCTTGGATAGATGGGGAAAGAAGGTCATACATCTTCTACCTTAGCTATGAGGGCTTTGAATTGCCAGTTTCATATGTTGAAATATCAAAACTTTCTTCTTTCTCAATTGAAGTCTAAGGTGGATGCTCTAAGGAAGGCATTGAGTGTAAAGAATTACAAGATTTGGTACATGTCTCTGAACAGGTGGGTAAGCATTCATTACAGTGTGGTTTTGATGCTGTGCAGGCCTCGTCTAGGGTGGCTGCCACTGGCTCAGTTCTTCAGGCACGCCTGGCTGAAGGATCAGAATTTATCTGACCATGTTAAGACAAGGATTTTGGATGCTCCTTTGCAGTCTGATGTGTTGTTTGGTTCACCTGTGGAGTCAGTCTTGAAGAAAATGGAAGACGAGGCTAAGTCTATGCAGGCTGTTAAAGATTTTTTGCAAGTTCAGCCTCTGAAGTTTAGTAGGAATTGGCCTGCTAAGGGGTGGACGATTCCTTCTTATGACTCTCAGTCTAGGGTAGATCTAGGCGAGGTAGGGGCAGAGCTCAGAGTTCTTTCAGGCCCAGAACAGGGAGTTCACCTGCACAATCTTCGGGTGAGGGCAGGGGCCCAGTCCTTTTAAACAGGCCCAATGACCCATTTTTCAGCTGCCAGATCCTTTGCCTGGCAGCACCTTTGGGAGGAAGGTTAGCTCTCTTCAAGGAAAATTGATGTTGATTACCCAAGACAAATGGGTGTGGATATCATACACGGGTTACAAGTTTTATTTCCATACCTTGCCTCCTTTCAAAGGCATGCCGGACGTTCCTCCTCAGCAAAGACTAGAGGCTCGGCAAATTTCTCTACTACTTCAAATAGGGGCCATACAATTCCCTCTGCCAGAAGTGGGCCTAGGATTTTTCTACGCCTGTTTCTAGTACCAAAGAAAGGGAGACACGTGGAGACCAATTTTGGATTTATCTATCCTCAACACTTATCTGGACATTCCCAAGTTCAAAATGTTGACGTTGCAGCAGCTTTTACCTCTGCTGGGCAAAGATCACTGGATGGTGACTCTGGATCTCAAGGAGGCTTACCTTCATGTTCCTATCAGGCCCAGTTGCAGGAAGTATCTGCGTTTTCGGGCTGGGACTTCACATTATCAGTTCTCTGCATTGCCCTTTGGCTTATCTACTGCGCCCAGAGTGTTCACGGCTGTCTCTGGCTCCAGTGGTAGCATTCCTCAGGCTAAGAGGAATACAGATCTATCCTTATTTGGACGATTGCCTGATTCTGGCCCAAGAAAAGGATGAACTTCTTCATCATTTACAGTATGTGATGGCAGTGTTAAGATGCCTGGGGTATTCTGTGAGCAAAATAAAGTCCAGTCTAGTACCCTCTCAGGATATGTGCTTTCTGGGTGTGAGACTGAATACAGCATCCCAGATGGCCTTTTGACCTCGGACAAACAAAGAAGAATCTTTCTCTTTACTTCCACCAGTTGTCTCGTCTGTCCAGGCTGACTGCAAGGACAGTCCTTCAAGCAACAGGGTTCATGGCATCTTGTATTCTGGTACTTCCTAATGCCAAACTGCATATGAGGAAGCTACAATGGTATCTCAAGAATGTATGGACACAGCACTGCCAAGATTTGGACACTGTCATTCTAATAATACCTTGCATTCAAAAGGAATTTTTGTGGTGGGCTCAGGAATGTCACCTAAACAAGGGACTCTCTGTGACCCGGCCAGAGGCGAGTCAGATTTTAACAACAGATGCCTCAGACAAAGCTTGGGGAGCTCATCTAAATGGAAAATGGGTACAAGACACGTGGCCTGCCAGACTTCAACATCTACATATCAACTTGAAGGAGATGTTAGCAGTCCAATTTGCATTGATAGCTTTCAAGGATTTAGTTCTCCCAGGGCAGGTGTTGATTCAAATAGACAACACAACTGTCATGTGGTACATCAACAAGCAAGGGGAACATTCTATCCTCTATGCAGACAAGCAATGATTTTGTGGGAGACTGCTCTCAGTTTACAGCTAAATCTTCAGGGTAAGGTTTCTGCCAGGAGCACAGAACTCCTTAGCAGATGTGTTGAGCAGACAAATTATGGATCCCCACGAGTGGAAATTGGATCCTCATGTATTTCAGAGATTGACAGTGTTATGGGGAACTCCAGACATAGATCTGTTCGCTTCTCCACAGAATTACCAGCTGCCAAAGTTTTGCACAAAAAGGTTTCATCCCACAGCTTGGAAAGTGGATGCTCTCTCATTCAATTGGAGCAATCTTCACGTGTATGCCTTTCCACCTCTGCCTCTCCTCCCAAAGGTACTGCTGAAGGTCAGACAGGACAAGCCAAACATGATTTTAATAGCTCCAGATTGGCCTCGACAGCACTGGTACCATTTACTGAGAAGTCTGGTACAGGAGCCTCCATGGCCTTTGCCTTCGATTCCTCACCTGCTGTCTCAGGAGAACAGTCATTTACTCAATGTCAAACTTCATTCTCTACATCTGACAGCCTGGCATATTCTGTTTTAAACCCTGGAGGGTCTCAGCTTCCGCAACAAGTTTTGAATGTTATTTTGGAGGCCAGAAGGCCTAGTACAAGGAAAGTTTACGCAGATAAATGGAGGAGATTTTTATTTTGGAGTACAACTAAGGATTTTGATGTTTCTAAACCTAATTTAAGTGTTGCTCTTCAATACCTTACTGAGTTATTAGACAAAGGTTTGTCCTTCTCCTCTATAAAGGTTCATGCTGCAGCAATTTCTGCTCACTATGACTGTGACCCACCTTTATTTTCTCAGCCTTTGTTTAAGCAATTCCTTAGAGGGCAAAGAATATAAGACCCCCACGTGAGCTCCTACTCCTGCTTGGGATCTCAATTTTGTGTTGGAGAAACTCACTCTACAACCTTTTGAGCCTGCAGCATCGGCAGAGTTGAAATATTTATCATGGAAGACTGCTTTTGTTGGCCATTACCTCTGCGAGAAGGGTTTCTGAATTACAGGCCCTTATGGCAGTTGAGCCTTTCTTAATTTTCCACAAGGATAGGGTGTCTTTGCGTACTAACCCTTCTTTTATGCCTAAAGTGGTTTCTAGTGTGGCTTTAAACCAAACTATTCATTTGCCTACTTTTTATGCCAACCCCCAAAATAAAGGGGAAAGGATTTTGCACACCTTGGATATCCACAGACAGTTGCGATATTATTTGAGCAGGACTAAAGGGTTCAGGCAGTCTCAGCAGTTGTTTGTTTCTTTTGCTTTGGGTTCTCAGGGCAAACCTGTTTCAAAACAAACTATTTCTAAGTGGATTGGTTTTTGTATTGCTTTCTGTTATTCCCATCATGGTAAGGAAATTCCAGCTGGGATTAGGCCTCATTCCACTAGGGCTACTGCCACTTCTACAGCTTTTAAGGGGTGGCTACCAAAGATATTTTGGAGGCAGCTACTTGGAGTTCAGTGCATACTTTCTCTAAGCATTACCACCTTCCACTTTACTCTAAATCTAGGGCTGGATTTGCCACTGCAATTTTACAGGGCATGTTGGCAGCTCCTAATGCTTTATAGTGTTGCCATCCTCCCTTACCTCTGCTTTGGGATTCTACCCATATGTAAGGACTGCAGCAATGTGAGATGAAGAACATAGTACAGTTTTGTACCTACCATAAATGTAGATGTTCGAAGATCCACATTGCTGCAGTCCAATTTACCCTCCCTCCTTCCCCTCTGTTGTTGTAGGTGGTGGTATGATTTGTGTTGTACATATTGTAAATATGGTTAGTGCACGGGTGGTTGGTTAGGTTTTGCTGGTTTTTGGCTTTGGCCTTTCTTGTTAGGGCCTTCTGACATCTGGGGCAAGAAAAGACTGAGGAAATGACGTCGGTCATGCGCTTTTGTACCCTGACGTCCTGATGTCAGTTTTAAGCGCCTTGACCAACAACAGCCTTATACTTTGGTATTCGGGCCGACCGAGGACAGCGGACTACCCATATGTAAGGACTGCAGCAATGTGGATCTTCGAACATCTACATTTATGGTAGGTACAAAACTGTACTTTACTAAGTTCAGTTTTGCCTAAGTTGGTGAGTAAAGGGCAAGCATAGAAAAGAGTCGATAGTAAATGAGAGCGTGCAATGGCAGTTCTAGTGGGTGGGGTTAGGAAAGGTTTTATCTTGTATAGTGACCCAAGCTTTTTATTGATGGTTTTAATAGTTTGATTGACATGCAAATCAAATTTATGGTTATTGTCAACTATAACACCTAGGAGTTTCGTATTGGAGTCTGGTTAGATTGTGGTGCCATTATTAGATTTTATGGAGAAGGATAAAGCAATGGGACTGACTAGTGGGTGAGAAAAGCAGCAACTTTGTTTTATTGGGGTTTAAAATCAGACGACGATCAGAGAGCCATTTTTCAACTGTGTTAAAGGTATTCTGGGATAGTGTCCACAGATCTGACTGAGAGGTAAGAGAGCAAATCAGAGTGGAGTCATCCGCATATTGAATGCAGTTTGCATCTGGGATGACAGTGTAGAGGTCATTAATAAAAATGGAAAACAGAAGAGGTCCCAGTATTGAGCCCTGGGGGGCTCCCAGGGTGTTAGGTAGGAGGTTGGATAGTTTGTTTTGCCATAGGATGGCCTATTGTCTACCACTCTGGTAAGATTGGAACCATTGGAGAGCTTGATTATCTAGGTAGATAGTTTTCAGGGTATGGATTAGTAGCTGGTGATCACACATATTGAATGCCTTGGAGAAATCCAAGAAGAGGGCTGAGGATAATTTGTTATTGTAGGATATTGAGGATAATTTGTTATTGTATACTTTACAAGTATATCTTTACAAATGTACCTCCTGCAGCATTGCTGTTTGCACTTTGCATTTCTTAAAATAATTCAGTACTCTCTACATTTTGTCTATACCTGAAAGGTCATTTACATTCCAATATAATATGGATGTTGTAGCCAGTATGATCAGAGCTGATGTCCCACCAGTTATATTTGACCATTTTTTGAATGTGTATTTCCAGCTTTTTGTTAAAGCTACACACTAAAATTTGAAGGCTGATCTTTTATACTGTTTTCTTCTCGTCTGTGTCACATTTTTCAAGACTTTTGTTTTAATGTTCATGCTCAAACAAACAACTAAACATATTTTCTGAGAACCCCATCCCCTAGTAACGTCTGCAAACACACAAACAATGTACAGCTTCAAAAAATGAAATTTAATCCTCCAGATAGGAACAAGTGCTGCATAACGACAGCTGTGCACATAGGCAATACCTAACCTAAAACTAAGGTTATCCATGCTAAAGAACTTGTTACAGCCTGTGTTCCCACTTTGGTATCTTCTTTTCCTGTTTCTATTCCCCTTTCAGATGTGAAAAACAGCTTGTGTGTTTTCAGAAAACATTATCTTTTAGCCCTAAGAAAAACTGTACTTGCTTTCTTTAAATAAAACTAAAGTGTACCCTGTTTTATTAAATGCATTAAAGTATTAAGGCTGCTAGGGAAGCTGCTATCATTTATTCACTTCTCATGATTTCAGACTTTATTTTTTTCACTGAACCACTTGCCACTGAACCTTTACATTTTTCATTTCCAGCAGCAAAGCATGCTTGGAACTGTCAAGATTAATTGTACCTACAGACAGCTTATCTGCATGTAAAAATAATCAACAATGCATCTTTGTATAGTTTACTCAGAACAGAATATACAACTGCTTTCAGCACTGTACATTTGCTAATAAAAAAAACAAGCTGATATATTTGCAGATATAAGAAATTAACATTTTTTGCTGCTTTCATCATTTTTTATTTTTTAAGCCTACTTGCTTACAAATGCACTTACTTATAGAGTAAGCCTAATGCACTAAACTAGACCTTCATACATATAAAAGTAAGAGGAAATTGCTTAATTCTTCATGTAATATAATCAGTGCACTTTTATATCCCGGTAGCCCAAGATCATAGCATGTTAACTCATTTGGGTCTATATTATCTTATCGAAAGTTCAGTTCAGCGAACTGCATGTACATTGGAAATGCAGTTCAGTGAACTGTTAATAGTAATATCGCAGTACAGTGAAGATTGGATAATTTTCCCTTTCCTTACTGTAGTGCAATTTCGTAATTGATATATATAATTAGCGGGGGTGGGGGCGCAGTCCCCCCCCAAAAGAGCAAATTCACCAAACTGCACTTCCAGTGTACATGCAACTCGCTGAATTCAGTTTTCAATAAGGTAATATACACCCAACTCATTCAAGCCTATTTGGCTTTTTTATATACTTCAAGTTCACACCCATATCTCTTATGGCGTTCATACCTTGTTTTGAGTCTGGCTCCCCTAACTAAAAGACTTAGCAGCTAATAATAGTATTAAAAAGGACAGTTTTTTATTGCCTTTTGTGTGCTGGGATGGTCTGACTGGGAACACTGGCCCATTTTCAGTGGAGGCCTGAGTAGAAAAGCTCCATTAAAGTTACAAAAATTACAAAAAATGTACAGAGGAAAAAAAAAATTCAGTTTCTTAATAGTAGAAATGGTGTTCTAGAATCATGTAATGGGTAATACAATCAAGACAGAGGTTAATATAATTTGATTTCTGTTAAGTGTTGTACAATAATAAACAGGTTGCATTTACATATACAGCAATGCACAACTTTCGTTTATGTAGAAGTGATGAAAAGCAGTATATAGTTATAGATAAGGATTTATTTATATTATTTACAGAAGAGTTAGGATTGGTGATGATCTACAGATCTGAGAGACAGAGAAAGTCTGGTTGTGACCAAGGATGGAGCCAGGAGGTGTTTGTGTAGTTTTAGGTTCTGCTTAAAGCTAGATGCACAGCTGTCCTGGTTTAGTAAGATCAGCAGAGGGAGTTCCTCTGTCTGGTGACACAGGACGAGTATAGTGAGTCTCTAGATGTATTACAGGATTTGAAAGTTATTAGTAGGCTCTAATTACCAGAGCTAAGGCAGTTTAGTAGGCAGTAATGCTAGACAATGTTTTGTAGAGAAGGGCTTGTGTGTGGTTAGTGTGCTAATTTTGTGGGCAATTTGAAGTTGAGAAAGTATAAGGTGATTAGGTAGTTGTAGCCATTTGATCTTCTTTAGTGTTGAGCAGTGGTGCATACTGTAGGAAAGCTAACCACTTTTAATGCTCAGAGCAGATGTTGTTTGTTCATTAGTTATCAGTGGAAATTTAAACAACAAAAATAAAACTTCCAGTAGTGTCAGAAATCTGAGTTTGTAGATAAAATGCAGAACAGTAGAAAAACCTCACTGGACCACCATGGCCAAAGTAAAAAGAACTTTAATAAAAACTCTAATGAAGACAACAATAAAACCAAGCATGGACAAGCACTTTCAGGCCAAAGCCCTTCTTCAGATCCACTGCAGAGTACACCATATTCAGCTTAAAACCAATAATCTAGCCGATGAGAGTCAATGAATGGGCCTTTGCCCCTTTAACACAGGTTTCAGTGGTATAGCTTTATTCAATTCAGGGGCTTGATCCACCCTCAGCTCTATTATCCACTTAACTTCATTTCTCTCAGTCAAGGTCACTATATCCCTGGCTCTCTTTCTCATATTCTGAAGGTATAGAAGCATGAAACTAAAGACATGTCCAGAATAAATTTTAACATGTCGAGCAAGAGCACTAGCTCTAGACATCAGTTTAATATCACTGATATGTTGTAAAATCCATTGTTTTAATATGCAGGTCATCTTGCCCACATAAAAACTGTCACACATTTTACAAATAGCAATAAAGCGCACTCTTTTTGTATGACAGGTTGCATATACCTTTGTTATATAGATGATCTTAGTGATTGGATGCGGAAAGAAATCCCCAACATTAATGTAACAACACTCTTTACAGCATAAACAAGGGTAGGTCCCAAGCTTGCTGAAAGCAGTAGTCTGTTGGCTGTGAGGCTGAATATTTCTACAAAGTAGTCTCTTCAGATTCACGTTGCTGTTAAAAGTAAACAGAGGCTGCACCCCAACAATTTCCCATATGGTATCATCAGTTAACAAAAATTTCCAGTTATTCTTAATCACGTCACAGATCTTTCCGATGTTACTGTTATGTTTCATAATTATTCTCGGGCAGTTTGAACAGATTTATCTCCTACATCTCTGTGTGAGACTCTATCGTTAAACATGGGCTGTCTGGGATTGTTCCTCAAGAGTTTCTGTTCAGTTTATATTCCCTCTTATTCTGATAGTTTATATCCATGATCGATCTTTGAAACATGAGAAAAGTCAATCTGTTTCCCATTCAAAACCACTGTTAGTAGTACACAACCTCAAAGCCCTGAGTGTTTGTTCTTTAATTATATTCCTGAAGATGTGTCGAGGGTGCATACTATCCCTCAGCGAGAGGGTATTTCTCCCACAGAGTTTTCAGTACACTGTTTCAATACCAAGATATTAATTTTTGAACAATTTGACATTAAGAAATTCTCTCACTTCCTGAGTAATATATCTTAAATTTCAGAAAGCTTGTACTCTCTTCCAAATATCGTACAAAAAGTTCCAGCTCCTGTACAGTATTTTCCCACAGGAGAAATCACATAATCGACAAATCTTTTATAAAAGGGGCATACTAGTTCTCCATGTATTGTTCTCACTAAATATTAGGTGTCTTCCCAATGGGCTAACTCTAGATTAGCACAAGAGTTAGCACAAGCTCTGCCCATTGCAGCACTCCAACATTGTCTGTAGTAGGATTCATAAAACACGAACAGAATATTTTCCATGATCAGCTGTAAAAACACATATCAGTAGTACCAAAATTTGATCCCAGTCACCATTCTTAGACAAAAATTCCTTTATCACTGTTATCCCGTATTGATTTGGGATAACTGTGAAAAGATTATTAACATCCAGAGTGACAAAAATAAACCTCCATTCTCTCTTTTGTTCCTTGACAAATTCAGAAAGTAATCATAAAAACATTGTCTGTGTCTTTAAGGACAGCTAGTGCTAATGTCAAAGCTGGTTTGTTTGTGCTCCACTGTTAAGGTAAACCTTGTTAAATGAACAAAAATCTGAGCAAATGGCACCAGCTGTTAAGGAAAATTTGTTAAATAAACATTTATTCTCTTGGCAGTTGCAAGTACAAGTCTTTTATTAAAATAGAAAAACACAAGTATGGGAGACAGTACTCAGAAAGTCATGTCTCCCTGAACAAAAGAAACAAGCATATTGTATAGAAAATCTTATCAGGATAATAAATTTTGTCTATGAAACTATTGCTAACATTCAATAGAAACATAACAGGTACATTTCATACATCAGATCACTACTCTATATCCAATAGAAAATTGCCAAGCTGGAAGGAATTACACTTTTTACTTATCTGTATTTTAACCTAATAAGGAATACCTTTCCATTCTACGTGTCTGTAAGGAAAGCAGGGCCTTAAACTAAAGTACTAGAAACTGCGAGAAGCTTCTTCTAGTACTTTTTCATGATTTCAGGATATTCCTGCAATCTTGTGCACTGACCTGCTAACATACACATGCATTTCATTTCATTATTTTCTATCTCTGCAATCCCTCCTTTGATGCTTAGAAAACATCAACTCCAAGTCCGCTTTTTAGAGACCAAAAACATTTGCATACATTTTACCAAAGCTTTCAAAGACTGTTGTTTCATTTTCATTTTCCATAACACCTTCATCATTGTATTTTGAAAAAGGCACATTTTCAAAACTGTTAATACATATATTTTGCAACATTATCAAAGATTGGGATACAGTCAGTTTAGATATTAAAGTTTTACATAAAAATAAAAGTAAAAATAAAGCCATAATGATTACTTCAATCAGCATTATGAATTTTAAAATACCACCACTCCATCCAGAGAGCAAATTAGTGAGCCATGCCCACTGCGAGCTGTCAACTTCCTTAGTATCTGACAGCTCAGCCACTTTTTGGATAATTTCCAAATGACTACATATGGTGTGCTCGTTATCAGGAATAAATGTGCACCGTTCCTCTTGCACGAGCACACACGTACCCCGTTTCGACACAAGCATGAAGTCAAGCGTCATTCTGTTCTGGTGCACCACAGCACGCATAGCACTCAGTAATATGGTGATAAGGTTCACCACCTCGAAGGTAGCATTGCTGAGTACCTCTAGCAAATTAGACAACTTCCATAGCTCCCATATTGCTTTCAAAGCTCCATAAGCAGGAAGTATACCAGCCTCAGAAATAACATGATCACCAAGGTCCATATGAGAAAGTCCTTTAAGGGCTGCATTTTCTAAATCATGGTGATAAAGACGCATCAATTTTAGCAAACGAGTTTTTTACACTTTGAGCCTCTCGAACATTTCTGATCTTTCTATTAGACAAGTTGTATGCCGTATGGTGGGAACTACATAACCAATAAAACAGCTGCCACCCCAATTTTCTGGTAACCACTTTTATGCCTTTTTCCCTCAAATAAAATAACCTTCACCCAGAGCTGTCTGGGGTGTCACATCTTTAATATTTAACACTGGCTGAAAGAAAATATTAAATCCCAACATTTTACTTAGAGCTGTTTTTTTCTGTTTCTGATGCGCTTGCAAATGTCCAAACCTGCTTAAAAAGGGTACCAGTTTTGAGATTATAAGGTTGGGGATGACTTTGCCAGTCAGTAAAGTCATACAAAAGTTCATCTAATTCTCCCCTGGTCGCATTTCCTTCATATCTCAAAGATGATGCAGTCACATTAAGCACTTTACACACATTTATTATTGTGATATTGCAATTACAATACCCCACTTTTTTAGTTCTATTTTGTTGAAAACACAGTATTCCTCTTTGAGAATGAGGCAAGGAAAGAGTTTTATTTGCCATAGTCACCATGCCCTCAGTTTCATTTAATAAAACTCATTGAGACTCAGAAGTAGTTAATAGAACTATTTTAAACACTAGTCCATGTGCTGTCAGGATCACTGCACATACCCAGTGATTATTCGCATTAAAAGTCAGTGCGTAAGTTTGTAGAATGGCAGTAAATGTATTAAAAGAAGAATGCCAACTTGCTGCTGTTTGTTTAGGCCTAGTTGCTATAAATCTGTGCACCCTCTTATTAAAAGGTTGAACAATACTTAGTTTCTGCAGGAATCAGGAAGCAATAAGACAAAAATAATGATTCATCAAGGCAGCAAGTACACAGGAAAGGCATGGTCGAAATGGATTTTCACAGATGTTCAAAAAAGGATGACGTGTAGCTTGTTGTGGTTGCTGTTGCTGAATGCCAAATAAATGCACTCGCGATTGAAAATGACGTTTTTGTCCCGTGAGTGGCACCTGATCACTTGACTCAAGGGAAATGTCCTTAGTCATCGTTGTTTTCCATTTCTCTGGTTTTTCGTCTGGCATGGGAAGAGACTGGTTCATTGTCATCAGCAGGAGGGGGTGAAAGGGATAGGTTGCTGTCCTTCAGCTGGAACTGTTTTGCGGATGTGAGAAACATGGACCCCGGGTAAGAGACCCTTCTAGTCAAACGGCTGTGGCTAAGGTGAGGAGGACAAGAAAAGGCCCTTTCCAGCAAGACTGGAGTGATGTCTTTCTAGAAGAGGATCGAGCATAGACCCAGTCACCTGGTCTCACATCATGAAAAGCATCTGGATCAGGGTGAAGTTGATCCTGTATCACCTGTGCAATGAAGGGAGTACCTCTGTCAGATTGAATATCACAAGGAACCCTAAACCTAGGGATTAAATCACATACCAACTTTTTTGCTACAGTAGTGGCATCATTTTGTACACTAGGCTATGCTTCTACCCAGCCAGAAAAGATATCTACAACCACTAACACATTTAAACTTTAAACACTGTGGGAGTTCAGTGAAATCCCATTGAATACTACAAAATGGTCCCCATGTTTTTTAATATGCTGTGTGGAAACTGGTACAGATTTAAAAGAGAGGCATAGATTACAAGTATTTACATGACTCTGAGCGACTTCTGAAGCATAAGTGGGCATACCAGTTAGTCAAACGTTGTTTTAATAATTAGTTTTTCCCAAGGTGGGATGGCAAATAAGCCTGTGCCAAATGAGGTAAAAACTGTCATGGGGCTACTAACCTTCCATCCAGATAGCACCAGAGTGAGTCTGGGAAATGACAGCAGCCGTCACAAATCCACCTTACTCTTTCAAAGTCTTCAGCACAGTTTTGAAAATGCAATATATTTTTTAATGATACAGATAGTCTCACTTTGAAAAGACTGCAAAAACAAAGCCTGAACAGGTAAAATTGTTTCTTCTGGATTCAAAACAGGAGTCGGACTTATGGGCAGTACATTTGACCACTGCCTCTGTCATCGGCCGCAGTAAAGCATCTAACAATCCACATGCAAAAACAGCATTTTTTATGAGTCCCAGCCAATATTAAATATCCACGCTCTCTCCACAAAGTACCGAAGTCATGCACGACACCATGACAGTATCATGAATCAGTATAAATAGTGACATATTTGTGCTTAGCTAATTTACAAGCTTCTGTGAGCGCAGTTAATTCTGCCACCTGAGCTGAGACATTACCCTGTAATTACCCAGTTATTAAAACAGTGTTCTTGGTGCATACAGAAAAGGCCACTACTAAATGTTCATCTTCTCGCCGTATACAGGATCCAGCGATGAAAAGAATAAGGCCAGGATTGTGAAGCGGTGTGTCTTGCAAGTCTGGTCTGTAAGGTTTCTACAGAATGTGTAACTACCACAAAGGTATTATGACCTAAAGTAAGAGAGGTTTCCATGTCCACCAGGCGGGCCGCTGCTGCTGCTACCACTATGATGCATGGAGGGAGGGCGGCTCTTTGAGCCAATAATCCCAAAGCTACCTGATTTCATTCACAGCAAAAAAGATAAAATTGTTTAGAATAGTCTGGTAGTCCTAAAGCTGGTGGGTTGGAGAGAAGAGATTTTAACTGAACAAAAGCTTGTTCATGGTTTGGTTGCCATGGAAGCAGTTCAGGGGTATCTTTAAGTAGTTCTAACAACGGTTGTTTTGTTATTTTGGCATCATTTGAGATCCACTGCCGACAGTATCCTGCTAGCCCAAGAATTCCTCTGAGTTTTTTTTTTAGAGTTGTTGACCTCGGGGCAATTTGAATGGCCGTTATTCAAGAGGGCAAAATGTGCCATGCATTTTCAGAAATTAAATGTCCTAAGTATTGAACCTGAGATTGCTACAATTGCAGTTTGGATCTATTAATTTTAAACCTTAACTCAGCTAGTGTAGTAAGTAAGAAAGTGGTGTCAGTCTGACAGGTGGACAGAGAGGGTGAAGCTATGTATGAGAAGGTCATCTACATACTGCACTAGGGTAGACTTACAAGGTAACTGCAGTTTGTATAATTTTTGTTTCATTTCCCTAGAAAACAGAGTAGGTGATTCAACATAACCCTGAGGCAAGCGTGTCTAAGTATACTGCTGCCCCTATAGGTAAATGTGAATAGGTACTGACTATCTGAATGAGTCAGAATACAAAAAAAGGCTGAGGAGATATCAATAACAGAGAAAGTGGTAGCTGCAGGAGAAATAGCACTAAGAATGGTTGTGGGATTTCGGACTATGGGAAAAGCTGGTATTACAACAGAATTTACAGCTCTTAGGTCTTGCACAAATCTGTAAGTATCTCTGCCTGGTTTCTTTACCAGCAGGATAGGTGTGTTACATGGACTTGTGGTGAGTACAATGATAACTTGCTGTAGTAATGCAGAAATAACAGGCTCAATTCCAGCCTCTGCCCCTGCAGAGAGTGGATGTTGTGCCACCATGGGTAAAGGTTCATAAGGTTTTAAAGTTATCTGAATGGGAACAGCATCCTTAAGGAGGCCAACTTTATTTTCATGTACAGTCCATAATTGCTTAGGAACTGAATCTAACAGTGCTACATTTAGCGTTTGGGCAGGTTCAGACTTAGCAAGAAGAGAAAAATATAACATCTTCATCTAACTAGTGTGGGGCAAGGCACATTTGCATAGCCAAGGAACTGTCTGGTACATTTAAATAAACTCCATCGGGTGTGCAAAATATTGTGCACTGTAGTTTACAAAGGAGATCTCTACCTAACAAGGGGTGTGGTTGTTCCTAAAAGAAAGGCATGGTTAGCTGTCAACAGCCCCAGCTGGATTGGGACCCGTGCTGTCTCGGGATAATCTAAAGGGACTCCTGATACTCCCACCCCACATCCAAGAGTAGTAGACAAAGGGAGGTTTTGGGCAGCTGATGCATTTAACATGGATCCAGTAGCTCCGGTATCTATTAGAAAAGGGACGTCAGTATTTTGCACCTTAATATTAACAAAAGGACCTCTTTGCTTTACTGGTACCAATGAAAATAGCTGTGATTCCTGTTCAGGGCTGTCCTAGGGAGCTTGTTGCCAGGCTGGTGGCTGCTTTGGGGTAGTCCAAGAAGGAGGTTGTTGCTGTGGTCTAGTATTTTGAGGAACAGGAGAGAGAGCTTGAAAAAGGTTAGTAGCCTTTGAGAGCAGTGCTACCTGCTGTAGGAAAGGGCAATCATCTCTCCAGTGTCCGCAGTTGAAACCAAGCTTGGAGTTAGGGCCCTGTGGGGTGTGGTTTCGATTATAAGACGACTGCATTTGCGGAAAAGATTGTTGTGGTGAAAATGTGGCTTGTGTTTGCGGAAACCTAGGTCTGCTACATCTCCCCCCTCCCCCTTCCTCTATTTCTACCTCTTGATCGGGGGAAAGCACTTAACATTTGTAGTTTTGTAGTTGGGTACTGACTAATTGCTCCTGTCCTAGTTTCTCGCGTGTAAGAATGTCTGCTAAGTACTGGATATGAGTCACAAGCTCATGGAGTCCCAGGCTTGGTCAATTTAAACAAACTTTTTGCAGTTGATCACGAATGGGGGAAATCAATCAGTTTACAAAGGCAACTGAGTGACCGCTCACTGCTGGCCCTTCTGTGGGCTCAGGGTAGCCAGAATAAGCTTCAAATGCTTCGGTCATACGTTGCAGGTATGCATCTACTGGTTCGTCTTCTCGCTGTACAACTGCCTTTATGTGGAACCAGTTAGGGACTTGGGAACATACAACCATTATAGCTTGAAGCAATCGTTCTCTGGCCTCTTTAAAAGCCTGCTCTCCAGTGTGATGAGGAATATGATTTGGTATATTTGCCTGATCCCAAATGCGCGTTTAATAAGATTGGTAAAAGGGCATATTCTAGCACAGCTCTGATTTCCTCTAATGTGGGATTTTGCAAAATGACATATCTGGCAAGGGCCTTTGCAAACTTAGCTGGGTTAGCAAGTATAGGTGGCAAAGATTTTACTACAGTTTGAAAATCCACTGCAGACCAGGCACATACAACATGTATAGTGGAGGGGGCATCTGGGTCTCTGCCATGTGCAGGATTGGGTACATGGCGCAGGGGGTGCAATTGAGCAGCTACGGGCTTTATTTCTGGACTCTCATCCTCTCCTGAAGAGGAATCATCCCTGTCATTTCCATCTTGATTAAACTTATCAGGACCAAAATAACCATCCCTGTCAATAATTATAGGAAATTGAGTGACATAATGTGGACATAGCTTAGCACATCTAGAAAAAGGAAATAAACTTTTTGTTTATGCAGCTTAGGAAATCCTAAATACATTTGAGAGGAATATGCTTCTGCTGATTTTAGACTTGACTGTAGACTTTAATTGTTGATGCCGAGTATGTTTTGATACAGGAGAGTCACTGAGTGCGTCTGAAGGGGGAAAATAATCAGATAACTGTTTTACGATGGGAGGAAGAGTAGGTGTCTGAGTAGAAGAAGAATCTGTAGAGGAACTTGCACTTTGAGAAGGTGGTGAGGACAGTGGGGAGAATCCTCTTGAGTTTTACTATCAGCATGTTGAAGACAGACAACCATCTTATTTGCAGCCTGCAGTTGAGATTTTAATCTTGCAGTATTGTATTTTAAGCTACGAATAATAGACTGTTTTTCTCTGTCTTTAGAGTCCATCTGCCAGGAGTTAAAGGCTGACCAGCACCCAGCAGGGATTTTATTTCCTTTCTCTTAAGCATTTTTTGTAAATTTGACAAAATATCCCTGCCAAAAGTTTCTGCAAGAGGGAAGGCTAATTTTCCATAATTTTTTTGTCAAAGTAATCCATAAATCTAAAAACAAACCAGTTTCTCTGGAACATTTAGAATACATGTAAACTGCAGGCTTTTCAGGTTCTTTTAAAGATCCCACACTCGCACCCATTGTAAAAGAAAAGTTTACAATGCTTAGACAAATTCTAATAATATTCCACACTAATACGTAACTGACACTCATACTGAAAAACAAACTTGCCTTTTGGTCATCTGCAAATCTGCCAGGAGAGAAAGCAAACAAAGGAACGGGTGCAGTTGTGATCTGTTTCTTCAGAAAAGAGCACGACAGAAAACTGTCAGTGGGCCCAATAAAAGAGTGCTTTTTTTCTGCAAAAACAGCTCTCAAAGTCCAGAAAAAATCCGAGCAAATGGCACCAGCTGTTAAGGAAAGTTTGTTAAATAAACATTTAGTTTCTTGGCAGTTTGAAGTACAAGTCTTTTATTAAAATAGAAAAACACACATGTGGGAGACAGTACTCAGAAAGTCATGTCTCCCTGAACAGAAGAAACAAGCATATTGTACAGAAAATCTTATCAGGATAATAAATTTTGTCTATGAAATATCCAATAGAAACATAACAGAAAGGTACATTTCATACGTCAGATCGCTACTGTATATCCAATAGAAAATTGGCAAGCTGGAAGAAATTACACTTCATACTTATCTATATTTTAACCTAATAGGGAATGCCTTTCCGTTCTACTACGTGCCTGCAAGGAAAGCAGGGCCTCAGGCGAAGGTACTAGAAACTGCAAGAAGCGTCTTTCCAGTACTTTTCCATGACTTCAGGATATTCTTGCAATCACTTGCATTGACCTGTTAACATACACATGCATTTCATTTTATTATTTTCAATCTCTACACCATCCATAAAGGTATATATTCTGTAGCCCACCCTTGCTCAGCCACTATTGGGCGAAAAGGGGGGGGGGTCTGTCCTATTCTTGTGTGTTTTAGGCAAATATTTTATAGTAGAATAAATGGGATGTTCTACTTTCACAAAGTTGTAGATATCCTCCAAAATAATATGCACAGGCAACATTTAACTCACTGTATTTGCAGCATTACTAATAATTTTCTTTACTTCCAAAAAAACTAATCTTACAATATGTATTTTCTACTTGTAGCAGAGCCAGCATTCTTTGAAGATAAAATTTCTTTCCTATGGCTACGACCGCATCTCCTTTATCGGCAAGTGTAATTACCAAGTCATTATTATTCATGAGTTCTTTTAAAGTCATCTTCTCAGCACGAGAAAGGTTATAAAAGCTTTGACGAGTTGCAGAACATAATAAATCAGTTAATTCATTCTCACAAATTCTCAGAAAGCTCTACTATTGGGTGTGAAGGAGGTATAAATGTACTTGGTTTCCACAAAGGGTTAACACAATTCACACTATTATTTCCAAACATATTTTTTAAGGTTACATTACGTCCAAATAACCTTAAATCTAAGATAACATCAGACAATCTCGGAGGTTGAGCTGGAACATAGGAAAGACCTTTACTTAAAACTTTAGTATGGGATTCCTTCAGGACAACATTAGATAAGTTAAAAACAAAGTCATGTTCATGTATTTCTGTTATGTGGCAACTTTTCTGTGTTTCTGTCCCCTGCTGACCGACCTGTCTCTTTGTACAAAGGAATTCTTTCTCATAGGAGTAGGTAGTGTTGGAAAAACCAATCCCTTAGCTGATGGAACTTTTGATCCAGCTCAAAAAGTAGAATATTCATTGGACTGAGCAGAATCCTTAGATGTTTGTTAGTGTAAATTATCAGCATTAGCAATTGTAGCAGGGGATATATTCTCTGTTCCAGTTTTGGCTTGATCAGTTTCTTTTGAGCGAAGACCATCAATGGTTATTTGTTCTTCCCCTGCAGGAGTATTACAACTTACTGGTTGGCTTACTAAAGTATCACCTTTATTATCATTCCGGAGCCTTGATTTAGTACAAACAAATATATTGCCTGTCTAGATCTAGACATTTCCCCCAACAATCCCTTCAGTAGTTTGACGAAGTTTGTACAAGCACCAAAATGAAACAATTCCCAAGTGATCCCATCAGTAGTTTGACCAAGTATGCAAAAGCACCAAAATGAAACATTTCACCAGGCTTATCCCATCACTAGTTTGTCCATGTCTGCACAAGCACTTCATTGACACCAAAATGAAACATTTTGCCCCGATGACCCATTTAGTAGTTTAATGTATGTAGGAGCACTAAAATGCAATATTTTTTTAAAGTAAAGTCAATAATTATGCTTCCCTTTAAAATTTCTGGCAGTACATATTCCTTTTTTCCCCCCTTCCCCTCAAAAATCCATATTCTCACATTAAATTACTGCTTACTGGCATAAATTCAGGGCCATTTGCACATTTAGTATGCAAATGTGCTCCTTTTGGATTCATTTCCATGAATACTCCTGATAAGCAAATAAGTAATAGCGCTTATCTGTATTTTAGCTCTCCCCTATCGCTTATTCCTTAAGCATGTTAGGCTTTTGCAATAAGGAGGTGGGTTTAGCAGAACACCTCCTCGTTTTCGTAGTCATCCTGAAAGATATGATTTGCATAACCACGTAGTGCCACTGTGTGCAGATTACCGCCATAAAAATGTGAAGGGCTGGACTATATGAATACCATCCTATAATTCTGCATGGTTTCGTCTGTGAACTCATGGGTAGGTATTTGGGGTCCACTGAATGTTTTGTAATACACTGGCATCACCAGTGTGTTTTCAAGTTAAAATTTTGGTCATTGCTTGTTACCATATTTTACCTTTTACCCAGTGATATAATTTGAGTGTAAGATGATGATAAACAGAAATATAGCTGCAGAATTGTACATCAGCAGCTGGCTTGCCTGAGTGAGACATTGCTACAGAAAGTGATGACTGGCTTGCTGTGTTTGTATGTTATTTTTATAAATAAGTCAAAAGAAGTAAGCAGTTTATTTTGTTTTTTCTTGGGTTCAGCAGTGTAATATAGTTCATTATGGATGATGGTCCAAATGGTGTGACATCTTAATTCGTGCACCATGGATGGCCTTACAGTTAAGCAGAGACATCTGTTTATCTTATGCCTTTTAAGTTTCTTTTTCAGAATATGCTGTGGAATGCAAGATGTGTGTAGGCTGCTAGTGGTGTGACATTCCACACCGCATATGTGTTAATGAGTTAACTTGCTTTTGTTCAGCCTTTCTTCTCTTGTGGTAAGCCTATATTTCTTACAACTAAAAAAGTAACTTTTACTTTAACATCTTTAACATGTACAGCAGTCACTGAAGACTCCCCTTCCCCAATTTAAAATACCTCTGACTATACACTACACAAAAGTGCTTTACTATGTATAACATGCAGTTTATATCATGAAATGTTTTATACAAATAGTAAGAACAAAAATTGATCTGATGTCACTTTTCATTCATTCCTCAACAAGTGGGTTCGGATCTGACTCTCAGATCCGACTTGGCTGCTTTTTGCAGCTCGTGGATACTGGAAAGCTCTCAAGTTCCTCCCTTACCCATAATGCTATAGTCCTCTACCATACCTCAGATCTTGTTTGCTGCCTTCGCATACGGGCGTGGTCGCTGTTAGCTCTCAAGTTTTAGTGTCGTTTGTCAGTAATGTTGGATATTTATATTTTATTACTCTTTGTAGTTATCCTCTGTAATATATTCTTCCCTTATCCTTCCTACACTTATCGGTGTAATTTAGCTTACCATTGTTGGTAATCTTTTCTTTCTTTTGCTCTTAAACTTCACCCTTGTGGTAACTTCTTCATTCACCATTATTGGTAATTTTTCACTTTCTTATTTTCTTTTCTTTCTTTCCCTTTTAAAAAAAAGTTTTTCTTTCTGTTATTAGGGCTGTAATTTACACCAGTATGGCTGAAAAACCTTCAGGATTTGAAAAGTGTAAAGATTGTGTGCCTAAAATCCCTCTTTCAGACACACACAATTCTTGTGTGTACTGTTTAGGCCCAGCTTATTTAAAAGAGTCTTGTGACATTTGTAAGGCCTTTAATCCATGGGCCTTAGTTGATAGTAAAAATAAACTTATTTTAAAAGGTTTATTCCGGACTTCCTTTTTTGAGTCTTTATCTGGAGCCCAAACCTCCAAGAAATTAGAGAAAAAGGATTCCAGAAAGTGTCTGTCGAGACCCTTCTAGATCCTCCACTCCTAGCTCAGATCCTACTGTTGAACCACCTGTCAAGTTATCTAAGAGATTGCATCCGATTTCATCAGATCCAAAAACTAAACCCGCAGATTTGACAGCTTCTGATAACCAGTCTGCATCATCTGATCTGACATTCAAAGCCAAAGAAGATGTTCTTCATTCCACATTGCTGCAGTCCTAACTATTGGGTAGTCCGCTGTCCAGTCGGCAATACCAGAGTATGGTAGCTGACGCCGGTCAGGGCGCATTAGACTGACGCCAGTACGCCAGGGTACTAACGCGCGACTGACGCCATATCTCTCTTTTTTTGCCGCATGGTCCGATGCAGAAGCAGTTTTGGCGAGTGCAGGTTGGCGATTTTGAAATTTTCTGAAGTCGGAGTTTCAGACCGAATCAGAGTTGGCTAGGAGAACATTTTGGTTTTTTCTTGCCTCAGTATTTAACGGATGTCAGAAAAGTGAATAACTGTATTTCTTGTGGGAAACAGATACCTCATAGGGATTTCCATACCTTGTGTATACCTTGTTTAGGGCCTGAGCACGACGTTGTTGGATGCCGCTCTTGTGCTAGGTTTAACAAACGCACTATTAAGAGGAGGTTAGACTGTGCCAGGTTAGTGTTTGGGAAGCTTATAAAATGCCGCGGATGCTCCGGCCCAAGAAGCGCAAGGACAAAACAGCGAAGCCTAGGGTTGATGAACCGCAGTCCCGGACGTCGGTTCTTTAGAAGGCTCAGTGGAGCCAGAGGTTTTGCCAGGAGTTTTTATGGAGTCTCAGGCAGAGACTTTACTGTTACAGGATGTGCCTTCTCAGGAGGTAGGCCAGGCTGAGGGGCTTCTCAGGTAACTGCTCTTCCCTCTCTTCCCAAGGTAGTTAGAGCCTCCTTCTGTTTCCAAAACTTCTTTGAGAGGTAGGCCAAGTTTAGCTTCAGTGGGGGCTTCTCCTAGCACTTCAGGTTCTGTGCCCAAGAAACATATGCTTAAAATGGCAGAAGATTTGATTACTATGATTAGAGGTTCTATGCCCTCCTGATAAGAGGCCTAGGGTGGAACCTGAGTTTGATAGTTTTGAACAGTGTTCAGAGGCTTCTGAGTCTTCATGGAAGATTTGCAGGAGTATCCTCCTTATTCTGATTCTGATGTGATGATGATCACTCCTACAGCTTCTCCTCCTGAGGATTTCTCATTTTCAGAGACTCTGCATTCCATGAGGGAGCACTTTAAATGGGAAGGCCAGGATTACTCTGATTCCAGGAAAAGGCTTAGGGAATTCTTGTTTTACCCCAGCATAGGCCCTTAGCTATACCTCCTGTGTTGAATGTGGTGGAAGATGTTTTGCTGAGGCTTCCCTGAACCCTGATTCTTTGCCTCCTGCTCCTGTTAAACCTGATAGGTACTATAGGGTGCCTGAAGCTCATAAGTATCTTTTTAAGAGTCCTAGGGCAGACCCGAAACTATTTCTCAGGGACCTAAAGGTGTTAAGGCCTCTGTGGTTAAAACCCTGTTCCCACTGATAAAGAGGCAAGGGCTTTGGATAGATGGGGAAAGAAAGTGTATACTTCTTCCACTTTAGCCATGAGGGCGTTGAATTGTCAGTTTCACATGCTAAAATATCAGAATTATCTCCTTTCACAACTGAAATCTAAGGTGGATGCTTTGGCGGAAGGTATTGAGTGTAAAGAGTTGCTGGATTTAGTTCATGTGTCTGAACAAGTGGGTAAGCATTCTTTGCAATGTGGTTTTGATGCTGTACAGGCCTCTCGAGGGTGGCTGCCACTAGTTCTGTTCTTCGCAGGCATGCCTGGTTGAGGGATCAGAATTTAGCTGAGCATGTTAAGACAAGGATTTTGGATGCTCCTTTACAGTCTGATGTGTTGTTTGGTTCGCCTGTGGAAGCAGTTTTAAAGAAAATGGAGGACAAAGCTAAGTCTATGCAAACTGTTAAAGATTTTTGCAGGTGCAGCCACCAAGTTTAGTAGAAATTGGCCTACTAAGGGATGGACATATCCTGCTTATGATTCCCAGTCTAGGGGTAGGTCTAGACGTAGGGGCAGAGCTCAAGTCTCTTTAGGCCTAGAACAGGAGTTCACCTGCTCAGACTTCTGGTGAGGGCAGGGGTCAGTCCTTTAAACGTATACAGACCCAATGACCTGCCTTTTCAGCTGCCAGTAGATTCTCGGCTGGCAGCTCCTTTGGGAGGAAGACTGTCTCTTTTCAAAGAAAATTGGGATTTAATTACTCAAGACAGATGGGTGTTGGATATCATTCACCACGGTTACAGGTTTTATTTCCATACATTGCCCTTTCAAAGGCATGCCAGACGCCTCCTCCACAAAGGAAAGAGGCTCACAAGCAAATTCTCTGTTACTCCAAATAGGGGCCATTCAGCCAGTCCCTGTATCAGAAAGGGGCCTAGGATTTTATTCTCGCCTGTTCCTAGTACCAAAGAAGGGGAACACGTGGAGACCAATTTTGGATTTATCTATCCTCAACACTTATCTGGACATTCCCAAGTTCAAGATGTTGACGTTACAACAGCTTTTACCTCTGCTGGGCAAAGATCACTGGATGGTAACTTTAGATCTCAAGGAAGCTTACCTTCATGTGCCTATAAGACTAAGTTGCAGGAAGTATCTTCATGCTGAGCTGGAAATTCTCATTATCAGTTCTCTGCATTGCCCTTTGGCTTATCTACTGCGCCCAGAGTATTCACAAAGGTTCTGGCTCCAGTGATAGCTTACTTCAGGCTAAAAGGAATTCAAATCTATCCTTACTTGGACGACTGCCTGATTCTGGCTCAAGAAAAGGAAGACCTTCTACAGCATCTGGAATATGTTATAGCAGTGCTAAGATGCCTAGGGTATTCTGTGAACGAAATAAAGTCCAGTCTAGTACTCTCAAGACATGTGCTTTCTGGGTGTGAGACTGAATACAGCAGCCCAGATGGCCTTTTAACCCCGGACAAACAAAAGAGTCTATCCCTTTATTTCCATCAACTATCTCATCAGTCCGTGCTGACTGCAAGGACAGTCCTTCAAGCATTAGGGTTCATGGCATCTTGTATTCTGGTGCTTCCCAATGCCAAACTGCATATGAGGAAGCTGCAATGGTATCTCAAAAATGTATGGACACAGCACTGCCAGGATTTGGACACTGTCATTCAAATAATACCTTGCCTTCAAAAAGAATTTTGTGGTGGGCTCAGGAATGTCACCTAAACAAGGGACTCTCTGTGACCCGGCCAGAGGCGAAGTCAGATTTTAACGACAGATGCCTCGGACATTGGGGAGCTCATCTAAATGGAAAGTGGATACAAGACAAGTGGCCTGCCAGACTACAGCATCTACATATCAACATGAAGGAGATGTTAGCAGTCCAGTTTGCATTAATGGCTTTCAAGGAGTTACTTCTTCCAGGGCAGGTGTTGATTCTAACAGACAACACAACTGTCATGTGGTACATCAACAAACAAGGGGAACACATTCTTATCCTCTATGCAGGCAAGCAATGATTTTATGGGAGACTGCGCCAGCTTGCAACTAACTCTTCAGGCAAGGTTTCTGCCGGAGCACAGAACTCCTTAGCAGATGTGTTAAGCAGACAAATCATGGATCCCGTGGAAACTGGATCTTCATGTATTTCAGAAATTGACAGTGTCATGGGGAACTCCAGACATAGATCTGTTCGCTTCTCCACTAAACCACCAGCTGCCAAAGTTTTGCACAAAGGGGTTTCATCACACAGCTTGGAAAGTGGATGCTCTTTCTTTCAGTTGGAAAAATCTTCATGTGTATGCCTTTCCACCTCTGCCTCTTCTTCCAAAGGTGCTCTTAAAGGTCAGACAAGACAAGCCAAGGATGATTTTAATAGCTCCAGATTGGCCTCGGCAACACTGGTACCCACTACTAAGGAGTCTGGTAAGGAAGCCTCCATGGCCTTTACCTTTGATTCCACATCTGTTATCTCAGAAGGACGGTCATCTGCTCAATGTCAAGCTTCACTCTCTTCATCTAACAGCCTGGCATATTCTGTGTTGAAACACAGCAGGTCTCAACTTCCTCAACAAGTTTTAAATGTGATTATGGAAGCTAGAAGACCTAGTACAAGGAAAGTGAGAAAAATGGAAGAGGTTTTTATTTTGGAGTACAGCAAAGAATTTGGAGATTTCTGAGCCTAATTTGAGTGTGGCTCTTCAATATCTTACTGAGTTATTGGGCAAAGGTTTGTCCTTCTCTTCCATTAAGATTCATGCTGCAGCAATTTCAGCTCACTATGATTGTGACCCACCATTGTTTTCGCATCCTTTGTTCAAGCAGTTTCTTAGAGGGGCAAAGAATATAAGACCCGAGCTCCTACTCCTGCTTGGGATCTCAATTTTGTGTTGGAAAACTTACTCTACAACCTTTTGAGCCTGCGGCTACTGCTGAATTGAAATACTTGTCATGGAAGACTGCTTTTCTGTTGGCTATTACTTCTGCAAGAAGGGTGTCTGAGTTGCAGGCCCTTATGGCAGTAGAGCCCTTTTGATTTTCCATAAGGATAGGGTATCATTACGCACTAATCCTTCCTTTATGCCTAAGGTGGTTTCTAGTGTGGCTTTAAACCAAACTATTCATTTGCCTACTTTTTATGCAGACCCCCAAAATAAAGGGGAAAAGATTTTGCACACTTTAGATGTACACAGGCAATTGCGTTATTATTTAAGCAGGACTAAGGATTTTAGGCAGTCTCAGCAGTTGTTTGTTTCTTTTGCTTTGAGTTCACAGGGCAAGCCTGTGTCAAAACAAACTATTTCTAGGTGGATTGGGTTTTGCATTGCATTTTGTTATTCCCATCATGGCAAGGAGATTCCAGCTGGGATTAGGCCTCATTCCACTAGGGCTACTGCCACTTCAACAGCATTTCTAAGGGGGGTGGCAACTAAGGATATTTTGGAGGCAGCTACTTGGAGTTCAGTGCATACTTTCTCTAAGCATTATCACCTTCCTCTCTACTCTAAGTCTAGGGCTGGTTTTGCCACTGCTATTTTGCAAGGCATGTTGTCAGCTCCTGCTTCTTTATGATTTGCCAGCCTCCCTTACCTCTGCTTTGGGATTCTACCCAATAGTTAGGACTGCAGCAATGTGGAATGAAGAACATAGTACAGTTTTGTACCTACCATAAATGTAGATGTTCGAGGATCCACATTACTGCAGTCCAATACCCTCCCTCCTTCCCCTCTGTGTTTGGGGTGGTTGTGTAGGTGAGGTTATATGCTGATATGTTTGTATATATTTTTGTATATATTGTACATATTTTTGGTGCAGGTATATTGGGCCTTGTCTTTTTAGGGTCTTCTGACATCTGGGGCAAGAAAAGACTGAGGATATGACGTCGGTCATGCGCATTAGTACCCAGTCTAATGCGCCCTGACCGGGCCAGCCATACTCTGGTATTCGGGCCGACTGGACAGCGGACTACCCAATAGTTAGGACTGCAGCAATGTGGATCCTCGAACATCTACATTTATGGTAGGTACAAAACTGTACTTTTCCTAGGACCTGATATGCATCATCTCTAGAGCCTGTTCCTTTCTGCCTTCCATCGCCCTTCCTTCCGAGACACCATCTTTCTAAGAACCCTTCAGTGGCCTCCTCTTCTCATTCTTCCAGGAGTCTGACAAACAGATGCAGATAGAATGATGAGATTTCTCTTTGCACAAATTCAGATGGGAATTTTCCTGGCTCCTACCCCATCGGGTTGGGGCTTTTACCAGTAGTACTACTACGTATCTTTTGGCTTCTTCTTCGATCTGCCATTTAGCTGCTGAGCTCTTGGATCCGAGTCTTCCAGAGCCATCAGTGTCTTATCTGAAGATTGTTGTATCTTCTGCTTCAATACCGTCTGAGTGGACTGGCTCTTGAGTGTATCTGAACTGGTTGACTGTGGGAGATATAGCACGATTGCTGGATCTGAGGTGTTGGAGTTGACTCTGAAGTTGTCGGAGACATCTGTGGCCCTAAGGGCTTTAGCTTTGGACAACTCGGCTCTGACCTGTGCCTTGTGTTGGCTGCCTTCGGGTCAGAGTGAGCCGACAGTCAGGAAGCATGTCTTCTTGACACAGTTGGCCTCCTCCTTCCAGGGGCATTCTGCCTTTTAGGTAGTGGAGAAAGTGTTCTGTACTTGTAGAGGAAAGATGATTCCCCCCATCCATCTGCCCAATCTCTCATGTCTTTGTGCATTGAGCCTCAAGACGATATCTCTCCAGAGAAGACCCTAGGAAGAGAAAGTGCAATAGGAGGCCCTTAGACTCTCCTCAGGAGTCAGTCCTGGAAGATACTGACTTTGATGAGGGGGATGGGTCCCCAAGATCACCACCTGATGACGTCTCCTTTGGAGACATTGTGGAGCTGTTCAAGTAAAGGGGTGGTTAGTCTACTGCTAACTTTTCCCTAGAGGAACTGGTATTCCTGGAAGCCTTTGTGTTTGGCCCATCTACCTCTTGGGTGATTCCACCCACCGATGAGCTCATTGATTTGATCTCTAGGTGGGAATGGAAGGACCCCAGTTCTGTTGAGCCAATCCCCAAGAGACCAGACAAGATCATGGCACCACTGAAAGGAAGAGAATTTTGGAGTAAAGGAGCACCAGTAGATGCTATGGTCATAGTGGCGGCCACAATGAAGAAACAGAACAGAGTTCATCTGTCCATCTCCCTAACAGGGAGTTCTAGGATGTTAGATTTGGGAAGCATGTTTATACTTCAGCAACTTTTACACTTGGGTCACTGAATTATTTGGCACTCTTCACTAGCCTTCAGAAGATTTGATTAAAGAACTTTCCAAATCTCTCTCCAGGACCACTACTTCTGAGGCAGAGGCCTCTGTTGCCTCACAGTTGGCTACCCTACAGTCCACTTCGAATTCGTCCATGAGACTCATTTCACATGCAGCTGAAAGGGCAGTGAGTTCAGGCATTTACTTTAGGAGACATGCTTGGATGCGTCTGTGTAATTTTTCGGAGCCCTTCAAGTCCTCCTTTGTCAGTGATCCCTTTGACTGAAGTTCTTTGTTTGGCCCCAAAGTTAAATGCACACTATCCAGATGTGAACAGGATGGTAAGACTCTGTCTGCAGCTTGCATAGTTTTTCAGGCCCTCAAAGAACCTTCTCTAGGATTGAATGATGTGGTCGAAAAATGTGGCTCAGAAAATTCCAGGGTCCATTCTATGATGCACATGGAGATAGTTTCCCCAAGAGCACAGGGGGGAACTCTTAATGGAAGACACCACCCACATTGCAGAGGAGGCCAGCAGAACCAAGGATCTTGGAATACTTTCTCTAACAGATCATGCTAGTCTTTTAAAAGGAGGTCCAGTTGTCCACCTCTGGAGGCAGTCAGGGGTTGTCTATCCCTGCAACAGAGAGGCTCGCTAAACATTACAAAAGGTACTTGGGGTGCACAGGATTATTTCCAAAGGTTATATAGTATCCCCCCTCCTTTAACAGTAAAACAATTTCTGATGTTTCACCCAGTAAGAGGAAGGCAGCAGCACTAGATCTAAAAAAGATGGTAGAAAAAGTCATCCAAGAGGTCCCACCAGACCAGGGAGACTGGAGATCAATTTTTGATCTCTTCATTCTGAACAAATCAGTTCAGTACATGAACTTCTGGATGGTCACAGTTCAGTCCGTTTTGCCTTTCCTGCATAAGAATGACTGGATATGCTCAGTAGATCTTCAAGATGCATACTGTCACATAAAGATAACAGCTGATCCAGAAGATACCTATGCTTCCGGCTGAGAGCCATTCATTGCCAGTTCAGAGCTCTGCCATTTGGCCTCACCACAGCCCCCAGGGTGTTCAGCAAATCCATGGCAGTAGTAGCAGCTCACTTCAGACTGCAGGGATTCCGGGTGTTTCAGTATTTGGATGACTGGCTCATAACCGCTCCAACCAGGCATCTTCTGACAAAAGCACGATGATATGTGCTCCAGCTTTGCTGTCATCTAGGAATTACCATGAATCACCACAAATCTCAGCTGTAACCATCTCAGAGGTTAGAGTTCTTAGGGGCCTTGTTCAATATGGTATCAATGACGGCCTAGTTTCTCTTACCACGGGTACAAACGATTGAATTTTAAGTCAAAAAGATAATCCAAAATTCTGCTCTATCATTTTGATTGGTTCTACTTGCCTTGTGATCAGTGTCCACTGCAACAGTTCTGGGTCCATTAGCATTGCAGGCCTTTCAAGATTCTCTCCATTCTGGGATTGTTGTGATTCAGACAGACAATCTATCAATGGTATGGTACATCTGCAAACAGGGAGGAACCAGATTCTACCCATTGTGTTGGGAAGCTCAGTGTGTGACAATGGGTGATTTCATCCGATGGATTTCCGATAGTAATGCACATTCAGGGGAAATCCATGATAGACAAATTGAGCAGGTCCATTTTATTGCCTCACAAGTGATCTCTCAACACAAAAATTGTAGTAAAGATATTCTGTCAATAGAGCCAACCTAGTTGCAAACTTTTTGCATCTCCACTGAACAAGTGTATCAGGTTCTTTGCCCTGATCCCCCCACCGAGAGAATCACTGAGAGACACTCTCCTCGGTGATTGCCCCCCCCCGGTCTCCTTTATGCTTACCCCCAACTCCTCTAACCCCCAGGTTTCTCCATAAACCATTGTATTTGAAGAACACAGTCATCCTTATCGCACCTTATTGACCTCATCAGATTTGTTTCCCCTTTGTGTGGCCTCATCTAGTTCACCCACCAAGGATTCTGGGTCCACTTCCAGACCTTTCTTACCCTCCAGGCATGATTCACCTGGACATTTCAGGCATATAAAGTTGACTACATGGTTTCTCCACATCCATTGATAGTCAGACAATCAAGGCTGTCCTCCCCTGTATGTCACATTCTTTTGTCTTCCTAAAGAAGTAAATGCAAAAAGATTTGCTTTTTGAGCACAACAGAGACATTGATCCCTTTTCAGCACTAGTACTTAAAGTTCTTGAGTTTTTGCTACAGGTTTTAATGAAGGGGCTCACTCCTCGACTGTTCAACTACAACTAGCTGCCATTTTTAATTTCCACACAGGAGTAAATAATTCCTCCTTATCTTCTTCAAAACTGCGTAAGGCCTTTATAAGGGGAACTTTTCTTCTTTGACCCCGATCCATCTCTGCCATGGGATTTGAATTTAGTAGTACAGGCTTTAACTCAGTCTCCATTTCAACTATCAGCAAAGTGTGAACTAAAATTTTTAACTGGAAAACTGTCTTTTTAATAGTTGTAACTTCTGCTTGAAGAGTCTCTGAACTTCAAGCCCTGTCTTCTAAACCTCCTTATTTAATTTTTCATAAAAATAGGGTAGAGTTACAAACCAACCCATCCTTCCTTCCTAAGGTGGTGTCCGAATCCAACATCAATCAGTCTATTAATCTTCCAGTTTTCTTTCCAAATTTGATGAACCAAGGAGAATACATGTTACGTTTGTTGGATGTTCATAGTTAGGTTTCTATTTGCATAGAACAAAACGTCTAAGAAAAACAGATCAGTTATTTGTTTCCTTTGCGGAATCAAAACTGGGCAAACTGGTTACCAAAGTAACTTTAGCCAAATGGTTAACTGACTGTGTTTCCTTTGCCTACAGCAAATTTTGTTTTGTCTTTTGACTTTGAGTCCATTCAACCAGGTCAATGGCAACTTCATCAGTATTTTTATCTTGGTCTTCCACAGGCGATATCTTTTCAGCTGCAACTTGGGCTAATCCTCATACCTTTATTACTTATTACAAATTTGATCTGGTCTCCAGGGGAAGAGCAGCCTTCAGCTCAGCAGAGCTCAGGAATATCATTCCTTAGAGTCCTCCTGGGATTCAGGTAGCTGGGGACTCTGTCCCACTTGGTGAGGAACGAATGAAAATTGACATCATCAGATAAAGAAGTTACACTCTCATCAAACTAAACAAGCAACTCGGAGGACAAATATAATCTACCAAAGCCAAATTTGAGGTAAATTTGGCTTCCCAGGCCAACGACAACCACAAAGCATTCTTTAGCTATGCCAGTAACGTCAAAGGCAATACACAATTGTGTGTAGAGCTCATTGTAAATGGAGCCACCTATACTGAGCCAGATATAGCAAACCTTCTGGCTGATAAATTCAGCTCCAACTTTACTCTTCTCTCCCCCTCAACCTTCCCTCAGGAAATATCATCAAATATAACTCACCCTACTGTCACTACAGAACAGGTCCTTAATGCTCTAAGACCAAGAACACTGTATCAATGGGCCCAGACAATATCTTAGGATGCCTTCTAAGTAGCACGAAACATGACCTATCATGGCCTCTGGAATTACTATTTAACTATAGCCTCCGAACAGGTCTCATGAATGGAGAAAGGCCACAGTCATCCCTGTGCACAAAGGTGGACCATCTACAGACCCATAGGTCTCACTAGTCTTATATGTAAAGCCATGGAAAGAATTATCATGGAGATAATCAATAGAGATATTGTAAACCTCCAGACACTAGACCCTACCCAGTTTGGTTTCATCAAGGGCAGATCATGTCTACTCAATCTGGTGGACTTCTTTGAGAAGGTCACCAAAGCAATGGATGAGGACAAAATTGTTCACACTGCCTACCTTGACCTGGCCAAGGTATTTGATGCAATACCCCACTTGGGCATTGTTGACAAATTCAAGAGGTTAGATACAAACCCAGACATCACCCGGTGGATAGCCAAGTGGCTCACAGACAGGACCCAGGAAGTTAAAATCGGGGAGTCCTTCAGGGATCAGTCCTTGGACTTTTTGGCATTTACTTTTAAGACGTTAAGGCCAATGTCAGTTGTCTCTGGCTGACTAAATTTGCAGATGATTGCAAATCAGGAGCTGTCATTGAATATTACACTGACTCAAATGTTCTCCAGGAGGGGCTAACTTAGACAAGCAACTGGTGTCAGAGCCATGGACTAAAACTAAATGCCAAGAAATGCATAATAGTATCTTTTGGGAAGTCATCCATTCCTGTTAACTATCCTATTGACAACACACCCCCTTACAGCTGACCCAGTAGTCAGGGACTTAGGGACACACACATATAGTAATCTAGCCTTTGACCATCATATGTCTACAGTGGTGAGGAAATCATTTTGTGTTGTGCAACTTATAAACAAAGGTATAGCATCAAAGTCCAAGGAAGTAATTGTTCAACCGTATTCTGCATTCTTCAGACCTACATTTGAGTACATCGCCCCCTTTGGTATGTACCTAACAAGGAATATCCAACAAATGGAACATCCACAGAGGTTCCTCACTAAAAGAATACAAGGCATAAGTAAAATGTCCTATGCAGACTGCCCCAAGGCTCTATCCCTGTATTATGTCTCCTACAGGGTTTTGAGGGGAGATTTATGCCTAGCATACAGGGCACTATTAGACCCCACTCTGATGGATCTCCTGCATATCCACAAAACAAACAGCACCAGAATTACCCATTCTAAAGACTTGACCCTTGCCTGTGATTTAAATAGGACCTGCTTGGAGAGATCAGTGTGTATCCCAGAGACTACCCCGTCTATGGAACAGGCTCCCCATCCATGTGAAGCAGAGTTCCTCCCTAACCCATTTCAAGTGCAACTTGGACAGCTGGATGGGAAACTGGAAACTCATCCCTGGTTTGGCATCTGTGTATCTAATGGACACAGGTAACCTGTAAATGGTCCATCTCCCAGGCCCACACTTATCAAGGGTATCAGAACTTGTCCAAGATTTAGGATGACTGCTAGACTTAAAAAAGGCCCATGTGGTTGTTAGCCTAGTAAACACCTATGAATATATGAACATATTCACCATAATGTTCCATCTGTGTTGTCCATTTTCATTCTTCCTCAACTTCCCTCTCTCCAACTCCCCACCATTTTGTTTGTGACTTCTGGAAGAATGATAAGATACACAAGGAACCAGTGTTTCTGCCTTTGAGCTCCATATATTGGTTTCTCATATTATGATTGTTTCTAAATTTCTAAAACGTTCAGCAGGCAAGATCTGAGGGTATGGTAGGGGACTAGAGGATTGTAGGTATGGGAGGAGCTTGAGAGCTTTCCAGTATCTATGAGCTGTAAAAATCAGCCAAGTCAGATCCGAGGGTTGGATCTGAACCTATTTGTTGAGGAAGAATGAAAATGGACAACACGGATGGAATGTTATGGTGAGTACATAACTTCTTTTTTTTACTTGGTTACTTTTTTCCATTTTAGTGTTGTCCTAAACATTAATAGAGTAGAGTATATGCTTTATAGTCCACCCACAATTTTAACATAGTCCACAAAAGTAGTCTTTCTTAGCCACTTTTTCTTGCAAAGCCATATTTCACAAATGTGGTTAGAGTATTATAGTCTCCCATTTATTCACTAATCTCAATGTTGCTGGCCTTCTCCCTGCTCACCTCTATCTCCCAACACCAGATTCTGGTACAAGTTCAAGGTACTCCTGATTCTTCTAGTCAACTCCTGTGCTTTTTCTGACTGAAACATTTTCCTTTGGAACATTAGAAAACTTTTATCTGCTTTATTGTCATTAGAATGCGAAACAGTCTCTCGTTTTGTTTGCTGGGTAACTTTTTGTTGGATAAACTTTTTTATTTCCTCGTTAGCCTGTTCTTCATCGAAAATGTCTTTGATTCTTTAGGAAAAAATGTTATGAAGACAAATGAATACAGCAGCTTGAATCTCAAAACTCTCTAATTTCTGGGATAAATTTGCTTTTCTTTTGCCTGGTTTACAGTGAATAATCACTTTCCACAAGTACTCTGCTGTCTTCAATTTTTAATACTTTTCCTTTATGTCATAGCTTTGTCAGGATCAACTCTTTCTCCTGGTATATTTATGTGGGTGGGCGCATGAGTGCACGCGTATAAAAGAAACTTCATGTA
The DNA here is from genome assembly GCF_019279795.1 of Protopterus annectens. Taxonomy (NCBI): domain Eukaryota; kingdom Metazoa; phylum Chordata; order Ceratodontiformes; family Protopteridae; genus Protopterus; species Protopterus annectens. The sequence goes on from NC_056745.1 coordinate 218,769,534, forward strand.
GCATATTGTTTGTCACTCACTGGCTTTGTTTTCTCCATGTATAGTAGTTTCTTAATCAGCCTTTTCATGGCACCACTTCCGTCACAGATATGTTGCAAACATATACATACAAGTAGCATCCCTATTTATCTTTCGCTCTCTCTCTCTCTATATATATATATATATATATATATATATATATAATCTGTGTGTGTGTGTGTATGTATATATATATATATATATATATGTGTGTATATGTATATGTATATATATATATATATATATATATATATATATATATACACACACACACACACACACACACACACACACATAGTTGTAGCCTTTACACTAGCAGTGTTTCCCACATTTCCTTCTCTGCTCACATTTAGCTACGCAGTTATGGGGGTCCCAATGAGCTTCTTTATACAGCGACAATTATTTTACACTATGAAGGGAAGTATTATGGGTCATACTATGTATGCACAGGAAACTGTTTATAACAATAACGTGAAAACACGCATGACTAAACTAAACAGTCATGTGTGCTTCCCTGCAATTCATTGTGAAAAAAACCCACACCACCTCTAGCACTAAGAGAAATGTACAGTGTCAGATAGTCATGTAAGTCTCCCAGATAATCTCACTCTAGATCAGATAAGGACATATCATCCTATCTTAGGTTTGCCCCATCCAGTTTAAGTAAGCCCTCCACCAGGTCACCAGATTGCCTCACTGAACATTTTAGTTATCCCCTCTCTCCTATTGCATGCTACTGTTCCTGCACTTAAACTTAGAGTCAAAACATTTAAAATCTTTGATGTATTGCATTACCAAAAAGAGATAAATCGTACACCCCCATGAATAACATACAAATCACACAGCCCAGTATGATGCTACAACACCTGAATAGCCTTAAAGAAATTAAATATAAGGATGGCTGCACATTGATCAACAGCTTGATTTCAGCTCTTCCAGTATGGAAAAAGAAACCAAGAAATAAGAGACAGTAATATTGTCAGCTTGAGTAAAATTCCGTTACTAGCTAGTAAGTCTACTGCCTGGATGCCAACAAAGAAGAGCATTAGAAAACCTGAAAGAAAATAAACCAGAAAAGGTGAAGAGAAAGTGCTGGCTGAAAAGAATCCTGCAGCTGTTCAGCAAAAGGCAGTTCAACTTCAGCTTTGGTACAAGAGATGGTGTCCAGTAATTTAGGGGAAAACATAAATCGAATGTACTCAAAGACCATTAAAATAATGAAACATTGAAGGAGTATCTCAACTCAGATAATAAAAGGCTGGAAAAATAGAAAAAGCTTTAACTAGCTATTCAGATGAACTGAATATGCAGTTTTCAATGTTACAAAGGATGTAATAAATGGGTGTTTACAAATGTTTATAGTTGTTTTGATGTATGACACTAATATACTGAAAAGTGCCTGCTTAGGTAGTAAACCTGCCACTGGTAATACCGCAGACATTTCTCATCTTTCACATTCTGTGCACCGTTTGCTGTCTGTCTAGTGCCTTGTCAGTTTCACCATTTTCATCTGATTCCCCATAACCCGTATTATTCACACACTTCTAATGTGAAGCATAGTTCTCTAGCTTCACTATATCCACTAGGGTCCCTTTGTTAAGTTTGTTGGTGAGTCAGAGAACTGAATCAGATTAAACTAGTTAGAATTTTGTGATTTATCCTGCTGCACAGTTTTTGAGAATGTGGTTTTGTCATTTATTGGATTAGGCAGGTTTTTTCCCTGACTTGAATTAGGCATGGTTTTTTTCCTGACCTGATCTGTTAGATGTTAAACAAATGTGCCATTTGTCAGAAAATACTTTGGAGATGTTTGAGCTAAAATGTGATAGCATTATCATACATATGCATGCATACCATGAAGGTGTTCTATGCAGATAGTATCACTGCATGCACCAATGCTGCTGTCACCGTATTGACAGATGTTTTGTGGTTCAGTGGCATTTTTATATATTAAAAAAGCAGGTGAAAAACAGACCAAGCCAACACACCTTAAAATGATACAATGTGGCTTTAATTCACATATAAACAAATGGTAAGCGCTTTCACGCCTTAAAGGTGTTTCATCAGATCAGAATACTGACCAAAAAACAGATAACATATTTATACACCTTCTAATTGATTAAATCACTAATTTACAAGATAGTTGGTAAAAAAAAACAATTAATAATGAAAGCCACATGACCCAAGTGCTGGTTTTATGGGCTCAGAGTCAAGGAATTAACATCCACTTGTAGTATGTGATATAGAAGGTCATGGCTGTTTCCCACATCATTTAGGGACATAATCAAGTTCAAAATCAGTCCCCTCAGGCATGCTCCACGTACCACCAACAAAATAAGATAAGACATGCTCAAAAGCAGCAACGTGAATAAAGGTAGGTCCACAACAATATAAAAGTAAAATGGCAGGTGAAAACCAAACTAGCATGGCTTAAAATGATAAAATCAGACTTTAATTCACATATAAACAAACAGTAATCACGTTCACGCCTTAGACATTTTGTACTATCTGCACATGTTTTTATGTAGGCGAAACAAATAGATCATTAAGAGAGCATATACTTGAACACTCTAGTGATATAAGGAAAGGTAAAATGACCAATGCCTTAGCTAAACATAATACCATATATAGACAATCACATAAGTGTAGATTTTTGGTTTTGCAATTGATATATAAGGATATAAGGGGAAGTTATTTTAGTAACACCACTGAAGTAGCTGAAATGCAATGGATCATCAGACTGCAAGCAGATAAACGATCTGGGTTAAATGAAATGGTACCCATAAAGCCAGCAGTTAGGACACGTGATTTTCATTATTATTTTTTTTTTTACCAACTGTCTTATAAATTGGTGATTTTAATCAATTAGAAGGTGTACAAGTACGTTATCTGTTTTTTGGTCTGTATTCTGATCTGATGAAGCAACTTTAAGGCATGAAAGCGCTTATTTGCATGTGAATTCAAACTGGATTTTATTGTTTTCAGGCAGCATTGGTTTGGTCTGTTTTTCACCCACTTTTTTACTTTCATCTTGTTGCGGACCTACATTTATTCATGTTGCTGCTTTTGAGTATGTCTTGTTTTTTATATAGTACAGAATAAATATAATGGTCAGACATTTCTCCACCAATTAAAAGCAGTATGTGTTTCATTTAGTTAATTTTTTCATTTGTTGTAGTTCCTTGATGTACTTTGTTTTTCATTTTTAAATCTGTATGACACTTTCATGTGTAATCTAATCCAGGTGACAAGTTGTAGTGCAGATGAATATCGCTTCCTCTAACAACACCAACATAAAAGTAGTAAATCAAACTAAGCTTCTAGGAGTCACTGTTAATGAAAGTTTAAAATTTGATCATCAAGTAAAACAAGCAGTAAAAAGCACCCACCAAAAGCTAGTTGCTCTCTATAGAGTCAAACAACACCTCACAGATAATGCCAGAAGAGTATTGCTCAATCCATTCTCATGCCTCCACTATTTTATGCTGCTCCTTTCTTAATTAACTTACAATCCACTCAACTTTCACTTGTGGAGCAGCGCTGTAATAAGGCAGCAAAATTTGCCACCGATCATCATTGAGACATGTAATCTGGCCTTAAAAAAAACTTCAATGGTTAGAGTTAAAGCATTACCTTACACTTTCCCACCTAGTTACTTCTCATAAACTCATCTGTGCAGACAAATGCCCTAGTCTGAAAAATATTCTCCAACTTTGTAACCCAAGTGGACAGCGGAGATCCACTGACAAAATGTTAACTGTTACAAAAACTAAGAACTCAGCTGATGACTCTCTGTACTTCTCTTTCCTGGCCAAAATTTGGAACTCCCTTCCTCTCACTCTAAGAAACACAGTAAGCACCAACTCTTAAGGCACAAACAAGAGAATACTTAAAAGATACTGGGCCCTGCAAATGGACAACTCCTGGATGATAAATGTCATGTCCCTTCTCTTTCCAAGTACTGTTTCCATAGTTATTAGTCCAAAATATTTGCCTTGTCCTATACGTCTTTCGTTTTCCTTCTACCTGTCCAGTAGCATAGCTAGGGTGGGGCAAAAGAAGTAGTCGCCCCAGACGCTATCTTGTTGAGGGCTGAATTTGCCAATGTAAAACTAAAATATATATATATATATATATATATATATATATATATTTTTTTTTTTTTTAATTAAATTTCTTTTTTTTCCCTTTAAGGGAATAGCAATGCATAAGACCTAAATGGATGTCTGAGACACTCCTACAAGCCTCCTGTTTGTCATCTGCTTGGGTGCCTCCCTCAAAAGACCTGTGATTGTCTGAGCAAGTAGAGGGGGCAGTGTCACAGTGCAGTAATGCTCTTTAGTTAAATCATTGGTGTCCACTGGGAATTGAGGGATATTTTTGGGTATCAAAATCACTCACTGTGGATGCACCTGGTGTGTGGAGAGAGAGACTGAGCAGGCAGATACAAAAATGAGTCCCTGAGGTTTTCATTTTAGTACTTCTGCATACTTGGACAGACTGCTGAATGGGGTAGTTGTGGGAGAATACGTATCATTTTGGTGCTTGTGCATACTTGGTCAGACTGCTGAAGGAGTTGTTGGGGGGAAATGTTTCATTTTGGTGCTTGTGCATACTTGGACAGACTGCAGAAGGGTTTATTTGGGGGAAATGTTTCATTTTGTGCTTATGCATACTTGGACATACTGCTGAAGGGGGTTGTCAGGGAAATGCTTCTTTTTAGAGTCAGTGATATGCTTGTGCAAACATGGACAGACTGCTGAAGGGGTATGGGGGAAACATTTCATTTTGGAGTCTGTGACATACATGTGCAGACATGGACAAACTACTGAAGGGTTTGTTGGGGTAGATGCCGTTTTGGAGTCACTGAAATATTTGTGCATACATGGATAGACTACTGAAGGGCTTGTTAGTTGGGGGAAATGTTTCATTTTGCATACATACTTGGCCAAACTATTGAAGGGGTCATTAATTTGGGGAAATGTTTTGTTTTGATGTCATTTCAGTGCTTGTACATGCATAGACAAACTACAGAAGGGGTGGCGGGAGGAAATGTTTCATTTTGGTACTTGTATGTACTTTGGCAGACTACTGAAGAGGTCACTTGGGGAAATGTTTCATTTTAGTGCTTGTGCATTCATACACTGACAGAAGGGTCATTGGGGGAAGGCTTTTCATTTTGATGACATTGACATGTTTGTGCAGACATGGACAAGACTACTGAAGGGGTCATTGAGTAAATGCTTCATTTTGGACAGACTGCTGACGTGGTCAGTGGGGAAATGTTTCATTTTGGAGCTTGTGTATACATACATGGACAGACTACTGAAGGAGTTGCTTGGGGAAATGTTTAATTTCAGTGCTTGCATATACATAGTCAGACTACTGAAGGGTTGCTTGGGGAAATGTTTTATCTTAATACATGTGTGTATTTGGACATACTACTGAAGGGGTTGCTTGGGGGAATGTTTCATTTTGGAGTTAGTCAAGTACCTGTGCATACAAGGACAAACTACTGAAGTGTAAAAGCAAACAATGGAGCCTGCACTACTTGATGGGCAGAAGTGCAGCAATGTAAATTATCCTTGATTTTAAAACAAGGATATAGCAAGTCCTTCCACTATGACAAATGAAAGATTAAACACCCTGATGAGCTGGATCACTGAAATTTAAGTGTATTTTCAGGGAAGGGTCAGGTACCCCCTACATCCCAAATATGGGGGTGAGCCACTCGCACCCTCCAAATTTATTACTAGTCTCTTCTTGGTCATTGAAAAGTAACATACGTCTCTGTCTCGATTGAAAGCAGTGTCAGTGGGGCATACCTCTCAATCTCTTAGCACAAGAAATCGGGACAATACCTAAAATAATGGGGTCAAAGGCCCAACAATAGGGACAGATTTTAAATGTCGCTCTTAGAAAGTTTAAACTTAGTTGCTAGAATAACAGGATCTGTATTGGTGTGTATTTTCTGAAAGAAATGAAGTCTGTAACACAAATGTATGTCATTATTTAATGAGTTCAATCCTCACTGATTTGTCAAGAAAACCACAAATTTTATGAGGTAAAAATCTGGACATTCTGAAAAAATCTGGATAGTCAAGAGGCATTGCCAGGGGCAAAAAATGTATTGCCATACCATTCGGCAAAAACACGGCCCCTACTGATTACCACATAAGCGACAACCCCCTAAGCACAAAACCTGTGCTGAGAGACCTGGGTGCGCAAGTTGACGACAGTCTCACATTTGACCATCATATAGCGGCAGTAGTCAGAAAAGCCTTTTACTTGATGCATCTTCTAAGTAAAGGGATTGCATCCAGAAAAAAGGAGGTTATTACCTCTCTGTACTCATCCCTCATTAGGCCAGTAATAGAGTACAATGCTCCGTGTGGTATGTACCTCTCAAGACACCTGCACCAACTGGAAAGGCTACATAAATACCTCACAAAGAGAATCCATGGCCTCCAACACCTGTCCTATGTAGACAGGCTCAAATCACTATCACTATACTCTGTATCATACAGATTGCTCAGAGTTGATCTGTGTCTCCCTTACAAGGCAATCTCAGACCCTGCTCTGCTAGAGATGCTCCATATCCATAAGTCTAACTCCTCACGTAGTACCCAATTGAAAGGCTTAAATCTGTGACATTAACAAAACCTGCTGGAGAGACAGGTTTGTCTCCTAGAGGCCGTCTCGTTTCTGGAATAGACTCCCCGTACATGTCAAAAAAAGTACGTGGCTGACCCTCTTCAAGTGCAACCTTGATGAGTGGATGGGCAACCACAAATTTGTCCCAGGGGTTCAGTCTGTGTCCCTCATTGACAGGGTGGACAGGTGTTGAGTGTGTTTTCTTTCTTGAGGATAAACTCTTGGCTAGGTTTGTAAGGGCCCCAGAGCCATTAGCATAGTAATCTCCTATGATCCTAAAATAGTTTAAGAAAAATTATTTTACAGGCTTTAAAAATAATACCAATAACAGTTACAGTTTAACGAATTACACTATATTAGACATAATATGAAACCATTGGTTAAGATTTGATACAAGTTGTATGACAATGATTTAATAGCTATTGAAATTAAAGGTAAGTTAGTGTAACACAAACAGCACTTTTGCGATATGAAGTGAGAGAAAAACAAGCTTCTGGTATATTTAGAGAGAAAGCCAGGGGAGAGAAATTGATAGAAGTGAAGAAGGGAGAGTAAGGAGATGTAGGTATGTATAGGTATTGTCCACATTTAGGAATATAGTTTATCCTGGAGTAAGAACAGAACCAAACTTTGGCTAGGAAGTCTTTCAGAATGATTTTGAAGGATGGGGGGGGTATTGATCTGATGGACAGAGATGAGGAGTTCCAGGCGTTGACAGCATGGTACTAGTACAGACAGTGCCCAGCAGATTTGCTAGGTTTGTTAACAGGTAGGAGTTTTTGGTTATTGGATCATAATGACCGACTAAGAACATAGTTTTGTCAAATGTTATTTAACAATGGACAAGCAGATAGATTCTGGAGAATTTTATAAGTGGTAAGAAGCTGTGTATATGTTAGTTGATGGGGTAGTTCTACCCAGTTTAGGCTTTTTAGTGGCATATAGTAGTGGGTTCTAAATGGGTTTTTGCTGGAAATTTATCAACTTAGTTATAGCATTGTTCAAGTTTTGATTTTTGTGATGCCTGAAGGTTAGTAAGGATGTGAGCACCATAAAAATGTAGTAGTGTCAAGTGTAACTTTAGTTGCATTGGTGTGAACGTTTTTAGCTCTATAAAGCATCCCTAGTTTTTGATAATTTTTTTCTTAAGCAATTTTGTATATGCAGGTCAAATTTAAGATTATCATTCCTAAAGAATTGCTTTGAGAAGCAACTATAATCAAGAGAAAGGACTTTTACATGTTTTATTTTCATGGGAGATGAGTTTGGGTAAAAAAGGTAGTGGCTGTTTTTTTTTTAGGTTTGAGCATGAGTTGTTGGATACAAAGTCATGTTTCAGTTACTGTTAAAGCTTCCTGAGTAATTTTTTGGAGGTGTTCCATGTTGTCAGATGTGCAGGTCATCTGCATACTGTGTTAGGGAGGCTGTTTGTGTGGATGATGTTGGTGAGAATGTTAGAGGAGGGGACCAAGAATAGAGCCTTGTGGTATACCGGCAGTAACTGGAAATAATGGTGGTGAAATGCCATTTTACTGACTGATACCTATCGGATAGTTAGCTTTTGAATTATAGATGGGTGGACTGAGAGATACCTAATTAGAACATTTGAAGTAGAAGTTTGCTGTGACAAACTGGAAGGCTTTAGACAAGTCTAGAAATAAGGAGAGTAGTTTGCCATTATCTCTAGCTTTATTGACAGTATCTATATAGGTTAGAAGTGCAGTGTTGGTGCTAGGGGAAGGATAGAAGCCATGTTGTGTGGCAGGTATAAGAGTTCTTCCTGTAGGAGATAGTTTAGTAATAGTGTTTGAATACATTTTGCAAGTATTTTGAACAGGGGGATAAGATTGTTATAGGTTTAAAATTAGTAATGTCTGTTGAATTTCCTCCTTTGTGCAGACCTTTATGCAGAGGGATGTGTGACTTTCCAGAGAGAGGGAACACGGGATTCCTAGACTGACCTATTTATAAGGATTGAGACAGGGCAGTCATTGCTATTGGCTGCTATTTTAAGGTATTCCCTTGGAAGGTCACCAACTGAAGTAGAGCATAGTTATTTGCTGATTACTTGTATACCTCTGTTTACTATGTTCTTTATACATTTTTTTAATACAGAGCTTTCCTCCCCAGAAGAGGTTGCTATTCATTAATGATGCACTTGTTTAAATTTTGTATATTTATTATTTGCATATTACTTATTATTATGTTCTTTATGTAATGTTATAATTTTTCTAGAACTTTTTTCCCCTGGCCTCTACTGAAAAGAGGTAGCTTTCTGCTTAGTCTGACTGTCCCGGTAAATACATACAATAAATAAAATAAATGTAAGATGAAGGTACAGATACAGGGTTTTCTCCTCAGATTTCTGATTCAGACTCTGAGTAGAGCTCAGTTTCTGATTCTCCCTCTGGGGGATTTCTCTTGATCTGAGACTGTTTCAGAATATTTCACTTTTCAGTGAGAGAGCACAACTGAGGTTTCTCAGTTCCTCAAAGAATACTATGAGCTGTTACGGAAGGAAATTCCAGAACCTTCACCCATTCCTCCAGATTTGTCATCTTTCGAGGATGTGTGTATTACTGCCTGCAATTTTCCTGACAGTCAGACAGCTGCTCCTAAAAATGCTTATAGGATGAATAACATTACTCAATCTTTAAGTTTTTAAATACTTCACTAACCTTACCCACCAGCTATAGCTTTAGTTAGTCCTACTGTTGCTAAACATTTAGTTAATTCCAATCCTAATTTTTCTGATAAGGCTGGGAAGATTAATGATGATGGGTACGGGAAAAAGCATATGCTTTGGCGACTTTGGTTTTCAAAATTTTAAATTGTCAGGTTCGTGTATTTGTTCTGACTTATTCTGAAAGTATGGGTAATGTTTTGTCTGCAGTTTCTTCTTGTAAGGAAAATGTGCTTTAAATAATTTAGTTACTTCTGTAGCACAAGTTGCTACTCACTGTTAACAGTATGTGCATGACTCATTTGATACTACTGCCAGGGCTTTGGCAGCTGGTGTTTTGAGGAGGTTTGCCTGGCTGCATTCTCAGAACCTCCCAAATGATGATAAAAAATGAGGTTTTAAATTTTTCTTTGGGTAGAAATTTAGTTTTTGCCCCCTGATGCAATGGTGATCAAAAAGTGTGATGAAAGATGCAAATTGATACAGGGAATCTCTAAGATTATTCAGCCCTTCCTTTCCATATTTTCTAAGGGATTATCTAACTCCTCATCCAGTTTTTGCAAAAAGAAAAACAGTCTCAACAAAATGAAGGTAAACGGATATTTAAGAAGAAATGATAAGGGGGTTCCAAAGAGAATTTTAGAACCTCCCAAAAACCAAACACTTTCCATCATTCCAGGAAATCAGAATGACTAATTAAGGAACCTTACCCCTCCCCTCCCCAGCAGCCCTATTTCCTTCCAGAAAGGCTGAATCTCCACTTTTCTCTTTGGCAACAGAGAGTCTCAGAGAAATGGGTTCTGAAGATCATTCGTCAAGGTTACAGATGGCAGTGGGAAGAAATTCCTCCTTTCCAGGGGGGTATTCCCTCATCCACCAAGACCATACTCTCTTAATTTTTACTTTTCCTTTATCCCATGCTTTCCCAGGCACCCCTTGAAAGAAAGATAGTGTTGTTGGAAGTTTCTTCGGCCCCAGCACCAACATCCTTTGTCTTATTAAATCCCAGTACTGGGGTTTGTCAGAAGAGAAATTACTTGGTGGATTCAACAAATACCCTTAAACGCAGGTTTCTCTTTCTCCCTGCTCCAAAGCAGTCAGGCACCGCAGATGCCTCAGTCTTTGCTTGGAGAGCAGTTTCAGGAGGGATTGAAGTGCAAGATATGGGGGACACCAGGGAAAGAGGTAAAAGAAATGCTTGCCCTGAATAAGGCTGTCAACTCCCTAAATCATCTTTGGTCCCCAGTACCTCTTCAGGTTGTTATAGACAATACCACAGTCATGTGGTATACCATCAAGCAAGGTGGGATCAGGTCATATCCCCTTCGCAAACTAACCATGTTAATTTGGGACACAGCTTCACAGCACAGTCTTACTCTACAGGCATCCTACATTTCATCAGAGTAAAACTGTGTGGTGGACAGGCTGAACAAGACAAGGGCAGACTGTCATGAATGGAAACTAGATCGGGGATCTTCCAAGATTTGATCCATTTGTGAGGAGTTCCTCCAGTAGACCGGTTTGCCTCTTCTCTGAAAGGTTAGCTGTCAAGATTCAGTTCCAAGACTCCATGCAAGAAGGTATAGAAGATGCATGCCTTTTCTTTTCCTTGGACTGGAATATTCATGTTTGCTTTTCCACCCTTTCCACTGATATCCAGAGTATTTCTGAAGATACAGGAGTCCCCAGTGTCATTGTGGTGACTCCCTTCTTGTTTAGGCAACCATGGTTCTCCATTCTTTTGGAATGTCCAGGGTTAATTACCGCAAGCTTCCTCTCAGACTGGATCTTCTCACACAAGAACAGAACTGAATGATAAATCCCGACCCCAATCAGCTTCAGTTAACTGCTTGGATGGCATTGTCTTGATTCCTTTTAGGCACCTGTTTTGTGAGGATGTGCAGCAGTACTAATGGAGGCAAAAAGCCTGCCACTAGAAGATCATATATTAGTAAATGGAAAAGGTTTTCTAGTTGGTGCCAACAACATAAACAACGCCCATTCAAGGTTAGTTGTTCTCTTCTCTAGTTTTACAATATTTGACAGCTATCTGTTCAGAGAGGTGGCCTTTCTTACTTTCCATCAAGTTTGTTTATTGTCTATTTCAGCATGTCTGTCAATGGATCCTCCTCTTTTAATGCATTTTCATGTCAACTTGTTTTTGAAAGTGGTTTAGTTTAGTTTAAGAATCCTCCAAGAAAATTGGTGGCCCCTCCTTGGAATCTTAATTTTGTGTTAAAGATGCCAACACTCCCTCCTTTTGGAGGGGGCTGGAATTTCCTGGAAGAAACTAGCAAAGGAGCCAAGGTATTAGGAACAAATAATTAGAGAAAGGTAATAGAATGGGAAGACACCAAGAAGACATTTGGACCGCTTGCTAGAGACTTCCTTCCCTGTCAAGGATTGATATCGGAGTATAGGCAAAGAAAGGGCTAGAAGAATAAAGGGATAGAGGAATCCTGGGTGAAAGACCTGCACTGGTAGAGTTTTTAGCTGAATCTAGAGCAGAAGCTGCTGCTGTTAAAAAAGGATAATTAGTAGGGAATATAAAATATTGCTCGATAAATATAGGAATCAATCACAGGAGATTAGAAAACATTGGGAAGAGAAATTGGATAATCAATTCACAAAGAAACAGTGGGAGGACAATTTATGGCTCCCAAATATGTAACAAAGTCTAGAAGGTTTTGGATTTTTGCTTAGAAGTGTTTGCATAGGTATTTTTATACCCCAAGTAGACTCTAGAGAAAATTTTCTCAGGTAGCTGCCAAATGTTGGAGGTATACTAGGGAAGAAAAAGCTAATTGGGAACACATGAGTTGGAAGTGTAATGAGTGATAGGTGTGACCAAGTGGGTGTAACTAAGGATTTTTTTTTGAGCTTGGGATACATAATCTGAATTGTCTAGACATAGTAAGGCCTTGATTAATTTATTTCTGGTGGCTGGCCAAAAAACAGATTAGTAGAAAATGAAAATCATAATCTAAACCAACTATATTTGAAGTAGTGACTATTGTAACAGGGATAAAGGAACTTGGAAGTAGGATATTTAGAAAAGGGTAGGAGCAAATTACATAGAAAAAAATGGAAATTGTGGGAATAGTATATACAAAAAACAGTTTGGAGGAGAATGAGGTTTAAGGGAAGGCAGGATTTGACCAATTTATATAATGTCGTATTGATTAATGGATTATATTCTACAAAAAATTATATGTAAGGTATAATGTTTGTAACTGACTGCTTGTAAGTAAGAGAGAACTGTTTGTTATGGCTTGAGTCATGGAATGCACTTGGAATGGATATATTTTATGCTGTGCTAGAATCTCTGTCCCCTAGCTAATCTGGAACATCAATGTGGTTTTTAGCAGCTGCAGGAGGGGAAAGATTGTAGATAAGTTACCGTTGCTTAGTAAGTATAATAAAGTAGCCTTAACTACTCATTTATCTGGTGATATTTGGATTTTTATGGGATTAGACATGCTGTTATTACAATGAAGTGACTGAACACTTCTTTTTCTACCCAGCAAATTTCATTTTTCTCTCTTAACCTCAACACTTGGGGAAAATCCAGAAGTAATTTGGTACAAAGTCCTCAGACCTGGGACACTTTAAATATAAGTAGATTTTAGTTCGCTAGCAGAATAAGGCACCATTTAGTATTCATTGACTGCAATCCTCAGTATATCTGTACACAAAATCTGTATATTATAGTAAACATAGTTGAAGCTCTCAACTTGATCTCTTGCATCAAAAATTCAGGGCAATGAAAAAAATAGGGGGCCCATTTTTTGACACTCGTGGTATTCAGTTAGGAAGTTGATTGTTAATCCATTTTCTTTAGAGTAAAAACTCAGTAATTGTAATTTAGCATCATGTGGTTAGTGTAATCATTGCCTGTTAAGTGACAAAATCCCACACTGTAAGGGGACCGAGCAGATTCAGAATTTAAGCTGAAAATCAGGGATTTTCCTGAAAGCTGGGAACATTTTGAGACGTGTAGACACATGGCATACATAAGTCAAAAATTAGAGACATTTAAGGAGGATGGTTTCAATAACCATTGATCAGCAAGTTGTATACACACAACACAAAGCAAATCCCTTTTCTTTTGAATTATGAAGTTTCCATAATGGGATGAGCATGTTATTTGAAAAATAAAGCTGTTGTGGGCGGAGAAGAAAAAAATTCAGAATTCCAGCACTTTAAATTCAGTTCTATGCTCAAGAAAGGAGTGCAATTTACAGGCGTACTTGTTAAAAGTTTGTTTTTCTTTCATTCTGACTGTTTAACTTTATTCCTGTAACCTTTTATACTTTCAAGACAAAGACCAATCAGATTCACGGGTGTACCAGGAAGTCCTGGATAGAAGAAGTGCATTTGTTCCAGTAGAGTTAAAAAAGGTACGGGTAAAAGGGCATTTGTTCCAGTAGAGTTAAAAAAAAAAAAAAAAAAAAGTAGGGTCACTGATCAAATGTATACTGGGTTTTATATATTTATGTTGCTTTAAAAATATGAAAATAAACTACTTTTATCCTTGTAGGATTAAAAAATGTTTAATAACTTAATTCACACTTTAATTAGTATATAAAGTGCATGGCGAGCCTACATATTTTTTTATTACATGTGGATGAGCAGCTGTGCTTTCACCATTAGCAAATTAAGGCAAATTCTTGGGTGCAAGTGGGGCTAATAACTATTTGCACATGGCACATGTATTACAGGTCACTGCTGTATCTGCAACCTGATACAACAGTGATGAGAGCTTGGTGTGCAGTAGGACAGTATCCATCCATTAAAATACAAAACAGTATCACAAAATGTAAGTAAAAGAGAGAAAACAAAACGGAAAGCTTCTAAGGAATTAAAATGAAAGTAATATAAGGTATAAAATATTGAAAAAATGTAAAATCAAGAAATGCACAGTGCTGAAAATAAAACATGTTTCTGTAATTGGTTAAGTATATCTTTTAAAAAGTAATGCAAACATAAGAGATTGTGATCTTCATAGATATTCTTCATGCTTATTTTGTCAATAAAGTATTTGCTGTCACCGTGAACATATTCTGAAACCTATATAATGTTAAAGAAGATTGAAATTGGATTACTATTTGGTTTGCAGTCTTTGCCATGGACGGAACTGTTCTGGTGTACGTATAAGAACAGTGTAACAATGTGTTTTCTGGATCGGCTGGTACTAGCTACTTCTGGTTTTAAAAAGAGACAGACAGTGTTTCTCTTAACTGAATATCCACACGTTCTTGTTTTTTCATCTGAAAACCAAATATGTAAGCAGTTGTGTTCTTGGATGAAAAAATACAGCAAAATGGCAGGAGTCCAGGTGTCCTGGTGTTTTAGCAGAAAATCAACCATGTTCTGACTCTCGCTATAAATTACTATGGCACTGTAAACAGAACAAGTTTTTTATTTGTATCTAAAATTTGGCAGCAATGAATGCAAATTTGCTTATACAGTGAAATAAAGTCCCCTTCACTAATCAAAAGTGTAGGTTGTACTACAAAATACCAATGTATTTTGGCAAGAAATATCTGATTTGGGGTATTTGAAAACATGCTTACCCCAATGTATTTGAAAACTTGGATATTTGAGTGCCCTTTCTGCCATCTATCAGCAGATTAATTCTCTAAGGCATACCTCTCAATCTCTCAGAGCAAAAAATGTGGGCAAACAAAGTCAAAAATAGTGGTGGGACAAAGACCCAAAAAATAGGGACAGATTTTAAATATTGTCCCCGTAAACTCAGTTGCTAGAGTAACAGGTTTTGTGTTGTTGTTTACTTTCTGAGGGATATGAAGTCAGATATTCAAATGTCTGCCATTATTTATTATTTAGTGACTTCAGTCTTCATGTTGGTATTCCACAATTCCATTGGAGTAGGCAGGTTTACATGATTTTGTATCCAAATTTTATGTTAACCAGTGTCCCAATTTTTGGCCACTTGTACCTACTTTTCATGGGCCTTTGTCCAGATTTTTGATGTTTCCAGGTTGAGAGGTATGACACTGTCTCGTTTTCCAGAAAGACAGGGTTTCTTTGAGAACTAGTCCTTTTTATGCCTAAGTGGTATCTAAGTTTACTTTAGGCCAAACTATCCTTCTCCCTGTATTCTTTCCTGAACCTAAATATGAGTGAGAATGGATGACTGCCTATCTTGGATGTCTCCGGTACTATCTTTACAGAACTAAATCTTTCAGATATTCATATCAGTTGTTCATTTCTTGTGAAGAAGGGACAACCTCTGTCAAAACTGACCCATTTCCAAGTGGTGGTCTATGGCTATCACATTTTGTACTCGCAACAACAAAACTGTTCCATGCAGGGTCAAGGTCCAGTCTACCAGGGCCTTGGCTTTATCTCTGGCTTTTTGCAAAGGGTTGAATTCTAGAAATATTCTAAAATCTGCAGCTTGGTCCTTTGTACATTCTTTTGCAAAGCACTATAAACTTCATACCTTCTTTAGGTCTAGTTTAAGCTTTGCTAGGACAATTCACCAGGGGCTCCTGTATTCTTCTCCTTCCATCTCTCACATGTGGTATGCCAGGTTTATCTTCCCATGTAGCTAAGGCTACTGCAGTAGTGAGCAATGTGATGAACATAGTGCAGTTGTAAGTAAATTTACAATAACATTACATGTTTGAATATTGACTGGTGCAGTAGTCTCTCCCTCCCTCCACCCTGCTTGTTCTTTGCTGTGTTTTTTATACCAGGGTGTGGACATTTACTTTTGGTATTCCTAGCAATGCTCTTTCAGGGTTCAGCCTCTCTCTCTCTGTTGGCACGAAAAGCTCTGAAGGGCTTGGCACCCAAACCTGTCTTTTTATTCAGCTCTGTTTGAGTTGACTGATGGACTAATGTTTTTTTGTTTGTGGCAGGTGCCCTGAAGCTTTGGAAGCTGGCTGGATGTTATACCCTTGGCAGGATATAACCCATATACCTAAATCTACTGCAGGAGTGGTCATTCAAACATGTACTGTTATGGTAAGTTTGCATACACAGCTGTACTATCTCCGAGGCAAAGCTTAAGAGCATGGAACTGGGTGTGATTTCCTAGACCCAACACATGATGCTGTATTTTGTAGTCAGGATACATACAGTACCATACTCTGAGCACTGGTAGTAGGGAATGAAGGAACTGAGCTGAGGAGATGGATCCTCAAGGAGATATTCCCAGCTGCTAGGCATTGCAGAACTAGTTCTTGATAATTACCTAGTTGAGTTTTTTTTTTTTCTTAATGAGTTACCTGTGTTAAAAAGTATATATTTAGAACAAGTCATATGCAATATAACTAAAATTTACTAATTTCCATAGAGATTAAACAAGAAAAGACTAAAAGGAGCGTACAGGTCAGTGGCCTGTTTGAGTGATAAATCCATAGGAAAGTTAAACAAGTTGTCTTTGATTCTTTACCATAGGATAACAATGATTTCTTGCAATTAATACAACCACACTGTTTGGAACAAGGATGAACAAAGAGAAGCATTAATAATTTAGCTGTCTCCGACATGCTCATAAGTTAACTGTATTGTTTAACTTTTGGGATGTATTTGGCAACAATCAGATGTACTTACTTTTTCAGCCTTCCTGGTAGAAAAACTGTTTTGTGTTAAGATATACTAAAATGTTATGATACTTCAGAGCTTCACTATTTTGCCACCAGGTTAGAAGAAACCTTTGAAGACAGAATGAGCTCACAGATGAAGTAAAGGGAAACTAAACATCAACACCAGTTTCGTCATAAATCTGTCAAGAATGTCTGCTTTTGAAACTTGTGAGCTTTGGCTGTTTTTCCTTTGCTGGCTAATGATTTTGTTGGACATTGGAGCTGGGTTATGTTGTATAGAGGGATGAAACCAAGTTTATGATCCATATGTCCCAAGTGTGAGTCCTGGAAGAGCTGAATGATGAATGGGAACAAGTAGCTATATCACCTGGCATCTCTGTTTGGGGGGGGGGGGGTTCCTATTATTCCTGTGCTCCAACACTTAGTGGACATATGCATGGAATCCTAAGCTGGTGACAGCAGCCTTCAGGAAGTATCTGAAATGCCACCTCCTCATACAATACAGCGATAGAGGTTTTTGATTGGAGGGAGTAACTGTCTTCTGAGACCAGACATTTAGGTCTGTGTTTGGGGTACCAGTCTAGGAAGATAAGCCAGACTCACTTAAAGGGTGAGCTGGGGCATCCTCATTCATGGCTTGATTAAAAAGAATAGTGTACTTTAGTCTATGGTGTGTTTGGGGGATGAATAAGTCAGACATGTTCATAGTGTACTTTAGTCTGTGGTGTGTTTGGGGGGATGAATAAGTCAGACGTGTTCAGCTGTGGTGTGGTGCAAACCTTTGTGACTGCTGTTTGAGTAAGGACCATAGGTGAGGAGGCACCAGATCACACTCACAAATGTCCACCTTTGAACAGCTCTTGCCCCAAGTTTAGGTGGTATTGTTTTATAGTGGAAGGAATGGGCATATGTGATTGGAAGTGGGTGTAAAAAAATCTGAATCAATTTTAAAGGCCATTTGACTTTAGCAAAGTATTTCATTTTAATCTGCAGTGCATGAGTAAAACCAGATGACATTTGAATTCTGCTCTAAATCAGTCATTGGGTTTTTGTTATGGTACTTTTTCATGGCTTTGTGAAAGTCATGTGGTTAACACATACTTACCCTGCACTTTCTAGGGCAGGCTTATTACTGGAGGACTTTACACTGACTGCCGTCATGTAATTGTTTGAAGATATCTATATATAATAGGTAACAACTCTGGTATTAGGCTGTTACAATTGTGACAGCAGCTGAAAAGTAAGGCCTCTGTTAAAGAGTTGTCGAATGTCCTATGTTTTTCTTGGAGATCAGTAATATTGAAGGTAATAACAAAGTCCAGAACCAAAACAAGTAAATCCAAATCAAGGCAAAAGCGACTGGTATTTCATATTTTGAATCAGGATACTTAGGACTACTCTTAGTGCACTGCCTCTATGCAAAATAATGTATGTTGGTGTATTGGCTAACAGCTCATAAGACGTTATGTATCCTTTTGGAAACTGCACAGTAGTTTAGATGTGCTGCAGAACATGCATCTGAAAAATAGCAATAAAAATTTATAGGTGAATATATTTAATAAAAGTCACTTTTAAAGATGCTGTAATTGAGAGGGGGTTTCTATTACATTATCAAAAGATAACATAATAGAACGGGCAAAACATCGAAATGGCCGCATTTCGAAGTTTGAATTGTGGGATCGCAGTACAGTGAAGATTGGGATATTTGCCCTTTCCTCACTGTAGTGCGATCTCGGAGTTGGAATATATATTTAGCGGGGGTGCAGCCCCTACAATAAAAGTTTCAAAATGCGTCTGTTTCGATGTTTCGGCCGTTCGATTGTTATCTTTCATTAATGTAATATAAACCCATTGAGAGTGCAGGCATTCTGCTTTTCTGTACTTTAGGTAAGAACACAGCAAATTTCACCATGTAAACATTTAAATACCACACTCCTATCTCTTTCCCAACTAGGATTTGTACGTACCATTCTCTTCAGGCCTGAGCAATGCCCAGCACTAAGCAATATACTACAATTTTACTCCTCATATAGACCCTTGCACTTCAGACCAAACGTTCCTTCAAATAACAGAATAATAACTCTGCAGGAGACGCACTGTACTCCTCCTACATCTCCAGAATGTGGAGCTCTCTACCAAATCCTTAATCTTAACTTCTTCAAATTGCAGTTTAAAACTACATCTGGAGGGCGCCTCACTCTGATCCTGCTCTATTCTCTGCCAGTGCCCCTTCACACCTTACTAACTCTTAACTCTGTTGGTCATTCTTGTACTCCCTACTAATCTGCATTTCTGTCAACTATACTGCGATGCTCTACTATACTGTGTAGAACTATTTTTACAACTTGTATATTAACTGTTGTATAGTTACTGTTATTTCTCCTCAGTATGTGTGGTTTTGAAATTTTTTTTTTTTAAAACCACATATTTTTTGTTTGGAACCTTAAGACAATTATATGTATATGCCATTTATACTAAGTACACTTAACCTGAAATGAAGCCTAAAGTTTATAGCAAATCTGCAGGCCAATAAATTCAGCTCCAGTTTTAACCCCCAGCCACCCTCCAGGAAGTATTATCACCCCCCCCCCAGTTATCACTAGTGAGCAGGTCATAGATGTGCCCTTTAAGACTGCATCAATGGGCCTAGATAGTATCCCAGGATGCCTGCTAAGTACCCAGAAACATGACCTCTCAAGACCACTGGGGTCACTGTTTAACCATAGCCTTAAAGTAGGCTTTGTGCCATGTGAATGGCGAACTGCAGGGGTCACCCCTTTGCACATGGGTGGGTCATCAATGGACCCCAGGTACTACAGACTCGTAAGTCTGACTAGTCTCATATGCAGAGCCATGGAAAGAATTGTCATGGTTATAATTAATAAGGACATAGAAAACCTTCAAGCACTGGATGTACCCCAGTTTGGTCTCATGAAGGACAGATCATGCCTACTTAATCTGGTGGAAACATGGATGAGGACCAAACAGTGCATACTGCTCACTTTGACCTGGCTAAGGGATTTGATACAATACCCCACTTGAGCACTGTAAACAAACTCATGGATGTAGTCCTAAACCAATATGATATTGCTTGATAGTCAGCTGGCTCTCAGATAGGACCCAGGGTGTTAGAGTAGGGTAGACCACCTCCACAGAGAGACTTGTCACTAGCAGAGTCCCTCAAGGCTTTGTACAGGACTACTCCTTTTTGGTACCTACTTCCCGGAAGCTAAGACCAATGTCAAAGGCCTCTAGCTGAAGAAGTTTGCAAGTGAGCAAGTGATTGCAAACTAGGAGCAGTCATAGAATCCCCCAAAGACACTAACATCCTACAGGAAGGATTAATACAAACAAATGAGTAGTGTAAAGCCACGGCTTAAAACTTAGTGCCAAGAAGTGTGAGTGGTGCCAAAGCCATAGCTTAAAACTCAGTGCCAAGAAATGCTCAACAACACCCTTTGGGAAGTAAGCCACCCTAGGAAATTACCTCATTGGTAACACTACCCAAAGTGTAGAACTGGTAGTTAGGTATTTGGGTTCATATGTAGATAGTAACCTGGCTTTGGACCAAAATGTGTCTAAAGTAGTAAGGAAATCATTCATTGTTGCTCTGCTTATAAGTTAGGGCATGGTATCTAGGTCCAAGGAAGTTGTTGTTCCAGTGTATTAGGCCTTTATAAAGCCCATCATTAAATACAATAACCCCTTTGATATGTACCGACCAGGCACATGTAACAAGTGGAATGTCCACAGAGGTTCCTCACAAAAAGAATACAAGTCATAAACAGTATGGCCCTGTACAGATCACCTCAAAGCCCTATCTCTGTACTCTGTTTCCAACAGACTGTTGAAAGGCGATATATGCCTGGCATACAAGGCATCCTTTGATTCCACTCTGATGAACTTTTTGCATGTCTGCAAAATTAATATCAGAATTACTTAATCTAGGGATTTAAATTTTGCTTGTGACACTTTAGAGGGACAGGTGTATTGTCTCAGAGAATTCCCCTTCTCCGGAACAGGCTTCCCATCTATGTGAAGCAGAGCTCTTTCCCAACCCCATTTAAGTGAAACCTGGGCCAGAAGTTGGGAATTGGAAATGTACCCTGGGTCTAGCACCTATGTCACTAATGGACAGAGGCAGCCTATAAATCTTGCCCTAGTTTATATGTACCCCTTGAAATAACTTCTAAGGTACATAAACTTGCAGGGTACAGTTGGGATGCTTGGCTAGGCTTACAAAGGCCTCAGTGGTTATTTGCCTAGTATGCGCTTATGAACATATGAAATTATTGTATGTACATGTTCTTGGGCAAAACTGGGAATTTGTTTTCTACTATGTAGTTATTGTAATTCTCTTATTATTTGGGGCTTTTCTCCCTGGGCCTCTGCTAAAAAGGGGAACTTTTATTTTGTCAAGTCAGACTTTCCTGTAAACAAATGCTAATAAATTAATTACAATAAAGTAAGTAAAGAGATAAATGCAGTTTACTCTTTGCCCAGCCAAATATACACAGAGTTATTTCCTATGAGAAGTTGAGAGTGCATTACTGTATGTGCCTAGAATATATGCTCCCTTTTTGTTCTAGTATACTAGAACAAATATACTTTAATCTGTTTACGTGTGTGTGGTTTTATATTTGATGTCTGTGTTCCATCTTCGCTCCTCCTGTCTGTTTAGAGGTACCTAGCTTTTGAGATAGGAAAGCTGTATTGGGAGCTTCATTTCTTCCTCACCCTGCAAGCACTCAGTTCATTTAATCTTCCAAACACCTTGTTAGTGCATGTGAGGTTCAGAACTTCAGTTTGCATATCAGGTGGAAGGTAAATTAAATGGATTCCATTAATTATTTAACACCATTTTCTTTTACCGTATAATGTTATTGTCCATGGCTGAACAAGGTAGCACACTTGTTTTTGATGCTGGTAAGATCAGAAGGCTTCAGGTTTTGTTCTAACACTAGGTACCTAGGCTCACTTTCTGGTACTAACACTGCAGTGCAACATAAGTTGGTGTTACATTTCTGAAGTGCCATCCCTAAGATGAGACATTAAACTGAGGTCCTATCTGCTTAAGTTGATAACTAGATTGGATGCAAAAAACCCCATGAAAATTGTCAGAACATGCAGGGTAATTTCACCTTTATCTTGGGCAAATTTTCCTTAGTATTTAAATATTCCTTCTTCCACTTGAAAAGAGACTATACGAAGTGAGATGAACACTATCATGTGTAACATTTTCTTATGAGTGAAACATGTTACTGCTTATTACTTACTGTTTCTCAGTCGTATTTCTACTTCAAGATTTATACTGTAGACTTTGTATTCAGAGCATCAGAAACAACAGTATAAAGACGGACTCGTGTGTTATACAAGCATAACATACAGTTAGAATGACTCATAAATCTATAAGAAGTGCAGTTTCTACATGTGACAAACAGTTGTTCATGTGTGGGTGGTGTTAAAGAACACCACGAAATGCAAAACTTTGAATATATTTATATGTGGGAACATGGTTGGTGTCACCTTGAGACAGTTTCCCATGGCCACATATGTCTAACATAGCTAGCAGATGAATGGAGCAGCTAAGAACAATAATCACCAAGGGGGAAGAGAACTGCATAGGCCAAAAACTGCAAAACTTGGCAAGTTGGAGGCGCATCCTGCAGAGGAGACCACCAGTGATTTTCACCGTATGATCTGCTGTGGGTAGGGAGTGTCACCTAATGCATGTCCATGGGCATGGAGGGGAATGTAGCAGCAAAATGTTTACCCTGTGAACTGTCTTTACACTGTTAGAAATGCTACATCTAAAGAA